>NC_061514.1:129150661-129233848 GCF_022539505.1 Lolium rigidum
TACTAGGATTTCGAAACCAAAAACAGCTAGAAACAACGAATCGGCTCTTCGGCATCTTGTTAATAGGTTAGTTCCAGAAAATGCATGAATATGACATGAAGTGTGCATAAAACATGTAGGTATCATCAATAATATGGCATAGAACATAAGAAATTATCGATACGTCGGAGACGTATCAAGCATCCCAAGCTTAGTTCTGCTCGTCCCGAGCAGGTAAAACGATAACAAAGATAATTTCTGAAGTGACATGCCATCATAACCTTGATCATACTATTTGTAAACATATGTAATGAATGCAGCGATCAAAACAATGGTAATGACATGAGTAAACAAGTGAATCATAAAGCAAAGACTTTTCATGAATAGTACTTCAAGACAAGCATCAATAAGTCTTGCATAAGAGTTAACTCATAAAGCAATAAATCAAAGTAAAGGTATTGAAGCAACACAAAGGAAGATTAAGTTTCAGCGGTTGCTTTCAACTTGTAACATGTATATCTCATGGATAGTTGTCAACATAGAGTAATATAACAAGTACAATATGCAAGTATGTAGGAATCAATACACAGTTCACACAAGTGTTTGCTTCTTGAGGTGGAGAGAGATAGGTGAACTGACTCAACATAAAAGTAAAAAAAGAATGGTCCTTCAAAGAGGAAAGCATCGATTGCTATATTTGTGCTAGAGCTTTTATTTTGAAAACATGAAACAATTTTGTCAACGGTAGTAATAAAGCATATGAGTTATGAAAATTATATCTTACAAGTTGCAAGTCTCATGCATAGTATACTAATAGTGCCCGCACCTTGTCCTAATTAGCTTGGACTACCGGATCTTTGCAATGCACATGTTTTAACCAAGTGTCACAATGGGGTACCTCCATGCCGCCTGTACAAAGGTCTAAGGAGAAAGCTCGCATTTTGGATTTCTCGCTTTTGATTATTCTCAACTTAGACATCCATACCGGGACAACATGGACAACAGATAATGGACTCCTCTTAAATGCATAAGCATGTGGCAACAATTATTATTCTCATATGAGATTGAGGATATATGTCCAAAACTGAAACTTCCACCATGAATCATGGCTTTAGTTAGCGGCCCAATGTTCTTCTCTAACAATATGCATGCTCCAACCATAAAGGTGGTAGATCTCTCTTACTTCGGACAAGACAAACATGCATAGCAACTCACATGATATTCAACAAAGAATAGTTGATGGCGTCCCCAGAAGCATGGTTATCGCACAACAAGCAACTTAATAAGAGATAAAGTGCATAAGTACATATTCAATACCATAATAGTTTTTAAGGCTATTTGTCCCATGAGCTATATATTGTAAAGGTGAATGATGGAATTTTAAAGGTAGCACTCAAGCAATTTACTTTGGAATGGCGGATAAATACCATGTAGTAGGTAGGTATGGTGGACACAAATGGGCATAGTGGTTGGCTCAAGTATTTTGGATGCATGATAAGTATTCCCTCTCGATACAAGGTTTAGGCTAGCAAGGTTATTTGAAACAAACACAAGGATGAACGGTACAGCAAAACTCACATAAAAGACATATTGTAAACATTATAAGATTCTACACCGTCTTCCTTGTTGTTCAAAACTCAATACTAGATGTTATCTAGACTCTAGAGAAACCAAATATGCAAACCAAATTAGCAAGCTCTAAGTGTTTCTTCATTAATGGGTGCAAAGTATATGATGCAAGAGCTTAAACATGAGCACAACAATTGCCAAGTATCAAATTATCCAAGACATTTTAGAGTTACTACATGTAATATTTTCCAATTCCAACCATATAACAATTTAACGAAGAAGAAACTTCGCCATGAATACTATGAGTAGAGCCTAAGGACATACTTGTCCATATGCTACAGCGGAGCGTGTCTCTCTCCCACAAAGTGAATGCTAGGATCCATTTTATTCAAACAAAACAAAAACAAAAACAAACCGACGCTCCAAGCAAAGTGCATAAGATGTGACGGAATAAAAATATAGTTTCGGGGGAGGAACCCGATAATGTTGTCGATGAAGAAGGGGATGCCTTGGGCATCCCCAAGCTTAGACGCTTGAGTCTTCTTATAATATGCAGGGGTGAACCACCGGGGCATCCCCAAGCTTAGAGCTTTCACTCTCCTTGATCATATTGCATCATACTCCTCTCTTGATCCTTGAAAACTTCCTCCACACCAAACTCGAAACAACTCATTAGAGGGTTAGTGCCCAATAAAAATTAACATGTTCAGAGGTGACACAATCATTCTTAACACTTCTGGACATTGCATAAAGCTACCTGGACATTAATGGATCAAAGAAATTTATCCAACATAGCAAAAGAGGCAATGCGAAATAAAAGGCAGAATCTGTCAAAACAGAACAGGTCCGTAAAGATGGATTTTATTAGGCCACCAGACTTGCTCAAATGAAAATGCTCAAATTGAATGAAAGTTGCGTACATATCTGAGGATCATGCACGTAAATTGGCTTAATTTTCTGACCTACCTACATGGAGGTAGACCCAGATTCGTGACAGCGAAGAAATCTGGAACTGCGCAGTAATCCAAATCTAGTACTTACTTTACTATCAAAGACTTTACTTGGCACAACAAAACTCAAAACTAAGATAAGGAGAGGTTGCTACAGTAGTAAACAACTTCCAAGACTCAAATATAAAACAAAAATACTGTAGTAAAAACATGGGTTGTCTCCCATAAGCGCTTTTCTTTAACACCTTTCAGCTAGGCGCAGAAAGTGTAACTCAAGTAACATCAAGAGACGAAGCATCAACATCATAATTTGTTCTAATAATAGAATCATAAGGTAACTTCATTCTCTTTCTAGGGAAGTGTTCCATACCTTTCTTGAGAGGAAATTGATATTTAATATTACCTTCCTTCATATCAATAGTAGCACCAACGGTTCAAGAAAAGGTCTTCCCAATATAATGGGGCAAGATGCATTGCATTCAATATCCAAGACAACAAAATCAACGGGGACAAGGTTATTGTTAACCATAATATGAACATTATCAACTCTCCCCAAAGGTTTCTTTTTAGCATTATCAGCGAGATTAACATCCAGATAACAATTCTTCAATGGTGGCAAGTCAAGCATATCATAGACTTTCTTAGGCATAACGAAATACTTGCACCAAGATCACATAAAGCATTACAATCAAAATCTTTGACTCTCATTTTAATGATGGGCTCCCAACCATCCTCTAGCTTTCTAGGAATAGAAGTTTCAAGTTTTAGTTTTTCTTCTCTAGCTTTTATGAGAGCATTTGTAATATGTTTTGTGAAAGCCAAGTTTACGAGCGCTAGCATTGGGACTCTTAGCAAGTTTTTGTAAGAACTTTATAACTTCAGAGATGTGGCAATCATCAAAATCTAAATCATTACAATTTAAAGCAATGGGATTATCATCCCCAAGGTTGGAAAAAATTTCAGCAGCTTTTAGCAGAGTTTCAGTGTAATTTTGCGCGCTTTGCACTAGGAGTAGAAGCATTGCCAACACCAATTATTTTACCATTAATAGTAGGAGGTGCAGCAACATGTGAATCATTAGCATTGCTAGTGGTGGTAATAGTCCAAACTTTAGCTACATTTTTCTCTTTAGCTAGTTTTTCATTTTCTTCTCTATCCCACCTAGCACGCAGTTCAGCCATTAATCTTATATTCTCATTAATTCTAACTTGGATGGCATTTGCTGTAGTAACAATTTTATTTTCAATATCCCTATTAGGCATAACTTTCGATTTCAAAAGATCAACATCAGAGGCAAGACTATCAACTCTAGAAGCAAGAATATCAATTTTATTGAGCTTCTCCTCAACAGATTTGTTAAAGGCAGTTTGTGTACTAATAAATTCTTTAAGCATGGCTTCAAGTCCAGGGGGTGTATTCCTATTATTGTTGTAAGAATTCCCATAAGAATTAGCATAACCGTTACCATTATTATAAGGATATGGCCTATAGTTATTACTAGAATTGTTCCGATAAGCATTGTTGTTGAAATTATTATTTTTAATGAAGTTTACATCAACATGTTCTTCTTGGGCAACCAATGAAGCTAATGGAACATTATTAGGATCAACATTAGTCCTATCATTCGCAAGCATAGACATAATAGCATCAACCTTATCATTCAAGGAAGAGGATTCTTCAACAGAATTTACCTTCTTACCTTGTGGAGCTCTTTCCGTGTGCCATTCAGAGTAATTAATCATCATATTATCAAGAAGCTTTGTTGCTTCACCAAGAGTGATGGACATAAAGGTACCTCCAGCAGCTGAATCCAATAAATTCCGCGAAGAAAAATTTAGTCCTGCATAGAAGGTTTGGATGATCATCCAAGTAGTCGATCCATGGGTTGGGCAATTTTTAACCAAATATTTCATTCTTTCCCAAGCTTGAGAAACATGTTCATTATCCAATTGTTTAAAATTCATTATGCTACTCCTCAAAGATATAATTTTAGCAGGGGGATAATATCTACCAATAAAAGCATCCTTGCATTTAGTCCAGGAATCAATACTATTCTTAGGCGGAGATAGCAACCAATCTTTAGCTCTTCCTCTTAATGAGAAAGGAAACAATTTTAATTTTATAATGTCACCATCTACATCTTTATACTTTTGCATTTCACATAATTCAACAAAATTATTGAGATGGGCAGTAAGCATCATCGGAACTAACACCAGAAAATTGCTCTCGCATAACAAGATTAAGTAAAGCAGGTTTAATTTCAAAGAATTCCGCTGTAGTAGCAGGTGGAGCAATAGGTGTGCATAGGAAATCATTATTATTTGTGCTAGTGAAGTCACACAATTTAGTATTTTCAGGGGTAGCCATTTTAGCAGTAGTAAATAAAACAAACTAGATAAAGTAAATGCAAGTAAACTAAATTTTTTGTGTTTTTGATATAGCAAACAAGACAGTAAATAAAGTAAAACTAGCAACTATTTTTTTTGTGTCTTGATATAATGGAGCAAACAAAGTAGTAAATAAAATAAAGCAAGACAAAAACAAAGTAAAGAGATTGAGAAGTGGAGACTCCCCTTGCAGCGTGTCTTGATCTCCCCGGCAACGGCGCCAGAAAAAGAGCTTGATGGCGTGTATTTCACACGTTCGTTGGGGAACCCCAAGAGGAAGGTATGATGCGCACAGCAGCAAGTTTTCCCTCGGAAAGAAACCAAGGTTTATCGAACCAGGAGGAGCCAAGAAGCACGTTGAAGGTTGATGGCGGCGGGATGTAGTGCGGCGCAACACCGGGGATTCCGGCGCCAACGTGGAACCCGCACAACACAACCAAAGTACTTTGCCCCAACGAAACGGTGAGGTTGTCAATCTCACCGGCTTGCTGTAACAAAGGATTAACCGTATTGTGTGGAAGATGATTGTTTGCAGAGAAAATAGTAAAAACAAGTATTGCAGCAGATTTGTATTTCAGTATTAAAGAATGGACCGGGGTCCACGGTTCACTAGAGGTGTCTCTCCCATAAGATAAAAGCATGTTGGGTGAACAAATTACAGTCGGGCAATTGACAAATAGAGAGAGCATAACAATGCACATACATGTCATGATAAGTATAGTGAGATTTAATTGGGCATTACGACAAAGTACATAGACCGCCATCCAACCGCATCTATGCCTAAAAGTCCACCTTCGAAGTTATCGTCCGAACCCCTTCCGGTATTAAGTTGCAAAGCAACGAGACAATTGCATTAAGTATGGTGCGTAATGTAATCAATAACTACATCCTCGGACATAGCATCAATGTTTTATCCCTAGTGGCAACAGAGACAACACAACCTTAGAACTTTCTCGTCACTGTCCCAGGTGTCAATGCAGGCATGAACCCACTATCGAGCATAAATACTCCCTCTTGGAGTTAAGAGCAAAAACTTAGCCAGAGCCTCTACTAATAACGGAGAGCATGCAAGATTATAAACAACACATATGCAATAACTTGATAATTAACATAACATGGTATTCTCTATCCATCGGATCCCGACAAACACAACATAGAGTATTACAGATAGATGATCTTGATCATGTTAGGCAGCTCACAAGATCTTACAATGAAGCACAATGAGGAGAAGACAACCATCTAGCTACTGCTATGGACCCATAGTCCAGGGGTGAACTACTCACTCATCACTCCGGAGGCGACCATGGCGGTGTAGAGTCCTCCGGGAGATGAATCCCCTCTCCGGCAGGGTGCCGGAGGAGATCTCCGAATCCCCCGAGATGGGATTGGCGGCGGCGTCTCGGAAGGTTTTCCGTATCGTTGGTTTTTCGCCTCGGGGTTTTCGCGACGGAGGCTTTAAGTAGGCGGAAGGGCGAGTCGGAGGGTCGACGAGGGCCCACACCATAGGGCGGCGCGGCCCCCCTTGGCCGCGCCGCCTTGTGGTGTCGCCACCTCGTGGCCCCACTTCGTATGCTCTTCGGTCTTCCGGAAGGTTCGTGGCAAAATAGGCCCACGGGTCTTGATTTCGTCCAATTCCGAGAATATTTCGTTACTAGGATTTCCGAAACCAAAAACAGCAGTAAACAAGAACCGGCTCTTCGGCATCTTGTTAATAGGTTAGTTCCAGAAAATGCACGAATATGACATGAAGTGTGCATAAAACATGTAGGTATCATCAATAATATGGCATAGAACATAAGAAATTATCGATACGTCGGAGACGTATCAGAGAACTACTCCCTCCTCATCATAGGAGACAACAGCGTTGATGAAGATGGCGGTGGTGTCGATGGAGATGCCTTCCGGGGGCACTTCCCCGTCCCGGCGGCGTGTCGAACGGAGACTTCGTCCCCGGATCTTGGCTTCGTGATGGTGGCGGCTTTGGAAGGTTTCTCGTACCGTGGCTTATTCTTCCGAAGTTTTTAGGTCAGGAAGGCTTTTATAGGCGGAGAGTCGGAGTCGGAGGGTGTCTGGGGCAGCCAGACAACAGGGGGGCGCCCCCCCCCCCTTGGGCCGCGCCGCCACCATGTGTGGTGGCCCTGGGCCTCTCCTCTGGCCCTCTCCGGTGTTCTGGAAGCTTCGTGGAATTATAAGATACTCGGGCGTTGATTTCGTCCAATTCCGAGAATATTTCCTTACTAGGATTTCTGAAACCACAAACAGCGAAAACGAGAACCGGCACTTCCGACATCTCGTCAATAGGTTAGTTCCAGAAAATGCATAAATATGACATAAAGTGTGTATAAAACATGTAGGTATTGTCATAAAACAAGCATGGAACATAAGAAATTATCGATACGTTGGAGACGTATCAGCATCCCCAAGCTTAGTTCCTTCTTGCCCTCGAGTAGGTAAACGATAACAAGGATAATTTCTGAAGTGACATGTTATCATAATCTTGATCAATACTATTGTAAAGCATATGAGATGAATGCAGCGATTCGAAGCAATGGTAAAGACAATGAGTAAACAAATGAATCATATAGCAAAGACTTTTCATGAAGAGTACTTTCAAGACAAGCATCAATAAGACTTGCATAAGAGTTACTCATAAAGCAATAGATTCTTAGTAGAAAGCTTTGAAACAACACAAAGGAAGATATAAGTTTCAGCGGTTGCTTTCAACTTCAACATGTTTATCTCATGGATAATTGTCAACATAAAGCAATATAACAAGTGCAATAGGTAAACATGTAAGAATCAATGCACACAGTTGATACAAGTGTTTGCTTCTAAGATAGAAAGAAGGAGGTAAACTGACTCAACAATAAAGTAGAAGATAGGCCCTTCGCAGAGGGAAGCATGTATTACTATTTTTGTGCTAGAGCTTTTCATTTTGAAAACATAGAAACAATTTTGTCAACGGTAGTAATAAATCATATGTGTTATGTATAAGATATCCTATAAGTTGCAAGCCTCATGCATAGATTACCAATAGTGCTCGCACCTTGTCCTAATTAGCTTGGATTAACATGGATTATCATTGCATAGCATATGTTTCAACCAAGTGTCACAAAGGGGTACCTCTATGTCGCATGTACAAAGGTCCAAGGAGATAGATCGCATTTGATTTCTCGTTTTTGATAAATCTCAACTTAGGACATCCATACCGGGACAACATAGACAACAGATAATGGACTCCTCTTTAATGCATAAGCATTCAACAACGAATGATATTCTCATAAGAGATTGAGGATTAATTGTCCAAAGCTGAAACTTCCACCATGAATCATGGCTTTAGTTAGCGGCCCAATGTTCTTCTCTAACAATATGCATACTCAAACCATTTGATCATGAAAATCGCCCTTACTTCGAGACAAGACGAACATGCATAGAAACTCACATGATATTCAACAAAGGTGTAAAAGTTGATGGCGTCCCCGAAACATGGTTACCGCTCAACAAGCAACTTATAAGAAATAAGATACATAGCTACATATTCTTCACCACAATAGTTTTTAAGGCTATTTTCCCATGAGCTATATATTGAAAAGACAAAGAATAGAATTTTAAAGGTAGCACTCAAGTAATGTACTTTGGAATGGCGGAGAAATACCATGTAGTAGGTAGGTATGGTGGACACAAATGGCATAGTATTTGGCTCAAGGATTTGGATGCACGAGAAGAATTCCTCTCAATACAAGGCTAGGCTAGCAAGGTTGTTTGAAGCAAACTCAAGTATAAAAGGTGCAGCAAAGCTCACATATGAACATATTGTAAGTATTATAAGACTTTACATCGTCTCCTTGTTGTTCAAGCACCTTAACCAGAAAATATCTAAACTCTAGAGAAACCAATCATGCAAACCAAATTTTAACAAGCTCTATGTAGTTCTTCATTAATAGGTGCAAAGTACATGATGCAAGAGCTTAAACATGATCTATATGAGCACAACAATTGCCAAGTATAAAATTATTCAAGACATTATACCAATTACCACATGCAGCATTTTCTGTTTCCAACCATATAACAATGAACGAAGCAGTTTCAACCTTCGCCATGAACATTAAGAGTAAAGCTAACAACACCAGGGTTCATATGAAACAGCGGAGCGTGTCTCTCTCCCACACAAGCATGAATTTATTCAGAGAATGAAAATAACAAGACGAAAATAAAAGCACACAGACGCTCCAAGTAAAGCACATAAGATGTGACGGAATAAAAATATAGTTTCACTAGAGGTGACTCGATAATTTGTCGATGAAGAAGGGGATGCCTTGGGCATCCCCAAGCTTAGATGCTTGAGTCTTCTTGAAATATGCAGGGATGAACCACGGGGCATCCCCAAGCTTAGACTTTTCACTCTTCTTGATCATATTGTATCATCCTCCTCTCTTGACCCTTGAAAACTTCCTCCACACCAAACTCGAAACAAACTCATTAGAGGGTTAGTGCATAATCAAAAATTCACATGTTCAGAGGTAACACAATCATTCTTAACACTTATGGACATTGCTCAAAGCTACTGAAAGTTAATGGAACAAAGAAATCCATCAAACATATATAGCAAAACAGGCAATGCGAAATAAAAGGCAGAATCTGTCAAAACAGAACAGTCCGTAAAGACGATTTTTTCTGGGGCACTTAACTTGCTCAGATGAAAATTCTCAAATTGAATGAAAGTTGCGTACATATCTGAGGATCACGCACGTAAATTGGCAGATTTTTCTGAGTTACCTACAAAGAAGCCTGCTTAAATTCGTGACAGCAAGAAATCTGTTTCTGCGCAGTAATCCAAATCTAGTATCAACCTTACTATCAAAGACTTTACTTGGCACAACAATGCAATAAAGTAAAGATAAGGAGAGGTTGCTACAGTAGTAACAACTTCCAAGACACAACAAAATAGTAGCAAAATAAAAACATGGGTTATCTCCCAAGAAGTGCTTTCTTTATAGCCATTAAGATGGGCTCAGCAATTTTAATGATGCACTCACAAGAAATAAGAGTTGAAGCAAAAGAGAGCATCAAAAAGCAAGTATGAAACAAATTTAAGCCTAACCCACTTCCTATGCATAGGAATCTTGTACATAAACAAATTCACGAAGAACAAAGCGACAAGCATAAGAAGATAAAACAAGTGTAACTTCAAGATTCTCAACATAAAGAGGGGAAACTTAATATTATTAAGATGCATATTACCATGTTTCCCTCTCTCATAATAAATTTCAGTAGTAGCATGAACAAACTCAACAATATAACTATCACATAAAGCATTCTTATCATGAGTCTCATGCAAAAAATTATTACTCTCCACATAAGCATAGTCATTACTATTAATTGTAGTGGGAGAAAATTCAATAAAATAGCTATCATTGTTATTCTCATCACCATAATCATCATATATAGGAGCCATATTGTAATCATAATTAATTTTCTCCTCAATAGTAGGTGGACTGAAAATATAATAGTCATCATTGTAATCATCATATATAGGAGGTAAAGTATCATCAAAGTAAATTTTCTCCTCCATGCTTGGGGACTAAAAATATCATGCTCATCAAAACCAGCTTCCCCAAGCTTAGAATTTTCCATAGCATTAGCAATAATAGTATTCAAAGAGTTCATGCTAATAACATTGCTACAACTATTTTGCAAACAAAGTTCCATGGGTTTTTTAATTCTCTCTTCAAACACATCATGTCCTAATTCAATATAAAGTTCATAAAGATCTCTAATTTTTTGTTGTTTTCCATTATGCCTAACTAGTGAAAATAAAAACAAGAAACAAAAAGATGCAATTGCAGGATCTAAAGGAAATAGCTTCGAGCACTCACACACCGGCAACAATGCTAGGAAATAGCTTAGTAGTCGGAGGATGTGAATACCTTTTACCTTACCTCCCGAGCAACGGCGCTGTAAAATAGCTTGATGTCTACGCACGCTTCTATTCCTGTAGACAGTGTTGGGCCTCCAAGAGCGAGAGGTTTGTAGAACAGCGAGCAAGTTTCCCTTAAGTGAATCACCCAAGGTTTATCGAACTCAGGGAGGTAGAGGACAAAGATATCCCTCTCAAGCAACCCTGCAATCACGATACAAGAAGTCTCTTGTCTCCCCAACACACCTAATACACTTGTCAGATGTATAGGTGCACCAGTTCGGCGAAGAGATAGTGAGATGCAAGTGATATGGATGAATATGAGTGGTAATAGCAATCTGAAATAAAGATGGCAGCGAGTAAACATGCAACGTAACAGTGAATAAACGGAGTTTCGATGCTTGGAAACAAGGCCTAGGGATCATACTTTCACTAGTGGACACTCTCAACATTGATCACATAACTGAATAAACAAATACTACTTTCTCTACACTCTCTTGTTGGATGACAAACACCATTCATTGTGTAGGGCTACAAGAGCTCCCTCAAGCCGGAGTTAACAAGCTCCACAACATTCGGTGTTCATATTTAAGTAACCTTAGAGTGCATGATAGACCATTGCAATTATACCGAGTACTAACATAGCATGCACACTCGTCAACATCGAGCTATGAAAGGGGGAATAGATCACATCAATACTATCATAGTAATAGTTAACTTCATAATCTACAAGAGATCACAATCATAGCTTATACCAAGTACTACATGATGCACACACTCGTCCACATTACATCATGGAGGAGGAATAGACTACTTTAATAACATCACTAGAGTAGCACATAGATGATATTCAACTAGATCACAAAGCTCATGATCACATAAAGATCACATGGGAGAGAGAGATGAACCACATAGCTACGGTAGAGCCCTCAGCCTCGGGGGAGAACTACTCCCTCCTCATCATGGGAGACAGCGATGGCGATGAAGGTGGCGGTGGTGTCGATGATAATCCATTGTTGACTTTGAAGAACTTGCCCTCTCTCTTGATTTCCCCCCATGATTCTTGCTCATTCTTGAGGGATCTAAGAGAGGATATCTAGATCTACAATCCCCACCAATCCATTTCTCCTCTAAGTGAGGGGAACCCCTTGGATCTAGATCTTGGAGTAATTTGTTGCTTTTCTCTTTGTTCTTCCTCTCTAATCTCATCCTAGCATTTGTTGTTTTGGTGGGATTTGAGTGTGAAGGACTTGAACACCTCTAGTGTTCTTGCTTTGCATCATTGCATAGTGTTGAGCTCTCCACCATGATTAGTTCGAGTGAGAGACCGTGAGCTTGTTACTCTTGGAGGGAGACCTCCTAGTTGTCTTGGCGGTTGGTGCTCGGTGATCTCTTCAAGGAAGATTGTGAAGAGGCCCGGGCTTCTCCTTCGTGGAGCTTGTGAAGTGGTTGTGGAGCTTGCCATCTCCGGAGTGGAGGAAAAGCTAACCATAAGGAAAGGGCCATTATCCTTCGTGGGTGTGGCTCGGAGAATAGGGTGAGCCTTCGTGGCGTTGGGGAATCCTTCGTGGGACCTCCACTCCTCCAAACGTGACGAACCTTCTTGCAAAGGAAGGGAACACGGGAATACATCCTCGTCTCCGCATGCCTCCGTTATTTCTATACCCGAGCTTACTTTCCTTGTGATAGCCATCGTGCTTGAAGTACATATATCTTGCTATCACGTGTGCTACATATATCGTGTGCCTATCTTGCTTAGCTCTAGTTGTTGTTGTTGCACTTAGGTGAGCCTAGCATATTTAGGGTTTGTGCTTGTAAACTGAAGGTGACGAACTGGCCTACCTTGATCTGATGGGCGACGACAAAGGCCGTCCATCCCTGGTCGATGAATGCGTCATCGCCTTCTCTCCTCGTAGTCATCCACCAGTTGCATCCGGTGTTGGTGGTGACGATGATGTTGGAAGGGATTTCTCTGAACCACTTGACGAAATCTTTAGGGATCATGAGCCGGCCGAAGGTGGGCTTGAAGATGATTTTGAGGAAGTGGTCCGGCCCTGGCTCCTCGTGGAAGTGGCCGACCTTAGCCGGCCTTCCACGATGCTTCTTCGCCGGTCCCTCGCCGGGAACCTCAGCAGGTGACCCAAGCATGATCTTCTCAGTCTGCCAGAAGAACACAAGCAATTAGAGATGTGCCTGCTCACAAGTAGTGTAGATGAAAACGGATATTGATAACATTAGTAAGGCCTCATACATTTGCTCACACGGCAGGCATAGGGAGTGACCACAAACTAAGTGTAGTGTGCAACGACTGTGGCACACATGACTAAGTTTGAGGCCACCACCTAGCGTTCCATTGTGTCTTTATTGAATCATTGGCCAATGCAGAACTGAAGAAGCAGAAACATGCAAAGCAGGGTATCAGAGGCCTCATACAATGAGGACATATGTAGGAGATGTTTGAACAGAACCAATGGCATGGTCATGTTAAGTCATGCCATAGGCTCTGATCAATCATCTCCTCATACTATGATCCCACGTTATAATCATTGGCCTAGTTCAATCAAGAAACAACACAATTAGCACTTCAAATTGAGTACATTACGAGTGGTACTTAGGATACATTACAAATTGTACTTAGTCCACATTACAAATTCTCATACAGTACATCTACATCACATTCATCACTCGTCACAAGTAGCCCTAATCCTCTTGAGCTTGTCCTTGATTGCAAAGTTCACTTGAAGCAGATCGTATATGTCCTACTCTAGCTTTCTCTTCTCAGCCTCCAAAGCCTGTTTTTCTGCCTCTCATTCATGTTTCTTAGCCCTCATCACTTGTGCTTGTGTTCTCTACATATTCTTGAGCATTGCAACTTCCTTCTTCAAGTCCTCCCACTCCTCTTGCGTCTGAACAAACTAGCGCGACTCAGCTCAACCTTTCGCACAACAATGACAACATGGTAAACCCAAACACAAAATAACCTTCGCCTCTATGCATGCACAGTACAATCTGCTAGTTTCACCAATCCAAAGCCCGGTCTAGGAAGGATCTACTGCAATCCGACACTATAGTAACAGATCTAAGCAAATCGAGACCGTGAAATGCAAGAACTGGACAAGAACAGCAAGAAATGGGGACGAACACCTTGCAACACGTCAATCCGACCGCTATCCTAACGGAAACCCTAGCAGATCTAATATGCATGTCGTCGGAAATGCCCGAGAATGGCATTTTCTGCCAGAACGAGTACGAAGGTGAGAAGGAGAGGTCGTTACCGCCATTGTTCCAGTCGAGGACGAGCTCGAGGTTGCGGGCGAATTCTAGATGCCGATGAATACTGCGGAGCAGATTGCGGCCGATGTCGCGGTGCTGGTCGCCGAGGTCTCCTCCTCCGGTAGCGGTGCTCCTCCGTGCGCCGGTCCGGTGGATTGGTTGGCGGGAGGGGAACCGCAGGGTGATGTGACAGTTTGGGGGAGGTGAGAGTGTGGTCGCGGGTGAGAGGAAGGAGAGGGGAGCGGTGAGGCTAATTATGGCGCGTGTTCCCGAAGGGACGCGGCGTCTCCGCCTCCCTTCCCCACTTGTGCAACCTTCTAGCTGCAACGGGTCTGGCCCCGGAGAAACTGCCATTCCGGGCGTTCCTCCAGGACCTATCCCAGGGGTACTTTGAGAACCGGTTAATGCAAGAACACGGCTCGGCTTCAGGCATCCAAACGGATCGAAAATTGTTCGTCCCATGCGAGCGAAGGGGCATGCAGCCTACCAAACGCACGCTATGTGTCCCTTCTTTGGGCTGGCAGACCAGGCACCAACGAACTAGGCACTTGCTACTGGTAGCTGTCACTTCCTTTGTCCATATAAACCACGTCTTAGCTTATCCAATCTTTTGAATAGCCACGCCAGCGGCACAATTGCCATCATCTGATGAATGGCCATGGCTGATAAGCGTCTTCACACTAACTCAACTCTCCATGAAGAGAGAAGAACCTAACCTTCCAGCCGTGAAGTGGTTTGAGTAGTATGTCGATGTTGGGCTGATAATGCACTCTCTTTAGCCTGGAATCTAACAAGGGCATTCCCAGGCAGGTGATGGGAAACTGCTGCGCCGGGCATTCCGTGTCACCGATTGCCGGCCGCGATCTGATCCTCGGTGCCGGCGGCGATAGGGGAGACAGCACTTTTAGAAGATTTTTTGCTAGTTTTCTAGTGCCTCCATGGATCCCAATATGTATATAATGTATCCGGCAGGTTGCCACCCACGGCCGCGCTCAACGAGTGCTCTCCACTGCTAGCGTCCACTCACTCTCGTCTCATCACTCTCATGCACCGGCCCGGTGTGTGCTCTGCCGCATAAGAGGAGGAAGAGCTGAGCTGAGATTATTACATTAAACGTCTGACACAATGAATCGGGCTTTGCCTCTGGTTGGTGTAACCTTCTTCTTTGTGGCGTGCGCGCTCGCGGCCGCCACGGAAGGTCACCGGCGGCCGTACATAGTACAGATGGACGTGTCGGCGATGCCGACGCCGTTCACGACGCACGAGGGCTGGTACACGTCGGTTCTATCGTCGCTGGCGGGCAAGGAGGACGCGGCGCCAGAGCACCTGTACACGTACGCGCACGCCATGAACGGCTTCAGCGCGGTGCTCACCGAGCGGCAGCTCGCGGAGATTCAGGGGATGGCGGCTCACGTGTCCGCCTTCCCGGAGACGTACGCGCGCCTCCACACAACGCGCACGCCGGAGTTCCTCGGGCTCGTCGGCAGTGGGGTCTCTGGCGGCGGCGGCATCTGGCCGGCGTCCAAGTATGGCGAGGACGTAATCGTCGGGATCGTCGACACGGGCGTGTGGCCCGAGAGCGAGAGCTTCAGCGACGCCGGCATCACGAAGCCCGTGCCGGCGAGGTGGAAAGGCGCGTGCGAGACCGGAAAGGTCTTCAAGGCCTCGATGTGTAACAAGAAGCTCATCGGCGCACGGTCTTTCAGCAAGGCCCTGAAGCAGCGCGGCATGTCCATCGCGCCGGACGACTACGACTCTCCCAGGGACTACAACGGCCACGGATCCCACACGTCGTCCACGGCGGCCGGCGCGGCCGTCAAGGGCGCGAGCTACTTCGGCTACGCAAACGGCACTGCCTCCGGCATCGCGCCCATGGCCAGGGTGGCCATGTACAAGGCCGTGTTCTCCGGCGACACCCTGGAGTCCGCGTCCAGCGACGTGCTGGCCGCCATGGACCGGGCGATCGCCGACGGCGTCGACGTCATGTCGCTCTCGCTGGCTTTCCCTGAGAATTCTTACGACACCAATGTGATCGCCATCGGGGCCTTCGCAGCCATGCAGAAGGGTATCTTTGTGACGTGCTCCGCCGGGAACGACGGCCCCGAAGGATACACCATCATGAACGGCGCGCCCTGGATCACGACCGTTGGCGCGTCGACCATCGACAGGGACTTCACGGCCACGGTCACGCTCGACAACGGCAGCGGCGGCGCTAGGAGCATCCATGGCAAGTCGGTGTACCCGGGGAGCACGGCGATCGCCGGCGCTGACCTATACTACGGGGGAGGGCAGGGCGACAAGAACAAAGAGAGGTGCGAGTACTCCAGCCTCAACCAAGAGGAGGTGAAAGGGAAGTTCGTATTCTGCGCCGCCAGCGAGAGCGTCAGGCAGCAGATGGACGAGGTGCAGGCCATCGGTGGCCGCGGGCTGATCGTCGCGTGCGATACGACGGAGTTCCTGCAGCCAACTGACTACACCATGCCGCTGGTGCTGGTCACCCTGTCGGACGGCGCCACCATCCAGAAGTACCTGACGGCGACAAAGGCACCGCCCAAGGTGAGCATCCGGTTTGTCAGGACGGAGCTCGGCGTCAAGCCGGCGCCCTCCGTGGTGTATTTCTCCGCCCGCGGGCCGAGCCAGATGAGCCCGGCGATCCTGAAACCCGACATCGTCGCGCCGGGGGTGGACATCCTCGCGGCCTGGGTGCCCAACGAGGAAGTAATGGAGATTGGCACGGAGAAGCTCTTCACAAAGTACATGCTCGTCTCCGGCACGTCCATGTCATCGCCGCACATCGCCGGTGTGGTCGCCCTGCTGCGGTCGGCGCACCCGGACTGGAGCCCCGCAGCCATCCGCTCCGCCATGATGACGACGGCCTATGTGAAGGACAACGCCAACAATGTCATCGTCAGCATGCCGAATGAATCACCGGGGACGCCTCTCGATTATGGCAGCGGCCACGTGAACCCCAATCAGGCCACGGACCCCGGCCTCGTGTACGACGCGGCGGCCGACGACTATGTCAACTTCCTCTGCGGCCTCCGGTACAGCAGCCGCCAGATAACGGCCGTAACCGGCCGGCGAAACGCCAGATGCGCCGCTGGTGCAAGGCTTGACCTGAACTACCCATCATTCATGGTCATCCTCAACAACACCAAGTCTGTCACCCAGACATTCAATAGAGTCCTGACCAATGTCGCCGGCAATCCGGCAAAGTATAGCATGTCCGTGACGGCTCCGGCAGGTATGAAGGTGACGGTGACGCCGCCGGCACTGTCTTTCGGAGGCAAAGGCAGCAAGCAGAAGTTCAGTGTCACCGTGCAGGTCAGACAGCTGAAGAGAGCTGCAGATGAATACAGCTACATTGGGAATCATGGGTTCTTGAGCTGGAATGAGGTTGGAGGACAGCACGCTGTCAGGAGTCCAATAGTCTCAGCATTTGCTCAGTGACGAGCAAGTAATTTCAGTATAGCAGGAGCAAAAAATAAAACCATGATAATATGAAAACAATAACTATATATAATCCTGATCAGAAGAAGTAAAACACAGATCAAAGGAAAGGGGAAAATAACAACAGGGTGTTGCTGATGATGTGAAGTGTATTTATAGCCTATATAAATTAAAAATTGTAAACGTTTTTCTCAGCATGTCGCATTCCACTCAATAGGAATTACTAAGATTCATTCCACTAGTTTGATTTGATTCAAAATATGTAAATATCTAAATGTTAGAGGCTGTGAAACTGTAAGCATTATTTATTGCATGCTTGCTTAAGAACCTGATGTGTTCTCTGACAAGAATAGTTATCAGGAACCAGTGTACACCAAAGATACAAATGTTATTTTTCATAAGAAAAAAAGTAAGCTAATTGTCTGCCTTTCCAGACGTTATTGATACTTACATGATGGACATAGATGTAACTTCATAAAGGAGTACAGTGGAAGATTTACAGTACATATGAATTATCCATCTCATAAATCTGAAAAAGGAGTAAGCAACTGGTGCAGCACCTGTGCCTAACCAACTTCACTTCTGTACCTTCGAAACTACGAGTAGCAAGACTAAATTCTAACATAAGAACAATATAACTTCAGGTCTCCAAACTGAATATTTTGGAGAAAACTGTCTTGACAGTTCCACATATAAAGGTTTCAGCAAAACATTCTGTAGTGTAGCCCCATCACCTTTGGAATCAGCAGACTGACATAAGACCGAGCAGTCCCCAGGCGGTCGCCTGAATTTTAGTCTCCATCATGTGGTTCAGCTGCACTTAGGCACATACGGGTGATCACTGGGAAATTCCAAGCTTATTATTGTGCTACCTCCTTCTCAACAGGTTACTCTGCTAAAAACATGCAACCACTAGCTAACAGTACCACTGTGGGAGCAGCTGCAACTGTGCTACTGTCCATGGAAAAATGAGGTAGCACAATTAATTCAATTTAAAAATACTCTAAAATTAAGCAATTCACTCTGTAAGGAATCCCCAAATCTAATGTATCATACCATTAGCTCCACTCAGACCACTCACAGACACTTACTATGCATTATTCTTCAGCATGGAATCCATGGCACTAGCCTGTTGATACTGCCTGCACATAATCTAAAATCGTACTCATTGTCATGTTTTACCTAAGGTATGGGACTTCTTCTGAATACTACGGATTGAAAGGATGTTTGATTTTTTCACAGGAAAAAACTTAGGGCTCATTCCAAGAGATTGGAGTGGATGGAAAATTTCTACGAAATCTGTTGAAATGAATCCTAAGTAAAGATTTATATGGTTTGCACTCCTACGAATCAAACAACCCACGCAGGAAAGATCCTAAGGACGAGAATACTCCAAAAAATAATCCATTGGAATTCCTTTGAATCAAGAGGGAGTCTACATGTATATTGCAGATTAGAGACAACAAATAACAGGAGCACAAAGTTTAACAATACATACCTTGAAGAGCTATCTGAGAGAATTTTCTCAGCAATAGCAGTACCACAGGAGCAACAGCTCGCTTACATAGAAGAGACATACCGTTTCAGAAAGATAAACTTCAACAGGTTAGCTGCTTATGTATATATAATTATAGGTCATAACACGAAGACAAACTGTGGAAACTGAATGATGTAAGATATATCCTAGATCTGAAAAATAGCATGAAGGATGAAATACATAAGGGGTGCAAAAGAGGATAATATAATGAAAATCTTTAGTTTGGCTTCATTCAACAAGATATTTGTGAGGGCCTCAAATATGCAACCCTGTTTCACATCAATGATAGCAATCGTGATTCATTACAGCCTTTGAAAAAATAAAAATAAAGTTCAGCAATCTGGTTTATATTAATCCAGAGGTACATCAATATTTACATTACAGATGCATAGCAAAAGGATAACGCGTACAGCATATGTCTATACAAGAAGCTCACATTGTAAGTTGTAACTCCTACTTTACCTTCCATACTCTTTGCACCAACTGGCATCGATAAATCAAGTATATGGTAATATGAATCCGGACCAAGCAACAATATAACGTTCTAACAGTAGCGATCATTGTTCCAAGAAAGATTTCTCGATGGCCCTCACATAAACAGCTTTGGGCAGTGTTCCAGTAATACTATGTATTTTCTCTCCATCCTTGAATAGTAAAACAGTCGGAACCCTCTCAATATTGTAAGATGTTGCAGTTTGTGGGTAATCGTCAGTGTCAAGCTTATAGCACTTTATCCTTCCACCATACTCTTCCGCAATCTCGTTGATAATTCGATCTACCATTTTACAAGGTCCACACCATGAGGCCCAAAACTCAACGAGCACAGGTACATCACTGCAGATAACATATTGGTTCCAGGAACATGCAGTTATCGGTTCAGCTGTACAAATGTATAGAACGCTACTGTTAGATATCTTCTCTAAATCTGAAGACCAAATTCAGAAAGAATTGAAATTAAGCTAATAAGGAGAGTTTGGAGAACCGAGCACGTAGCTACTGTCTTCACCGAGGTGAATTACAAATATGAACTAAGCTATCGGGCTCTTCTAAATTCTGAAAGAGAAGGAACTACTCCATAGTGCAGCTTGTGAAAGAAGAAATGTAACTGACAGAGTGACAGTCTGACACCAGTATATATTACCACGTTATGATGATAGTGAGCCAGTGAGCTACGACTTAGGATTAGCTAAAATATGAAGGGTAACAAGAAAACACAATAAGGCTAAATGTATGGCCTACTACTTTCCACTACATTTATGAAATGAACAAGCAATCAGAGAATTGAACATGGATCTATATATCCTGCACATTACATTAGACACTAGCACACCAGGGACTAACGCACGCGCGCACAAACGTTGACACGTGCCAACATCCTTGTACTCAGAGCACTTTATTCCAGAGCTCCAAGCCTCCAACGTGACATATGTTGGAGTACCCGGCCTGTTCGAAGATAAAGTTCAACTGTACAGCGAGGAATCGGAATTGCCAAGGGCCCATGGTTCAACGTAACAAATTCAGATGATCCGAAATTAATCATATCCCATTCAATAACTAAGTTACGCTCAAGCTCCTAGCGAACTTCCTTCAGCGACCAGCAATCAAACATACGGGAAACGAACGAATGGCGTCCAAGTAAAGCGGAAATGGGGCTCTAGCAAGTCAACGAGCGCAATAACTGAAGCTTCACGGGGATCAATCACGCCCTTACCGCCGGTTTTGTAGGCGCAGCTCACCCTGGATGCCTTCGAGCGAGGCGTGGGCCACCGGATCCGGGGCGGCGCGTGAGCCCACCGGCGGCACGGCCACCGGCGGGTGGAGGAGGTGTCGTGGCCGTACCCGACGCTCCGGCGGGTGGGCGTCGCGGCGGCGGAGGGAGACAGCAGCGGCGCGGCGCAGCAGAGGTGCCGCGAAGGCGCGGAGCAGGCGGCGGCCATGGTTGGTGTTTGGGGAGTTGGGACTTGGGAGGAGTCGTGGCGGAGAATGTGGTAGGTGGAAACTCACGAGACACACGCCGCGCGCACGGTCCGAGCAGCTTCATCACCGTGACGCTGATGCGAAGGCGGAAGATCGGTGAGTGCAATCGTGGCCGTCAGATAGCGGACGGACGGTCTGGACGGAGGAGGAATGCCTGCCACGGACACATGCCACGGCCATGCTATTTCAACCGGCTTCAGTTCGCGGGAATACTTGTATACTTGTATTTCAATTCTAGCAAGATTTTTTTTAAGAGAATAATTACTTCTAGCGAAAAGGGTTTATTGTTTGAATTACTGATGTGTGAACGCTTGATCCCTGCCCCGCTCACACGGGGGTGACAGGCGGTGTTTCAAGCTCTAGCCACAGCTACATCTCACCTCCACCTCATCTTCCTCGCGATCGCCAAAGTTTGCCCGATGGCGACGGTGCTTCTCCCGATGTGGCTCTTCGAGAATGGCCGGTTGATGCCTCCTTGTAGCGCTTCCCCTCTAGATCTGACGTTGGTCATGCTCGGCAGTCTCGTTGTGCATCGCTCTACGCCGCCGGTAGGGCCTGGCTTGCATGGGAGGCATGGGATGGCAATGGTGACACCTCTTGGAGGCTCGGAGGTTAGCCAGGGTGCGTTGGGGGCTGCGGTAGCCACCGCTGGGTGGACCCTCTCCCTCTAATGTCTTCATGTGAGCCTTGGCAGGGTCCTATATCTAGGGTCTATGGGAGATGGGTTGGCTTCTTGTGTCTCCACGACACGGTGGTGGCCCCCCTTTCTTTGTTGGTTGAGTTTGTTTCATCCTCTCCGACCAGATCTGACGATCGTTTGGGTAGTTTGTTTCAATCTCCGCTTCTTCGAGGATGGTCGATCGTCCGTACTCTGCGGGGGTGCTAGAGGCAAGATTGGTTTGGTTCCCTCCTCATGCTTTGATTGGTAGAGACTTCGGCGGGAGATTGGGAGACGACGACACTTATGGGAATCGTTCACCCTAGAGGCATGGCCATGATGCCCACCCCGTTGTTGATTGCCCCGTCCTTGAAAGTGCATGGAGCCCCCATGTGTGGTTTTGGTAATTAATGATAATCCCTATGGACTAATGTTTGCATTGAATTATATTTGTAGGAGTTGTCCATAGACAATGCTTCAACCATATGTTGGCTTCAAGATTTCAATAAGAAGCAAATGAAGAAGATCAAGTGTCGAGTATGTCTTGAAGATGAAGATGGAGTGAGCCCTCAAGTTTAACTTCAAGACATAACCGATGAATAATGAAGAAATGAAGTGCAAGTTCAAGATGAACCATCTCGAATAGATCATTTGGTTGAATATTGCCATCCATATGGTGATCATGGATATGTGAAGATGCGCCGAAGAAGAAGCTCTCCCATAGTGGAGTATGGGGGAGCAATTCGCATGGCTTCATCAAGCAAGCACAATCAAGAAAGGCATTCCATCTTGTTGCGGTCAAGAACGTCATCGTCAAGCTCAAGTGGAATGCGCAAGGTTAAGGTTTGCTCTTGACAGGGTTTCTTTCTCACCGGTCTCATGGTTTAGTTGGAGGCCGGTTTATAATTTAGTTGGCGTACTATCAAGAGGGCTCTCGAGTGAGTAACTGTTATCACCAGAATTTGACCGGATCAGAGGTGGGTCGCGATTGGAGATGGGCTTGAAGAATATACATAGAAGAAATACATGAATCGGCCTTGTGTACCAAGTTTGGGCTAATTGCCCATGTATCTGTACCATAGTAGGATACGTGTCGGTTAGGAGTTAGAGTTTTACCCGTGCACGGTTAGGTGCACGCTCGAATTAGAAAGTCCCCCGGACTATAAATATGTATCTAGGGTTTATGAAATAAACAACAACCAACGTTCAACACAAACCAATCTCGGCGCATCGCCAACTCCCCGTCTCGAGGGTTTCTTCCGGGTAAGCACTATGCTGCCTAGATCGCATCTTGCGATCTAGGCAGCACACGCGTTTATTCGTCTCCCATGCGTTGCTCGTACTGAAGCCTTTTTGATGGCGAGCAACGTAGTTATCATAGGTGTTTTTAGGGTTAGCATTGTTCTTCGTATCATATGCTATCGTCGTGCAACCCTTAGGCATCTAGCCGCCCTTACGCCCGTCACGGGTGTAAGGGCGGCACCCCGCTTGATCATTATTTAGTAGATCCGATCCGTTATGATTGCTCCTTGTTCTTCAAGGATTAGTTTAATATCCGCATTGTTAGGCCTTACAAAGGGTTGGAGGATCCAGCGGCGCGTAGGGTGTCGTTTGCTAGCCCTAGACAGGATGTTCCGGGGATCAACCTCGTGTTGGTTTTTAGGCCCTGTCTAGGATCGGCTTACGATCACCGTGCGCGAGCGCGAGGCCAATCACGAGTAGGATGTTCCGATTGTGCGGTGAAAACCCCAAATCGTAGTAGGTCGCTTTAGCTTTATCTTGATCAAGCAGGACCACCATCCGATCGTACACCTCGTACGTATCATGGGTGGATCGGCTCTTTGAGCCGATTCACGGGACAACCCGAGAGTCGATCGAGGCTCGTATTTAACGTTTACGTGTATGCCATGCAGGAAACTAAGCGAGGCATCATCCAACACCTTCCCGACCAGGTATAGGTCAGGTGGCACGCCCTTGCGACAGCATCGGACGTGTGACCGAAGGCTTTGCGGGCCGTCGCTCGGAGGGACCGGGGCCGGCCGCAGTCTCGGGAGATTCCCGGCTCTACGGTGTTGCCCGTCGCTGCCCGCCGGTGGGTTTCCGACCGCAACACATTCCGGCACGCCCGGTGGGACAATCTTCGACATCCACCCCATCGCCATCTACATCCGAGATGGCGGAAGGCACTCCGGTCAAGTACGAGGATCCGACCGACGAGCTCAAGAAGAAGCATGACGAGATCAAGGCAGTCCTCGAAGCCGACCTCATCGGCTCTTTCCACGTAACCCGCTCCCATGGCATCGGGTGGAAGGGGTTCTCACCGAAGGCGCGCTCGATGGAGTGGACCTGTCCTCCCCGTCGAAGAACGCACCGTGTCGCCGCGTCAGGAGATCAACTTCATGGTGGCTCATTCACCGCACCGCCACTCGAGAGCCCGGTGAACACTTTGGAGCGTGTCGCTCCGCGCGTGATCCAGGAAATCATGAGCCATCGGTATTCTCCGTCGGGACCAGCTCGGGGACTTACCAAGGAGAGATGCCACTCCGGTCCCGTCCACCGCCGCCGTTCGCGTTGGCAGCACCGAAGTGCCGAACTCATCGGCATACGTCGTCTACAAGATTGGTGGTGATGCTAGTGACTACCAATTCCTACATGAGGCGCCCAAGGAGATCCCGCATGGATACACGTGCGCATACGTGCCGACCGCAAGAATCGGGCACTCTCTAACCGAGGCTGCAACAAGCAGGGACCTCCGGAACAAGCAGGAGGAACGTCGGGAGCGGATCTTGAGAAGCGTACGTGGCTAGCTAAGTACGCCACTCCGACAAACCTCCCGAGCTCAGCTCCTGCAGCTTGGCTCAGAACTGGAAAAGCAAGCATGGCTGGCTAAGTATGCCACCCCGGCGAATCTTCGGGGTTCGACACCTTCAGCCCATCACCGCGGATCAGATTTGTACAATTCCGAAAGACCAGTTCGGCATGATGCCGAAAAGGAGGACAATCGGCTATACCAAGCCGTACCCCAACGAGTACGAATTGATCCCGCTACCACCCAAATATCGGCTCCCCGACTTCACAAAGTTTAGTGGATCGGATGGTTCCAGCCTTCATCGAGCATGTGAGCCGATATTTGGCACAGTCGGGCACGATCTCGAGCATCGGACGAGCTGCGTGTGAGGTTCTTCGCACAGTCCCTCACAGGATCGGCTTTCGGGTGGTACACATCGCTACCACCGAACTCAATCCGGACTTGGAAGCAGTTGGAAGAGCAGTTCCACATACAGTATCACTCAGAGGCTTCCGAGGCTGGTATTGCCGATCTAGCACAAGTACGACAGGAGCGCGGGGAAACAGTGTCAGAATACATCCAGCGCTTCAGGACCATTAGGAACCGATGCTATTCGGTTCACGTAAGTGAAAAAGAAGCAGTCGAGTTGGCGGTGGTGGGTCTCTCATCATCGATCAAGGACGTGGCCTCCCAAGCGGACTACCCTTCATTGGCGCACATGGTGCGAAGCCGGCCGCATATGAACAGGCGCCACCCGGATGTTTACCGAGGACAAATTCAAGCGTGCGGTGGTCCCGGTTGAGGCGGACGAGGATGAAGGTGCTCGCTGGAGATCAAGAGGTAGCGATGGCTGAATGGACTCGGGCGGCAAGCCCCGTGTCCCGTAAGTGGGTTAAGCCACAAGGCCCTCCAAAAGGGTTCGACTTCGACGTGACCAAAGCTGAGCAGATTTTCGACCTCTTACTCAAGGAGAAGCAGCTAAAGGTACCCGAAGGCCACAAGATCCCCACGGTGCGAGAGCTGAACGGAAAGCCATACCGCAAGTGGCATAACACGTTCACCCACGCCACTAACGACCGCGAGGTGTGGCGTCGGCAGATCCAAATGGCGATAGAAAAAGGGCGGCTAATTTTCAACCAGTACGCCATGAAGGTCGACACACACCCCTTCCCCGCCGTTAACATGGTGGAGTATACTTACCACGGAGGGTGCCAGCCAGATTTCTCGTGCAATATCAACATGATGGGACCTGGGCACCACTCTGGTAAGGACGGAGATGAGGGCAGCTGCTCTCATAGCAAAGACACAGAGGAAGCCGCTCCACGCGATCGGCTCCGCCACGACGGCAAGCGCTACATCACAGAGGGAGAAGTGAGGAACGTAAGATATCAGCGACCTCTCTCTGATCACCTCCTCAACAAGTATGTGGGTCAATACGACCAACGCCGGCGATACAACGACGATGATGAAAGAGATTGTCCGGCTAGGGACGACGAGGAGACGTCGTCGGCATGATCGCGACGAGGAGCGATATGAGCGCCACGCCAAGGAAAAGTCGAGGGAGCAAGACGACGTGGATAGGCACCGGGACTGCCCCTTCTTCGGACACTCGCCGGGATTCAGGAATGAGCCGATTGCCTACAACCGGCAATTGCCCAGAGTGTAAACAAAAGAAGAAGGATGCAGCTAACGTGTCCGTGTTCAAACGTCTAGGGCCTCTCCCGCCTCGGAACAAGCATGCTGAGTCCGCTCGGGTGGAAGATCTCGAGGAACTAGAGGACGATGATGAAGAAGAAGACAAGTATCATCGGCCAAGGTGGTGCCCCGATGGGCTCAGCCGTTCCCAAAAGCGAAGGGTTCAGCGTCTACGTGGGTTGGAGGAAGCTGAAAGGTTATACCTGCACACGTTGAGGAAGGCGCGGCCTGATCTGGCCGCTAAAGTTCAGCGAACCCTAGACGAAGAAGGTCGACCACAAAGGAAAGAGTGGCGCCCCAGACAAAAGAAAGCCGATGATGAGACATCGGCTGGCACAAACATGGTGTTCATCCTTCCAACGGAGTTTAGTGCTCCGAGATTAGACGAAGCACTCGTGGCACAACTTGGATCGCGGCCCACGGCCGGTCATCTTCGAAAAGCCACGAGAAAGAAGCTACGGGCATCCGAAGGACCTGTACTTGCGAGGTTACATCAATGGGCAGCTCGTCAACAAGATGTTGGTGGACACCGGAGCGACGAGTTAACATTATGCCATACTCCATGCTACGTCGGTTGGGACGCTCCAGCTCGGATCCGATCAAGACCAATGTGACACCGAGCGATTTCAACGGCCAAGCATCCGACGCACAAGGTGTTCCGAATGTGGATCCGACCGTAGGAAGGAAAACTGTCCCTACGACGTTCTTTATTGTCGACAACGAAGAGCTCCTATGCTCGTCCTACTAGGGAGAGATTGGATCCACGCCAACTGTTGCATTCCATCCACAATGCACCAATGCCTAATACAGTGGGATGGAGATGAAGTAGAAGTCGTCCACGCATATGATTCAGCCGAGATTTCAACGGCTGGCATGAACGTTTGGGAGACATCAGGCCAAGAGCCACTCTCAGGCATCAATTTGGACGACTGCGAGCGCATCGACGTGACAAAGAACGGGGTTAGGCTGGTTTTATCCACCGGCCTGACCGTGTAACAAAAGCAACATCGATGGACAAAGGGGGCGATGCCGATCCAAGTGATCGGCCCCAAGGATCTATGGAGGAACGTTACAAAACCTTCATCGAGCAAGCAACATGGAGGCCGATTCCAGCAATCGGCCAAAATTATCCTTACCATACATTTTGCCTAGGTTCAATGACGATCTAAGGGGCAATGGGTTTACGTCGGCTGATGAGCTGGAAGAAGTCCACACGGGTTCTAACAGAGCCGACGTTCACATAGAGTGCCTTGGCTAATCACAGAGCCGATTTCAGCAGTTACCTGGCAGAATCGGCTCGGGGGGCACCTAATCAGATGAACGTGTGCGACACATCTGCAGTGAAACATTGGGGGCCGATGAAAATCGGCCCGTAAAAAAAAATTTAACAAACCGATGCATTGCGTGTTCAGGGCACAGGGCGATGCTGTCAGAGGAGTAAGACTCTACATATCGGCTTTCAACGGAAGGAAAGTAATCGGCTCTGGCTGGCTCTGCATGGTAGTTTTCTCAGACATGATCGAGACTCGGGGGGCAGCTGGCCTGGTGGATGCTCTGTCTTTGAAAGCCGATTGGGTGGCCATCGGCTAGTCCTGCGTCGCGATTTTCGTCAAGGGTGGTGATCCAGCAGAACTCGAACTCATTGGTCGAAAAGATGGAAGATAGATCATGAGGGCTTGATGCGCTGACGTCGGCTTATTGAGATTTGACCAAGTTCGCGATCACCCCGTGGTCGAGGGGATGAAGAAGCAAACTGTTTAGAACGGTTAAATAAAAGGGGATATGAGGGAGATTCAATGCCACAGCAGTTTCCGAGGAAGTGGTGCCCAACAGAAAAATTTCGCAGGCCACGCGGAGAAGTGGAAGGGGCAAGGCATCATGATGAAGGATTCTGCGGCGGTTTACGCTCCGCCAAGAAATGACCCGACGAAAGAAAAGCGTAATGATTTTGGAAATGTCATTTCCAAAACCGAGGGGCATGTGTTATCACCAGAATTTGACCGGATCGAGAGGTGGGCCGCGATTGGAGATGGGCTTGAAGAATATACATAGAAGAAATACATGAATCGGCCTTGTGTACCAAGTTTGGGCTAATTGCCCGTGTATCTGTACCATAGTAGGATACGTGTCGGTTAGGAGTTAGAGTTTTACCCGTGCACGGTTAGGTGCACGCCTCGAATTAGAAAGTCCCCCGGACTATAAATATGTATCTAGGGTTTATGAAATAAACAACAACCAACGTTCAACACAAACCAATCTCGGCGCATCGCCAACTCCCCGTCTCGAGGGTTTCTTCCGGGTAAGCACCATGCTGCCTAGATCGCATCTTGCGATCTAGGCAGCACACGCGTTTATTCGTCTCCCATGCGTTGCTCGTACTGAAGCCTTTTTGATGGCGAGCAACGTAGTTATCATAGGTGTTTTTAGGGTTAGCATTGTTCTTCGTATCATATGCTATCGTCGTGCAACCCTTAGGCATCTAGCCGCCCTTACGCCTGTCACGGGTGTAAGGGCGGCACCCCGCTTGATCATTATTTAGTAGATCCGATCCGTCATGATTGCTCCTTGTTCTTCAAGGATTAGTTTAATATCTGCATTGTTAGGCCTTACAAAGGGTTGGAGGATCCAGCGGCGCGTAGGGTGTCGTTTGCTAGCCCTAGACAGGATGTTCCGGGGATCAACCTCGTGTTGGTTTTTAGGCCCTGTCTAGGATCGGCTTACGATCACCGTGCGCGAGCGCGAGGCCCAATCACGAGTAGGATGTTCCGATTGTGCGGTGAAAACCCCAAATCGTAGTAGGTCGCTTTAGCTTTATCTTGATCAAGCAGGACCACCATCCGATCGTACACCTCGTACGTATCATGGGTGGATCGGCTCTTTGAGCCGATTCACAGGACAACCCGAGAGCCGATCGAGGCTCGTATTTAACGTTTACGTGTATGCCATGCAGGAAACTAAGCGAGGCATCATCCAACACCTTCCCGACCAGGTATAGGTCAGGTGGCACGCCCTTGCGACAGCATCGGACGTGTGACCAGAAGGCTTTGCGGGCCGTCGCTCGGAGGGACCAGGGCCAGCCGCAGTCCTGGGAGATTCCCGGCTCTACGGTGTTGCCCGTCGCTGCCCGCCGGTGGGTTTCTGACCGCAACAATAACTCGATCGTATATTCGGAGAGAGCTCAAACCTTTGCATCCTTGCACCATCTTTCTTGGTTTTTATTTGTATCTTATCCATGTGATGGTTTAGAGCTTGTGCTTATTCTAATGACAAGCTTTATTTCATCGAGAATGGTTTTTGCACGGGCAACTTGTTGCATTTTCGAGGTTGGAGGTTTTACCGGTATGTTTTTTTAGATAGGTCAAACCTTTCATCATTTATTTCTATCCTACCTTACTGGAGTATGATGGTTCCCTGCATGATCTTGTAGAGCTTGTTACTAGCTTCGAAACGAGCCCAAGATCATCAAAATCGGAATCCGGATGCTCAAATTATGGTCTTTCTCGTTTTACTGTTTCTGCTAGTTTTTCTCCAGGCCGGAATTTTCGGCCCCCGAAAAATGGCTAAGGACCTACGAAAATGAGCCCTGGATCCCCCCACCCCCTCCCCCCTCCCCCCCCCCGGAAATTTGGCCGGAAATTTCACTTTCTAGGCCGTAAATTCCGGCCTATTATGCCCCAACGGCTCGATTTTTCTGGGGGGTATAAATACCCCCTTCTTCCTCCTTGGGTTACAGCTTCTCCCACTCTCTCTCCTCCATTGTTGATCTTGAGAAGGTTCCCCTATCTCTCTATCCCTCCATGATTCTTGCCCCCTTTTGTGGGAAAATAGAGAGGAGATCTAGATCCACACTTTGACCAAACCATATCATCTCTTTCTGAGTGAATCTTTGGGATCTAGATCTTGTAGAATTGTGTGTTCTTCTCTTTGTTCTTCCTCTCTTATTCCCCCAATAGCTTATGTAGCTTTGTTGGAATTTGAGAGAGAAGGACTTGAGCATCTTTGTGGTGTTCTTGCCATTGCATTTGTTGCATAGGTTTGAGTTCTCCACGGTGATTCGTGGAAGTGAAAGCAAGAAGGTTGTTACTCTTGGGTTCTTGGAACCCTAGACGGATTCTAGGCCTTTGTGGTGATTTCTTGGGAGCCTCCAATTGAGTTGTGGATGCGTGCCCCAAGCTTTGTGTAAGGCCCGGTTTCCACCTCGAAGGAAATCCCTTAGTGGAACCGTGACCTAGGCCTTTGTGGCGAGGGTCACCGGAGAATAAGGTGAGGCGCCTTCGTGGCGCTCGGTGTGTGGTGTGAGTACCGCATCTTGGGGTGAGGCCTTTGTGGCGTTGGTGTGCATCGAGCAACCACACCTCAAGGTGAGGCCTCTTGTGGCATTCGGGAGCACTAAGCCACTGCACCTCTCCAACGGAGATTAGCACTCGCAAGAGTGTGAACTTCGGGATAAATCATCGTCTCCCGCGTGCCTCGGTTATCTCTATACCCGAGCTCTTTACTTATGCACTTTACTTTGTGATAGCCATCGTGCTTGAAGTTATATATCTTGCTATCACCTAGTTGTTTATATTGCTTAGCATAAGTTGTTGGTGCACATAGGTGAACCATAGTATATAGGATTCGAGCTTGACAAAGTAAACGCTAGTTTTATTCCGTATTTGTTAAGCCCATCTCGTAAAAGTTTTAAACCGCATATTCACCCCCCTTTAGGCGACATCCGTGTCCTTTCAGTCCTCCATATGCCATGTTGGCTACCATATTGACCTGGGTTTCCTTCAAGTTCATCCATGGGCTCCCTTGTTGATTTCCTACGCTGAGTTAGCTCTTATTCTCCTAGAAGGCGTGCGTCCTGGTTTGCGTGGCCGCCCTCGAGCCATGCCTACATGAGGATAACAATGTTTTTCACCAGATGGAGGCTATCTTTGTTGCTTGGGCAAAGACATAGGGGCTTCTTGGGGTAGGTGTTGGAGCTTCCACAAAAGCTTTTTGGCACAGTTCATAATGTTCCTGAAACGGCGATGCTCCCGAGCGTCGTTTACCTTCCTATAGGCGTTGCCATGAAGCTCCCTACTTCTTTGATCCTAAAGGTGTGTCTTCTCGATAGTGCGGTATGATGGTGGTCTAGGTGTTAGTGGTCTTATGGGAGCTTGGCTGTTTGTGAGGTGCTGATATGATATGATACACTTCTTTGGTGAGGTGTTTAGGCGCTTGAAGATGTCCAGCGGAAGAATTGTACTTTTATAGTTTTTGTCTTATCGGTCTTTAGCTAACCACATTTTTTGTTTAACTTTCAAGATTGCTTGTACTCCTGACCGGTTGATGGCTTTGTTAGTTCAAAGTCGAGCTTCAGTCTAAAAATGGTTTATTTTATATTTTCAAAAGGGTAATAACTAAATAATATCATGGGGCTATTGTAGGGGTCGTGCCTTCGTCCGGTTGGCCATCTCCTTCGTTGTTTGTTCTCACTTCAACGTGAGATCAAGAACATACAACTATCGCAACATGAAAACTACCAAAGTTCAATACTTCTTTTTTAGTTTGCAATATTGTCACCACATTAAATCATCAAAGCCTTTCAAAAACATCAGTGCACAAAAAACTACATGTGCAACAAATCCACATTGATCATAACAAATAGTTCAGAAAAAAACGTCGCAATATGCAACATAGCCAACAACTGTACCAGATGCAAATAACATTTGCAACATGAACACCAAACAATATTTGCAACAAAAATTCAAAGTCAATGCATATTGCAGCATGTTGCTGCACAATTGTTTTCATCAAAGAAAACAAAATTCTTGCAGCGTGTCGAAAAAATGTGTGCAACATGAGAATCCCCAATTCACCACATTGTTTATAGAGCATGCCTTTGCTGCCTTGGGTTCGTCATCAATGAGTATGCCTTGTCGAAGCCTTGATATGTATAGGCGGAAGTGTAGATCACCCGTAGGAGAGAAGAAGTTACTCGGCCCGGATCTTTTCTATAAGGCTAATGAGAGGTAGATATGATTTGGAAACACTAGTAGGCCAGGAAATCAAAAGGTAGAGACGCAAAGATTTCTTGTGTCAACTTCTCCATCAACGTGTATTATCAAATCTAGTTACTCCGGGCTTATTCTCCCCGCCCTCTCCATCTTCCTAGAGCTCTGTGGCCCATAGGACTTGGTGGAGACCTCATATGTCTTGAAGATGAGGGAGGAGTGTATTTAGAGGAGCAGAGGAGGTGGAAATGACCTTGTGCTGAACAAGCGACACAAGAACTTTTGGACCGAGGAGAATAATTTCCAAACTTGAACTCTGAAAAAACATTATGTTGAGCGAGTGGACCAATGAGAATAATTTCCAAACTTACCTGCACCATTTTCTGCACTTCCATTTCTAGTAAGTACGTCGGTTGATCCAGATGTGGTATTTTTTTGGTGAAAAAACATTTCTAACAAGTGATAAACAACAATAAAACGAATGTGAGTATGGAGAGGGGATTTGGTGCACATGGGCACCCGTGCTCCATGCACTTTCAGATTTTTGATAATTTCAAAACCTCACATTTCTATGTCTCCAAAAAATATGCCGTTAAATATACTTTTTTAGTGCTGTTGTACTACCATTTTACTGTCAGAAATTTGCCTTTTTTATATGTCCCAAAATACAACGTATTTTTTAACGGGACTTGTTTGCATACATCCGTACTGTATATGTTTATCTATATATTTAACACCATGATTTGCAGAGACATAGAAGTGTGAGGTTTTAGAAGTTTTAAAAATCTGAAAGTGCATGGAGCACTGTGTTCATGTGTCAAAGACCCTTTGCGGATGGTTTGTTCAAGAAAACACTTTTGAGAATTGTAGTAGCGTGGGAAGTGCTACTACATCTATTGTGCACCTACCACCATCCTCACTCCGGTCGGTGCCTCGAGCGTGTCCAACCTAATCAAGAAACCGGGGCACAATGTCCACACGAGCACCTCAAAACTCACCGACACACGGGCTCCACAAACCCCTGGCCCACCTGTCACCCTGCCAACACCTCTGGATATTCCACGGCAGACCCACGTGTACCCCAGCACGAAACGACCAAACAGCAAAACGAAACCACAACTCCTCATTTGACTCATCGCAAAATTATCCTCCTCCACCTTTTTCTCGTAGCTCCGACTCCGGTGACCCCAAATCTCCACCCGATTCCACGCGCCCTCCGATGGTCCGGCGCCCCGCCGCCGCCGTCCACCCGTAAACCGGCCGGCCAGCCGCAGCCCGCCCGGCCTTGGGCTCCTCCGATTCCGGCCGAGCGGCCTCCCGCATTTTTTTAATCCCGACGCCCACTTTCGGCCTGCGCGCGTGGTCTCTGTCGTGCTGCATCTGCCCCCGGCGGATGGATCGGGGCCAGCAGGGCGTGAGCCTGCAGCGGTTCGACCAGCCCCGGATGCAGTACCAGCACGGCGGCGGCCGGGGCCGCGGCCGCATGCCGCACTTCGCGCGAGGCGGCGGCTTCGGCCGCGGCGGCCGCGGGCGGAAGCAGTTCTACCAGCCGCCGCCGCCGCCCATTTCGCCGGGCATGCCGCCGCAGCACAGGTACGAGGTGCTCATGGAGGCCGGCCGCCTCGCCGCCGAGTACCTGGTGGCGAAAGGCGTGCTCCCGCCCGCGTCCCTGCAGCGCGGCGGTAGCGCCGGATGGAGCCAGATGCCGCCTCCATTGCAGGACGCCCCTGCGTTCTACGACTCCCGCCGGAACGGCCGCCAGCGGCTCGACGACGAGTACAGCGATCCTAACCCCCGCTCGCGGCGGAACAATGGTAGCGATTACAACAGCGGTAACTACAATGGGAGGGGGAAGAGGAAGTTTGGTGCTTACAATAGGAATTCAGACTGGGGCCAGGATAGAGAGAGGAGTAGTAGGGGTTACTTGGATAGCCGGAATTACGACGACGGCGACGATGAGGAGGATTCGGCTCCTGGGTATAGGAGGGAGCGGCGCGGGAGTGGGGTGGTTGATGACATTGGGAGTAGCTTGTCCGGGGTGGCTGGGGAGGGACCTGCTTCAAAGGTGGAGGCTGTGGGAGAGTCGGAGTTGGAGGATACTGGGTCGAAGGTGATCCCTAACAGCAATGGCATGACAAGTGTTGATGCCCTGCAGGATGAGAATGATTCTAACAAGATGCAGGAGGATAGTAAGGTGTCCAGTTCAGTGGTCTTGGAGCAAGGGGCGAACGGGGAGAGTATTCTTAATCACTCTTCTCCTAGTGTTGATGAGGAGGGAGAGATAAAGCATTCGCCCTTGCGCTCAGATGACAAGGTTTCGCCTGACAAGCCTGATGGTAGTACTAGTATTATGGACGAGAGGGCTGAATGTGACAAGGCTTCGGATGAGAAGGCTGAAGATAAGGCTTCTGACGAGAAGGTATCAACCGTTCAGAATGATCTCAATGATGATTGCCAGAATTTGCTTAGCCAGTGTAGTTTTGCAAGAGCCCCAACAAGACCACGATCAGTACTTGCGCATAGGAATGGAGCACCGGCCCGTAGAGATGCTGCATTGGCCGAACAGGTAGATCTGGCTCCTCCGACGCTGATTGATGAAGTAGCAAGTGGCAGCTCCTTGACTGACGTTCAGGGAGGCAATAAAGATGGCCTTGTTTGCCTGGAAGATACTGAGCCAAGCATTGCTTGCAATCAAATGGTGGAACAAGCGACTCTCCAAGAAAAAGAAACACAAGATATGAGAGAAAATAATAATACTGCACAACATTACGCAGTTCAGGAGGCTAAGGAGCAGGATGGACTATGTCCTACATTGACATCTCATCAAGATTGCTTGAAGCTTCAAATCAGGGAAGGAGTGGAAATTTACAATATTGACACACCACCACAAGATGAAGACTTGACTGATTCAGCTGATAAAGGGAAAACAGTTTGCGTGGAATTATTACCTAATATCGGAGCTGAAGCTGTTGTCAAAATGGAAGAGGAAAAGCTTGGTCAATCTAGCTCGTTTAAAATACGTGATCTGAACCTGATTGGTAGTCCAGAGAATGCTGAGATACGACATGATCTTGGTTTTGGCCAATGCTCCACTAATGTATCTTCAGTGGAAACACGCAATCAGCAGCATTTGGACTTCGTAGCATCTATGGATAATGCAACTAATACTGACATGTATTCCCACATTCCATTGGATGATAAGGTTGTTATTGATATCGAAGATGACTCGCCAATTGAACCTAGTGCATGTGACACTACAAGAGCAGAGTGAGTTACTTTCTCTCTCTCATTTCATTCTGCTGGTAGATATACGCAAGGTTTTCAGTATCGAGATACTATGTAGTATCGTTTTTTCCATCAACAGTCTCGTATCGTAGGATCATATCGTCGTATCATGATACTATGAGATATCTATTTTTTCAAAATACAATCGATTTATGTACTAAATAAATAGTTACCTAGCACATTTTTCTACGAAAACATAGTACCATGGCATATTGTTTTCGTAAGGGAGTTGTATATCATATTCTAGACTTGGAGCATGCTGCCTAACGCCACAAGAGCGATGGAGAGGTGGCAAATAGCATGTTTAGTCCACAACAGGAACCCAATGAAGCAATTAGCTACTTATAATAAGGTTCACTGATGTCAGCATGTTAACTAATTCTTTGATTAGTTTTAACTGACGTGTGGTATCGGCGTATCGCTTGTCGTAGAAGTATCGGTATACTACCGATTCAAGGCATGGTATCGCACTCTGACAAAGATACCACCGGATTGAGATACACGGTGCGATACGGATCGTTTAGTATCGTAAGATACTAGGATCTGTATCACAATACTGACAACCATGGATATACAAGAGTGATCATTTCATATCCTTTTCAGCGTTATGAACTGACTATGACTGACCTTTAAGAAACATGCTTGGACTCTAGCTGACCATTTTTGTGTAACCAGTTATATGGATCAGGAACTGACAAAATCTGTAATAGGTAGAAATAGGCTGTTAGGTGTCCACCCTAGTTTCATTCCTGGCAAATCTTGCCATCTTAGTATCAGCAACAGCAAGATATGTACAATCATATAATGCCATTAATATGATAAGCTACTGCATTCACAGTCAAAAAAAGCATGAAACTAATTTGTAGCTGCTGGATTTAAAGTAATTCAGCTAGAGAGCAACAACTTATCACTGCTTTCTAACCCAAACTTACAACTTACATTTGTGGCACAATGCCGTAATAATGTTGAACATGGACGAGGTGGCATGGTCTTTGGCTGAACTATGGTGCGACCATCCCTTCAGTATTTCTGCATAATCCATCCGGTCACTAACATGGTGCAACCCTCTCAATGGCGTACCAATCTATGTCTGAGTTGACTCCTCTTTATTAAGTTCATTGATGTAACATTCGTTTATCAGTTGTGGCTGCTGATTTACATGTTTGAAATACTTTTTTGCATTTGTTCCTGTCCTGATACAATCTACTGTTGAACAGAAGCGGGATAGTATACTCAAGCATAGATACTATGATGCAGCCTGCTGTGAACACCAACATTTTTCCTGGTTTGCAAGATGATTATAATCTTGCAATTCCAGATTTCCTTGGTGCTGATATGCCATGTTATCCACCAATACAAACAGATGTTCATGCTGAGATGGGCCTAAACGAGTCAGAGGTGAGGTTTCCTCTTTCCTGGTATTGTTAGTCATTCATTACAAAGGAGTCTATATACTTTATGACTAAATTTTATGGTGTCATTGTTCTACCACATTTTTTAGATGCGTTCTACCCACATTTCTTTCAAAGTAATGGGTACATATTTTCGTTCTTGCAGGTCATCACTGTCATGGATGATCCAATATATGGTTCTCTCACTGATATTGGTAATTGATACTTCTCTACTCAAGTGCTCATGCGACTGTTTTCATATCATGTTGGTTTCTGCGTAATGTTTCTCTTGTTTATTTACACTGAAGGATGAAGACTGCTAAAATTTCAAAAGACTACAAAAGATATGCCTAAGCTTTTATTTCTGAACTCACAAGCGCAAAAGTTTAGTTCATAAGCTAACCTGCAGTACAGTGAAAATGCTGATAATGTAGTGTCTATGTTCACTTTGGTCGGCAAATCACAGCTATCTGTACAATTGGAAAAGTGGTGTCTCATCTTACGATTTAGCTTATACTTTGACCTTGACTGAGATGCAAATCTCTAATTTCTTTTTCATTGTTTCAGGTTTTATGGAGGTTTGGGACCAGCAGCCACCAGACTACGCGAAGTTCTTCTGATGAGGCATGAAATCTTTTTGCTGAAACTGTTGAAGAGTTTGACGGATCAACACGGGCTTTTTTTTTTTGGTATAGGCGGAAATAAATAGATAGCTTGCTGCACGGTTAGCTCAGCACACACAAACACACTTCCAGGGCCATGTTGGCCACTCCTGTGAAGCCAAGGTCTGCACGGTTAGCTCAATCAGTAGAGTAGAGGTGGTTGGTGGTTCTCGTCGCCTGGACCTGGCGGGCAAGTGTACCATGTAATTCGTGGCATACAGTTGGTCCCATGGTGCATCCATCCAAAAGGATTGACATTTCTTGTATAAACAGTTTGATATGCAATACATCCATTTGTTCTTTCGACAAAGGTTGCCTCAGCAGGTCCTTGGAGTCGTTGAGCTGCAACTTGGTGGCTTGTGACAACGATCAGCGTCACCGTGCCCTGGCGTCCTGAGAGATGAAGATGCCAGGCCGAGTGAGAGCGGCTGCCTTTGCCTGGGGTTTGCCACTGGAGTTGTCGAGTTTACAAGCAAGCCTGCAATATTGGAAGTTATAGGTGCCTAGATGGCTGATATACGGTGGAGTATCATAGTTTTGAAAATGCTTGTAGTATTGAACAGTTTGTCTTGTTAACCATCAATGCTACACATAAGAACCTCAAATATCTTGCAATTTTGCATTATGAAAAAACATTTTTTTTACTCTCCAACTCCAAGCACATGCGCTTTCAGGTGTAACGCATGTGCTTTAATCCGAGTGGACAAGTTAATGTACATTGTCATTCAAATCTTTAGCGTTTACACAGACAAAACACAACTAGCAGTAGAATGGCACAAGGTAAAATTCTTTAGGATCCTTGCAATCAGCATAAATGTACATTCTCATATGTGTTGTTTCAAAAGGGACTCCTTTGGAATCAAAAGACTCTGGTCCATATCCATATTAACAGTACAATGTGAGCTCCCAAACAATGGTGCTCTAGCTACAACGACTTGCTACTTCTGCCCAGGTTGACGGCGGATTCAGACAGCAGCATCCTCTTTGGTATCCTCCACAGGCTCCTCCGAGGATGCGGAGCTCACGTTTTGGTCACCAGGACCAGTAGAGACCTTCACGGTGGCAGGCCTTAACACCCTCTCTCTCAAAAGGAAACCTCGGTGAACTTCGTGTGAGACAATCCCTGCCTTGAATTGTGTGGATTCTTCTCTTGCGATAGCTTCATGAACCTAAGAAAATGAAGGTATCAGCTCCTATTATGCTGCCTATTATGCGAAAAGAGTAGCTTGAACATGATTTTGTATTTCCTGGTGGAAGCATTCTGCATGTGTGAACTCAAACCATGGCATGTGCTTAAACAAACATTTTTGTCAACAAACAATCAATTTAGATGCTAATTATTATTTAAACGAACATTGTGTTCAAGGCAGTAGATAAATGACTTTCTCAGCACAAATGATAATTTAAAATTCACAAATGCATGTTCATGTAGTTGGCAGCTAAGCTAAAATCACAACATAACATTTTTAAATATGAAACAGGGATAAATATTAAGTAATCATTTGACCAACATCTTACCAACAATCCGCTTCTTGAGATACAAATGTAGTGTTTAACTAACAAGCCTACTTCATTTACATAACAGACTACGTCCAAAGCGAACATAAAAAGCATCAATATGCATGTGTTGATACTAGCTAAATAAGTGGCTCCGATAAATGAAGTAAAGTGGGTGATGGAAAAGAAAAAACTGTACTTACCAATGGATCAAATGGCTTGCCGACAGTTTCAATAACCCCTACACCTAAGCTTTTCAATGTTTCTACTAATTGCTTGTAAATGCCTTGATAGCTTGTGCTAATCTTCTGCTCCTTATCAGTCTCCAGGGTGACCTCTACATTTGCCTTCTCAAAGCTATCAACTAGAGGCAACAGACTCTGCACAAGATCCACTTGTATACTCGATGTAAACTTTGCACGGTCCTTTTCAGTCTGCTTCCGGAAATTCTCGAGATCAGCATTCAAGCGAAGAAACTTATTCTTCCCCGAAATTATTTCAGCTGTAATACTTTCAAACTGAGAGGCTGCTTTACTTCTCTCTTCCTCCAGGCCAGCGATTGCCTTCTCGATGTCACTAACAACATCATCGTTTCCATCTAGAAAAGCTTTCTTGTATAGTCGAATTAGGTCATTCATAGGAGGGAAATCTTCCCCTTTTACAACCTGCACTAACACCAATCTGTTTAGTGAAACTTGATAAACCAAATTCCATCAAATACATAACAAGAAGCTCTAAAAACAATCAGCAACATATGATTATTTTCCATGTACGTACCAATATTTGGGTCATTTAATAATCTTGTGGCTCACTGGTAGCAAAAGTAGCTTAACATGCTGCAACTGTGTCTTAACACCTACAGTTACTTGTTCTATGGCTATGCTCAGTCTTGTTAAGTTTAGCTGATGAGTGACGAAACAACATTTCCATGTTCTCCATTTACCCATGTAATTGCCAAGTTTATTTTCTTCTGAATGTGGCCAGCCGTTGGCTAACACTAAATGCTTTTTTTTTTGGAAACTTCACTAAATGCTATTTTTGTGTAGAGCATACTACTGTACTGTAATTTGAGTGCCTATCAATTATCTCAAGCTTACCGTACGGTCCGTACCCATCAGAATTTACCATTAGTCGCTCAGATACTCTAATTAAAACTTTTAATTGAAAAATATATATGAAGCAACAAACATAACACTTCACAGCATGCATACGGAAGACAAATCTTGAGCTAAAAGAGTAATCTTATCGAAAAGAATCTCCGAAAACAGCACTCCTCCCAATCAGCTAACCCCTCTAGGAGGACCAAAGAGGCGAATTCTCCACGAATCGAGTAGAGAATCCAAATCTGATAGCTAACAACAGTGCGGACAGAACCGAAAGATCTTACCTGTGGGTCAGCGCCGGCTACTCGGAGCGGCGGCAGCGCTGCATTGGGGCGCCGGAAAGAGAGGAAAGCGGGGGGTTGGCGGTTGGATTTCCGGGCAGCAGGTACGGCGGCGGGCGGAGTGAGGCGGCGACGGGTAGGGTTTGCGGCGGCGGAAGCGGCGGGGTAGGTGCAGAAGGTTGCCGCCATACTGGATGCCCCCTATCGTTTCGCTTCCGCGGTGTCTGGAAAGTACAGGAAACCGCAACGGGGAAATTATACTGTACAGACAAGGGACCTGTACACAGAAGCATTTTAGATACTACTCCCTCAGTCCCACCTAGGGTTTGCGCATATTTTTAGATTGTAAATTTGGTCAGCACAATATTAATTATACAATATTAATATCTTAATTTTTTACAATATTAAATTATATCATGTGAGTTTTTTAATGATATATATTTTATAATATATATCATGTATTATCATGTTCAAAATTTATGATCTAGAGATACACACAAGCCCTCTAAACCGGGATAGAGGGAGTATAAACATTGTCTAGCTTATTTAGACTTTTTTTTTGCGAAAAAGCTTGTTTAGAAAAACTTGCCTCCAACTTCTCCTTAATTGTTGTATAGAAAAATCTGGATATATTATAGAAGTACTAGTAGAGAAAAAGTACGGAGCACCCCAAACATAATAAGATTACATTGAAATTCTTGGATAACCTAATGACCATTACTGGCCCCACAACGAGCCGACGCCGTTCCACTGTCTCCACTCCCCTACCGAAACGGGCATGATGTTGTTGATGATAAGCGAGAATTCTTTGTGCACATGCTCATAAGGACCAACACCCTAGACCCGAAGTTGTCGTTGTTGGATCATTAAATCGATCTGAATCTTCTGGCACTAAACCGATAACACGGGTAGGCTGAACAAGATCCATCACTCATGGGACCAGCAGCCAGAAAATTCCCCACCCTCCTCAACACCACCAACAAGATCACCGCCGATGAGTTGGACCAGGGGGTGGGTATACCTTATTCTTATCTCGCACATCACCATCATAGCCACCATAGCGTTGTTGTCGGTTGGCCAATCTCTAACTTTAGGGAACTTACTATAGCGCCGAGCGTAGGTCCGAGGTCCCCACCCCTTCTCGCCATCGGAGTGGCCAATAGAGGATGTCGGACCCCATTGGTCCCGATCGAAGAGAAGGGAGAGGGGGAAGATGGCGGCAGCGGATAGGGTGGAACCCTAGGTCGCTTCCTTTTTTATTTCTCTAGAGGAAAACACTTTAGTTCCTTCTTAATTTTATTTAGAACTTATTTCAAGAAATACTTATTTCGAAGCAATTTAGAGAAGTTTAGTTTTAAATTAAAATTCAATTAAATAATTAGAATCATTCCTAAACCACCAAATATGGCAGGTAGTGAGTTACAATAATATAAGTGCGCTTCTGAATACATTTGGTTGATCTCTCGCACAAGGTTATTTTCTAGGTACAATTGGTTAGGGTTGTGATGAAGAAGGCTGGCAACGGTAGGGTTTGTGGCACCTCTTTCTCTGATTTGATATGGATATGTGTCATCGAGAGAGGATGATTTAGCACAGGGGAGGGAGGTAAATCGGTGTAAAGGAGTTATCTAGAATTTTTAGCACAAGTCCAGATCAATGCCAGCCTGGGTGGGAAAGAAATTTTGCGGGCTAAATTAGTCACACGTCACGTTGTAAAACCAGGGTGTACTGACCTGGTGGACCAATCAATTTATGCCCCTTAAATTTGTGGTCGTAGAGGAAGACAAAACTCTGTGGAGGCCTCGAGCGTCTCCTCTCTTCTCCCCCCCTTCGAACGCACGCGATTGGGATCGGCTGCGCGTGCCATCCCCGCCATTCCCCGTCCCTCCTCGCTCCGATTCGTCCGAGTTTCTGCACCCCATGGCGTCCCCAGGTACACAAGGCTACTCACTCCACGCGAATTTGTGGTTTCATTCGGAGAATTTTGTTAACCTTGCTGTTTCCCCCGAAAGAAATCAACTTTCCATATCCAATACGGCTTGTGATGGATTCCCCTACTCCGCCGTGCACGGGAGGCTGCCGCAATCACGAGCGCCGGGCGACTAAGAAGCCCAGTCCCCTCTCCTCCTCTGTGCATCCAAATCTCTCATCTCAGGGCCCTAGCCAATCCACCTTTAGATTAGGCATGGCTCCACTCTAAATTTGCTGAGCTGGGCGTGGAGTTTCACTGGCACAACAACTAAATTGCGTTCAGTTGTTTAGGTTGGTAGGCGGTGAAGAATGGATTTCTGTGCTGTTGGTTTTCTGTGTGTTATGGCTGGGTTTTTCTTTACGATTTAAATTGTCATTTCTCTGCTCTTTTTTCATATTGCGTTGAGTTCTTCTCTATATTTTGTGGAAAATTTGCTGCTAGGTTTGTTAACTTATTGGGACCATCATGGTGCTGATTTGCCTCATTTTTTGTGAAAAACTGTAATTATAGTGTATCATTTCTCACCAGTTGGAGTAATCCGATAAATGGTTCAGCGGTTTCCGATAGCATTCCTTAGTTGAACAAACTAGTTAGACAATCATCTGGCATGCCACCAAATCACGTGTAATCACACTACCTCATCACCTATCCTAATGAAACACTACCTAAGCGGGGACCGGGGAGCATCTTTTTTTAAGGAAGAAGGGCTGCCTCTACTAGTGTATAGAATTTAAATGAACACTCAACAAGGCATAATGGTCCGTCAGCATAGTGTTTGTTATTAGAACTTAGAGTTACATCTACCAAGTGCTATAATTCGAATTAACATTCAACAAGGCACATCAGCGCCATGAAGGAATGGTATAGTGTTGGTAGAACTTTGAAGTACATTCACAAGGGCTAGAATTCAGCGACATTCGACAAGGTCACTAGGCACATTGAGTTCATGAGTCATGCCGTGTTTTTCTTTAAAGAACCGACGGCACAGAGCATATCTGAGCATATCTTGCATGCAGGAACTATCCTACTTTGAGGCCTCTTTATTTTTCTTGCAGAATTTTGGATAAGTTCTCACTTCGGAAAACTTATGTGATGCATCGTTGTCTTCTCATGCAGATATCTCCATTGATATTCGCCCAGAGTTCATGTCATTTGATCTAAGAAACGCGAGATATCTCTCAACTGATAGACCTTGGCTGAGTAAGTACCAACATTAAGTGGTTCCCTGGCCCCACTCTCATTGGTCACTGAGTTGTCCATTAGCTCTAGCATAATGGAAGATTTACGAGCTTTGTGCCTTCTTCTATCGCTTTCGTTCACAGAACTATATGGAGTACGACTTCCACCCGTCTCACCATTCAGCAGTTTGAGCAGTAGGCCCGATCCGGCGCTTATTCACCAGTGCTTACCTGATGAGCTGCTTATCGAGGTGATGATTATGTATTTGCATAGGACCCTTTACAATCTTTTTATGCATGTATTTTAAATCTTGTGCTAAATTATTAACTCGGTTTTAATTATGTACTGTACCCATTCTCAAATAGGTGTCGTTCAAAAATGTGAGCGGTTGAACTTTTAAAATTCATAATACCAACATAAGCAGAACTGTTGGATCTGTAACACCATCGTAATGATATTAGTGGGTTTTCCATCAAAAGTGCCTGTACTGTTGTTGCTAATATAAAAAAGTAGCAGTCAAATGCTTTTATTCAAGACCATTTCAGTTTCCAAAACAACAAGTAAAAATGAAAGGGAGTCTTACCTCTTAAGTGAACATCACTATTCAAGTCAGCATATCATAACATATTTGCATTAAAGCAAGTTAATAGTATTTCTTGATTGACCATAGGGTAAGTATCTCATTCTATCTTGACATCAGTGTGAGAAAAAAATCCTAATATTAGATCACAGTAGTTAATCCATATTGTTTCGCTGAACTGTTTTGTGGCAAGAGTACAGTTATCAACACCATATTGCTGTTCTTATTTTGTGGCAATATTTTCAACAGATCTTTGCAAGAATGAGCCCATATACTTTAGGAAGGGCTGCTAGTGTCTGCCGCAAGTGGAAATATACTGCACGCAATCCTACTTTGTGGCGTAACGCTTGTCTGAAAACGTGGCAGGTTAGTATACATATCTGTTTAATTAGTTGGTTTTCACATTCGTGTTCCTCAAAAATCTGACTCTTTTTATATAAAGAGGAATGGAATGGAGGCAAACTACAAGATGGTGCAGTCATTATATGATTCTTCCTGGAGGAAAATGTGGGTGCAGAGACCAAGAATCCAAATTGATGGTAAATATCAAGTAGCATTTCTGAATTTTATTGTATGATATGTTGCATTAATACAATCCTATTTATTCAAATGGCAAAGTGCATTGAGGGTTATTATCTTTGGTTTTGAATCTGTTCAACCTGACCAGGCGTTGTGTAAGAAACTAAACCCTAATTACTGAAAACTAGATGAAAGTAAACGACGGTATTCTTCTTGATTGATTCCCAATTTGTACATCTGATGTCCCTTGTATAGGAGGACTTACTTGACCCCTAAGTAATAATCTAAAGGATACAAAACTGATCTCTTAACTCTAAATTACCTCTTTCCTATTTAGATAACTTCCATATATCTCAATATAGCATAATCCTTCCTACACATAACAACTACCTACCCCTTGACAAGCAGCTTGTCCTCGAGCTGCTCAGGCGGTGGCCACGGTTGCCGCCCAAGGTAACCCCACATTAATGAAGTGTAACGCCAGCTCCTTGTGTTCTGAGAGTTGCTGAAGACAACTCCCTCCCTTTGTGGGTGTAGCAAAACATGATATTTCTTGACTAATTCTGATCCTGCTGCTGGAGGAGGTGGCACTACTTCCGCTCCTCCTTGTAGTTTCTCTACCTCCACTGCTTCAAGCTGCATCCCTTTTGTTGAGGGGGTTAGCTGCACCTACTGCTGGTAGGTGGGAGGCAGAATTGGGGAGGGATTTGGCGTGGGATGTGAGCTGTAAGGTGGGGGTGCGAAGTGGTGGAGGTGGCCAATCTGCCCAGTGGGCAGGATTCCGATGGCAGTGGCAATTCCTCCACTGGAGAAGGGGGCACCAGAGGTGTTGTTGGTGAGGGACGTGGAGGTGGTGTCATGGGTGGCTGTTGCATCCATGGAAACTGGTGGCGGGGGCAGGGCTGGCAGTCGTTGCTCGAGCGCCATCAAGCGCTGCTCCAGCCCAGCGAGGAACACCTGGTCCTCCTCTCGTTGGCGTGTGAGGTTCTCCAACTGTTTCGCGATGATCTTCATCTGCTCCACAACCTCTATCTTGATTTCTTTGCCCGCCATCGTAGATGGCTCTGATACCAAATTGCAAGAAACTAAACCCCAATTGCTTAAAAGTAGACGAAAGTAAACGACAATGTTCTTCTTGATTGATTCCCAATTGGTACATATGATGTCCCTTGTATAGGAGGACTTACTTGACCCCTAAGTAATAATCTAAAAGATACAGATCTGATCTCTTAACTCTAAATTACCTCTTTCCTATTAAAATAACTTCCATATATCTCAATATAGCATAATCTTATGTTCCTACACATAACACGTTGCCTAAGAAATTCCAATTATTTCTGGTTTTAGTAACATAGTCACCCTGAAAACAAAGTATACGATTTATGGAAGTTCTGTCAAGATCTTTTGCAACAACAACTAATCTGGTTGTCCCAAGCAAGTTAGAGTAGGCTATATATAGGAATGGCTGGTTTTTACGTTGGCTCGCAAAGCCTATCACAACCTTCCTCCATTACCCGGGCTTCGGACCGGCTATGCCTTGAAAACATAGGCAGTTTTAGATTCACAAGACTATGTCCAACTTTTTTGCGCATCTGCTTTGCTCACACTTGAGGTCTGGAGCTTCAAAACATAGTTCAAGTAGAACACAGATGCTAGTATGACCTGTAGTAAGCATGGTATGAAAGGTATATTGGGTTGTTGATTTATGCGTTGGTGCTTAACTGCTTATAGTGGTGGACTGGTGGGTGCTCACATTCTTCTTGAGAAACATCATTTACGCTTTTTTATTATTAATATCACTTTCACTGAAACGTGTTCTAGTGTATTAGGAGGTAGCATTTTTTCCTGGTAAATACTTTATCAAAGACCAGCTGAAAAGAGTTACTTTAATTTCCTGAATGTATTGTTATTTATGTGTCTGCTTGAGCATATGTTTGAGTTGTCTCTTCCTTGACGTTTGATATTTTCTGCTTCTTCAGGTCTTTATGTTAGTAGAAACACATATATTCATACTGGAATTACAGAATGGCAGTTCAAGAAAACTGTCAATGTGGTATGGTGGCACTCTGTTAATTTCGGAAATAATTCTTGCTTACTTGAAGACAATTTTGCTTCGCAAACTCTATTGTAGGATAATATTATTGATTTTTCTTATTGTTACAAAGTTAGCTTCATTAGCTTTTCTTTTGACTTATAGGTTTGCTACTACCGTTACTTGAGATTTTTTCCAAGCGGGAAGTTCCTCTACAAGGTCCCCATTTGAACTCTTCTCATGGTGAACAGTATAGTAATTATTTGTGAAACATCATTTGATGTTCTGCTTTCTTGCGATGAGCAGATATCCCCACAGAAAGTTAAAGATGTTGTCAAGTGCATGCACCTCCGAGCATCAAAAGGCGATAGTGTGTTTAAAGGCGACTATACACTGTCTGAGGATGGGCAGGTAAAACATATGGGACCCTGTCTACGAATTCTGTGGCACTATCCATCATTTGCTAACATTAGCTTCTCTTACTTGTATGCAGATAGAAATGGCACTTCTATATCCAGGGCATAGGTACACGCTTGTTAGGATGCGCCTTAGGTATTCACTTAAATCTATGCGCTTTAGCCTGTAGGTATTGACTCTATTGGTGTTGCTAATGACCACCTTCCATAATTTTCCAATTTTGCTCCAACATTCTTCAGGGTCAGAGGAACTACACTAGGCGCAAATAACAGGCTGGATGTCTTAAAGATCCTAACCACAGGGGTGAATGGGACTGAACTGAAAAACTGGAAAGGCAACATACTTGAACTTATTGAGGGCTGGGAGGAGAATGAGACGCATGACCCAGACGTGCCTGCTGTTTCCCACAGCAGGGGTTTGACTCCCTTTGTGTTTATTCCGTTTGAGGAGGTATGCCATATAATCTACCCTAAGTGTGTGCTATGTTTATTTATTTGTCGTTGGAAGGGGCAGCTCGTAGCCTCGTACTGATTTCTATCCCAAGCATAGTAATACAACTGATTCAACACTTGCATTTTTCAGGTTGATACTTCAGTGCTAAACCTACCAGTGGAGAAGATGGATTACTTTGTCCCCGGGTGAGCTACCTCGTGAAGGTACCAGGACATCGGGGAATGGAAATGGTCGAATTCTCATTGCATGCGAAGGTTATGGTGCGGATGGAGACGATAAGCATATTTCGTTCCAGACCGAGTTCATGTTGGAGCGATTTGTACATATGTAGTACTTGTCTTTCCTTTTCAGGTTTTAGGATTGTTGTTGTATGGTATGTATGCTGCTGCTTTGATGTGGCCATAAAATGAACGCCACGTTGAAACAGGGTGGAAACACCCTCCCACAACACAAAGTTATGTATAACTATGGGTATCTAAGGCTGTATTGCGTAACTGTTGAGTCTAGTTAATAATATCATGGTGCCTGAACAAAGCTATGCATAATTATGGGTGCCCTTTTGTTGTATCGAATTACGGGTGCCCTTTTGTTGTATCGTATAGGTTTTTGCATGCTGTGTCAGTATTTTCTCTGAATCTATATGCTCCATGCGGAACAATCACAGTGTAGAAACTGCTGGCTCTCGCCAAATGCTGCTGGTTGCTGCCGCCCTCTGGTAGTACGTGTGGGTAGATGTTCATCCAGTTTTTCTGGTCTACTGATGCTTGTACATGAAAATGATAACCTGTTTATGTTTAAACATCTGCCTTCCATACCAAGTGTTTTAAGGTCGACCTTACAACGTTTTTTACATAATAAACACCGAATCTTGAGCGCAACAGACGCAGCATCGAAGGGCTTACAAGATGCAGTGGACATGGCTGATCAGCTGATTATTCAGTGGTATATTACATCGCAGATGAGCACACTCACAGCTTCTCGGTGAGCACACTATTAACTTTTTCTACATGCTACTGCTGGTGTTGCCGTGTTTGGGTTCGTCTTCATTGTAGAGGAGCTCGTTCCATGCCGGATTGCGGGGAAGGTATGTGTCCTGCAGTTGAAGAAACATGCGTCAGGGTCACAAGATTGCAGCCTGTTCAAGACCATGTTTTGAGAGGAGTTGAAGAACAATTAGCTATCAATTTGGAGATGTTCTTAAACAAGATTCATGTAGACATAGCCAGACAAAGCTACTACAGCTATGGCCCAGACCAAAATGATGTAAATCCCTGAAAACGATGAATTTCCCAAATCTTGAGATATCAATAAAGAATTCCATTTTCCTTTACTGGTACTGAAAAACCGACCATGATTTCATTTTCATTTTTTTGCGGCAGATCTGATTTGACCTCGGAGTAGTTCAGGTGAGGAAAGGAGGGGAGAGGAGGTCACCAAGATGTAGGAGCAGGTGGGGATGACACGCATGCCGTTGCTCCGCGCGTGGGCGAAGGCGGCGTCGCAGAGCCGCGCGGCGAGGCCCAGCCCGCGCTTGCTCGCCGGCACGTACGTGTGGACCATGTCCATCGCCGTCGGGGACGCGCCGCCGCGGCCGGAGGAGGTGCGCGAAAGGTCGACGAGGCGGTACTGGAGGAAGGCCTCGCCGTCGGGCGTCTGGAACTTCCGCGCCTCCTCCCTCCAGACGATGCTGTTTTCCGACGGTTGCCGCTCACCGGCGCCACCATCCTTCGCCATCGTGTTTTTTTCCGTTAGTGTTTTCTGTTTTCTTTCGAGTGAATTTTGCGCGGTGGTGCGACCTGCGGCTGCCGGCTGGGGCTGGGGGATCACACGTTTAGCTTAAATTCATGGTCGCCGATTATCAGAAACACACGCGAGAAAAAGTAAGGCTGTGTTTGGTAGCAAAGTTTTTTTAAAGTATTTGAGCAATACCACAGTTTTTAAAAATACCGCAGTTTCAAATACTTTGATGTGTTTGGCTATGACTACAAAATGCAGTATTAATACTTTAGTATCTCTCAAACTGTAGTATTTTTGAAGTATTGAAAAAACAAGCCCAGACCTCTTTTTTTTGAAACTGAGAAACCTATAAAAACGTTCCCGCCTCGTTCGTTACTAGCCATAAAGGAGAGATACCTTTATCTTTCGCCCGTTTGTTTGATCCGGCCCCGCGACCGTGGCGAGGAGTCGGTGAGGACGAGCTTAATCTCCTCACGCGCCTCTGATCTGCCCATGGATAGGAACGCGGCGACCACCCAAGCAGACTTCTGAAATCAGCGATATCTCGACGAAGCAGGGGCGGCCGCGTCCCCGAGCTTCCCAACGTGGCCCCGTGGGACTTTGGTGGTGGCGGTCTGCGTTCATTGTCTCGGACAGGGAGCAGCTCAACAGCCTGACTCTAGCGCCATGCAACAACCATGCATAAGGCGTAACACTATGTCAGTACAGGTCAAAGTCATCATCCATGCAATAGAAATGCACGCATCTATCAGGAAAGAGATCATACATAACAATCGGTCAAAGCCTGAGAGGGACTGTAAAAACAGCACTTTCCAAACGGTCTGCAGTTTTGGCCAAAACTGAGAAATACTATGGTATCAAGAAACTGCAGTATTTCTTCTCCATTTAAAAAATACTTTAGTTTTGCAACACTTCAGTTTTGGAAAAACTTTGTTGCCAAACTAAGCCTAAAGCGTGTGTGCGATAATCTCGCATTTCTTAAAAGATTTATGTCAACAAACCATATGCTGTCAGGTCTGGCGATCGATCATGCCTGAGAAGGAGCCGGCAAAGGGAGAGGAAGGGGGAGAGCTCTCGGGCTCGACCTAATCTACTTGCAGGAAAAGAAAGGAATAGGAGTTTAGTTTAATAATTGCTTGATCCACCCGACCACCCCACCTGCCTCTTATAAGTGGAGACAGGCTCAAGCATTAATAATTCATTACAAGCAAACCAAAATCATTAACTTAAGCTAATTAACTAGGTCGACGTGGTCATGTCTTTGGCCCTTCCTTGTGCTATCAAGAGCAAGACCTGACACAGCCCTCCCCTTGAGACAAGACTTCAAGGCTTGAAATTTGGAAACTCTTCTGCTTTGGTCATTGCTTCCCACTGTCTCCATCTTGATCTTTCCCTCAGCAGTAACTAGAGGGAGCTTGTCATTGGGAATAGTTTGGGTACCAATGTGTTTCTTCAATTGATTTACATGTAAAACATTATGGATTTTAGCTGATTCTGGTAGGAGTATCTTGTACGAGCCCTTGCCAACTTGCCGAATTACTCGAAATGGTCCATACCACTTGGATGTCAGCTTGGGTGCATGTCCACGTCCGAGTGCTTTTTCTTTGAATGACTGCATCTTTAGGTACACAAAGTCACCCACACTGAAAGTTATGTCGGTTCTATGTGTATCAGCATATTTTTTCATCTTGAGTTGGGCCTTTTCCAAGTTCCTGTGCAACAGTTGCAACATGTTCTCCTTTTCTTCCTGTGTACTGTGTTGGCATCAGTTGGAGTGAGAGGCACATGTATTTGTTGTAGAAGAGGAGGTGGGTATTCATATAGAGCTAGGAATGGTGACATGTTGATAGGTGTCTGATGGGAGCAATTGTACCACCACTCTGCTGCGCAGTAACCAGAGGCACCTTTTTTGGGTTGTTGGAAAGCCATACATCTCAAATACTGCTCCAGGCACTAATTGACCCTCTCAGTTTGACCATCTGACTCTGGGGGATGTGTTGTACTGTAATTGAGTTGTATGTTGAATGAAGAGAATATGTATTTCCACAATTTGCTGGTGAAAATAACATCTCTATCACTAACTATAGTAATTGGTGGTCCATGCAGCTTGATAATGTGTGTCATGAATAGGTCAGCAATCGACTGAGCTGTGTATGGATGGGAGAGTGGAATGAAGTGTGCATATTTAATTAGTCAATCCAGTACTACCAAGTTGACATCCTTGCCCCTGGATTTTGGCAATCCCTCCACAAAGTCCATACTGATATATGTCCACTTTTGTTGTGGGATAGGTAAGGAGTTGAGCAAGCCAGGGTATGGTAATTTTTCTGTCTTGGAAATCTGACAGACAGGGCAAGCAGCTACATGTTCTGCTGTGCAATGTGGGAGTTTTGGCCAGTAGAAAACTTGTTGCAATTTATGCAAAGTGACCTTGACTCCTGAGTGAGCACCAAATATTGATGAATGGAAGCTGTTGAATACCTTTTCCCTGAGAGTTGTTGAAGAGCCAATATAGATTTTTCCTTTATGCCGAAGAATACCATCTTGAAGTGTATAATTGGAGTGACTTGCAGCATCAATAGTTAGTTCCTGGATCAACTTGAGGCAGTGTGAGTCATTGGCATAGGAGTAATGCACCTCTGCGAGCCATTTTGGTACTGCTGCAGATACTGGTAGACAATCCATTGTGGCGCAAGCAAGCGGGTATTTGTCTGCATTTTCCTCTTCTTGGAACTGACGGGAAAGAGCATCTGCAACTGTATTTTCCTTACCCTTCTTGTACTCTATCCTGTAATCAAACTCCAGCAACTTGAGCATGAGTTTGTGCTAAATACCCTCTAGTAATCTTTGGCTTCCTAGATATTTCAATGCCCGTTGGCCAGTTTTGATGAGTATCTTGTTGCCAAGGAAATAGTGGCGCCATTTTTTTGAGTGCATGTAATATTTCCCATGCTTCTTTTTCATATATAGATTGGGTGCTAGCCTTGGGTCCCAAACATGGGTTGTAAAGTGCTATTGGGCGTCCTTCTTGCATGAGCATAGCACCCAGACCAGTTGCACAAGCATCAGTCTCTAGTGTAAATGGAATGGAAAAATCGGACAGTCTGAGCAAGGGTGGTGTGGACATGATATGCTTCAGTTGGGTAAATGCTGCCTCTTGAGCTGGACCCCATTGAAACTGGTCCCTTTTAATGCCTGGTAGAGGGGTTGGTAGATCGTGGCATAACCCTTAATGAATCTCCTGTAATAACCAGTCAAACCCAGAAAACCCCTTAGTTTCTTGACAGTGGTTGGTGTTTTCCATTCCATAATATCATGTATCTTTGTTGGGTCTGTAGCTACACCTTGATCAGATATGATATGGCCCAGATACTCAACAGAAGCCTGACCAAATGTACACTTCTGTAGCTTGGCCTTGAGTTGGTGATCACGCATGTGTTGTTTGTGTTGTCCCTTGTCAGTGTTGTAGATGAGAATGTCATGAAAGAAAACTAGCACAAATTTCCTTAGGTGTTTGGAGAACATTGTGTTCATGAGTTCCTGGAAAGTTGCAGGAGCATTGCTAAGGCAAAAGGCATGACACGATATTCAGAATGGCCCAAGTGCGTAGAGAATGCCATCTTGGGAATGTCCTCTTCTTTCATTCTGATTTGGTGATACCCTGACCTGAGGTCAAGCTTGGAAAATACTGTTGCTCCATGCAGTTCATCCAATAAGTCTTCTATCACAGGAATTGGGAATTTATTCTTGATTGTGAGGTCATTTAACCCTCGGAAATCCACACATAGTCGCCAATTTCTGTCTTTCTTCTTGACCAATATCACATGGGAAGAAAAAGGACTGATGTTGGGATGTATTTCCTTGTATTTGAGCATTTGCCTGATGATTGTTTCAATAGTGTTCTTCTAATTATGAGACATACTGTATGGCCGTATGTTTGGAGGCTTGGATCGAGGCAGTAATGGAATGGAGTGATCAGATGAACGGTGAGGTGGTAATCCTTCTGGTTCAGCAAACACATATGTAAATGCCTGTAGTATTTCTTGGAATTCAGCAAGAGGAACTGTTTTTTCTAGTTCAGAGAGTGTGTTTTCCACCTCTTCTATGCTGTATAGAATGTACCCTTGAGCTGGGTCAACAAACAGCTTTGAACACTCCATTGGTGTGATAATGAAATTATTTATGGGTACTACATGGTCCTGGAAGGTATAAGTAGTGCCTTCGTGTCCAATAGTGAGTGACCGATCAACAAAGTCGAAGGTGACTTGATTATGCAGCTTAAACCAATTCACTCCCAATATTGCATCTGAGCCGTTGAGTTCGCGTATGTGGAAGTCAGCCGAGAATGTGTGTCCCTCTATCAAAAAGTTGTGGTTGTAAGCAATAGCTTCTGAAAGTAATTCCCCTCCTTCTGCTACTCTAACACGCCTGGCTGGTGCTGGTGTCATTGAGATGTTGTGATCCATAGCGAATTGGCGATCCAGGAAGGTGTTTGTACTTCATGTATCTGCTAGTGCAACTGCAGGAACTGGAGATGAGCAAGGAAATGGTTGATTCACTAGTAGCTTTAGTGTAAGCAGCTGTTGATATATGCATTAGTTCATCTGCTGGTTTCGTTGGCGCATGTACTGCTCCTGTTGCTTCAACTGCTGGCGATGTAATTTCTAGTGTTGGCGGAGGTACAAATGCAAGAGTGGCATGCAAGAGCATTTGGTGCAGTTCTTTCTCCTCGTCATCAGAGTTTCCTTGCATGATAAGCACATTTAGTGCCTTTTTCATGTTTGGGCAGCGGTGTCCTGGCACCCAATTTTCCGGAAAATACCAGCATTTGCGAGGCGCCCTCTGTCTTCCATTGTTGGGGCGGTTTGGGGATTCTCGAGGCAGAATGTTCCTGCTAGCTTGTTGTTGAGCTAGAATGATGGGAAGGGGTCGACGAGGAACCATAGCAGTAGAGTTGCAGGCTTTATCATACTGTCGAGCGAACCGGTAAGCTAATAGTAATGTATCTGGTTTTTGACATTGCACTGTGTGTTTGATGTTGTCTTGCAAGCCACTCAGGAATCTATCGATGAAGAAGTCTTGGGGTAAATAGGATCGGCCTCTCTTGATCACTTGCATCCAGGACTCATAGGCATTTATGTAGCTGTCGACAGTAGTGATTTGCTTCAATCGTTGTAGCTGTTCCATTGGGTCGATAGTGATTGTATCAGGAAATCTTTCAATCAGAACTTGACAGAGCTCCACCCACGATATCTGATGTAAATCCAGACCGAAGCTGCTCAGCCATGTCTTTGCTTGACCTCGTACATGTGCTAGTCCCCATCTTACACGTAGTTCACCTATGATGCCCACCAATCTGAAGATGTCTTTTGTTTCAATTATCCACGCTCTCGGGTTCTCTCCATGGGACGTAGGGAGGTCAACATGGGGTGTGCGGAGTTGTGGTTCATGTGGGTAGGTGGTGTTGTTGGAATAAGTATGGTTTGTTGATTGTCTTGTGGTTTGCCGTGGATGGATTGGTTCTTGGGTTGGGTTGGAGTCGTGGACTGACTGTCGTTGGTGGGGCTGATTGTTGGTGGTTGTGACTGCGTAGGAAGAGTTGTGGTGCTGTGGCTGATATGGGTGTTGGTATTGGTATTGTTGGCATGGTGGGTTGTAGGTTTGATCATATCGTTGTTGGTTAGGGAAGGGTTGCTGTTGGGGAGGTGGTGCAGTGGAAAAGGATGGGCTTGGGTTGTCAACTGGTTGGTAATATTGTGGGTGAGTCGCTGGCGTGGTGTACTGGTTCAGTTGACGCGGTGAGGTAGACACCTCCATGGTAGTGACGATGGGAGGCGTATATGAGTATGCAAGGTCATTTCATCGAGTAGGTTGTGTGTATGGTTGGTGGGGAAGTTGTTCTGGTGCGAGCGTGCCCATAGATGGCGGAGAGGTTGGTGCTTGGGATGGTTGCGGGGTGGGTACCTCAAGTATGGGGGATAGGGTGGAACTGGAGCGTGGAGGAGGTGTGGTGAAAGCGCGGTTGCTGGTGGAGACCAGAGCGGGAACAACAGAAGGAGCAGGAGCGTTGTTACCTTCTTCCAGAGCGAGACGGTCGATGCTGCTTTGCATCCGTGACATCATCGACGAGAACTGCGATTGCATCATTGCCATGGATTCGATCTGGGTCTGCATCACATTGAGTGAAGCCGATGTTTCTGCCTGTGTTGATGGAGGCGGTGGCCGACGGAGCGTGCGTCGCGTTCTGCATGCTGCTGGGCACGCAAGGCTGCTAGGTCGGCGTCGGTGGAGGAGGCGGAGCGGATGGTGGGGTCATCTCGGCGGCTGTCGTGCGATGTCGATCTGGAACGAGTAGACATGGTGGCGGCGATAGATGGTGGTTTCCTCCTCAGATTTCGATGCGATCTGGGCGACTCGGTGGTGGCGTTGATGGGAAAGGGAGGGAGGGAGTAGCCACCGCCGGTGCGGTGGTCCGAGGACCAAGGCTACTGATACCACTTGTCAGGTCTGGCGATCGACCATGACTGAGAAGGAGCCGGCGAAGGGAGAGGAAGGGGGAGATCTCTCGGGCTCGACCTAATCTACTTACAGGAAAGGAAAGGAACAAGAATTTAATTTGATAATTGTTTGATCCACCCGACCACCCCACCTGCCTCTTATAAGTGGAGACAGGCTCAAGCATTAATAATTCATTACAAGTAAAGCAAAATCATTAACTTAAGCTAATTAACTAGGCCGGCGTGGCCATGTCTTTGGCCCTTCCTTGTGCTATCAAGAGCAAGACCTGACATATGCCATAGATGGCTTTATCGCACATGATTTTATAAACCGTGCGCGCTTTAGAGGAGGATCACCCACCCTTGCATAGCGACGGTAAGTTTTATCTTGTGCGACATGTCATTTCAGCCGTTTGTGAATAATTGTTCTGTAATAGTGACTCCATGACGCTGTTGGTAGGCGAGGAGTTCTCATTTTTCAGAGACGCTTAGGTTCCGCGTTATTGATTCGCGGAACTATGCTGATACCAACTGCTTGTACTCATGCTCGTGGCAGTACTCTACCGTCAAATAGCTGAACAAGTTCCGTGATCTGTAGCGGTCACTGTCATCGTTGTTGTATTGATCTTATCGTCATGGAAATTCAGGTCAAGGATGTGGCTTTCGTGGCTTCAAATGCGCTGGTCTTCGTTGAGTGGCTGCTCTAGCATGCCCTTCGGCGTCATGGAGAGTCGGCAAGATGATCCGGTGCCACTGAATAGCTGATTGCCGTGTGCATGCATGCATAACTCAGTGTCACGCGAATGCACGCCTAGCTCAATACGGCGCCATAACACCCGCTCGTTTAATTTATCGGTGTACAAGGGCATCTGCGTGGCCTGACAAAGCGTCAGTGGGGCCGTGTTTATCGCTGCACGTCTCTGTTGTAGAGACTAATTAAATGTAGAAGACAACTCCTCGATTTTAGTTGCACTGTGATGGATAACGGGCAATGCAGACTGGATTTCCAGCTTGTTATCAGACAACAGCCAAAGGGGGACATTGCCACCTGGATGGCTACAAATCCACACTCGATGGAAGTTTTATGTGGCTTACCCAAATCCCCTTACCTGCCACAGTATGGACAGGGAAGCGTGGGATTGTCACAGTATGGACATGGCAGCGTGGGATTGTCACAGGGCAGCGTGGGATGTCACAGTATGGAAGAGGAAGATGAGAGTACAAAGGAAAAAATGGAAAAGGGGAAAAATGCCTGCCATGTGGGTTCTTCGGTTTTACAGGTTCAGTTTAAGAGATCTGTTTTAAGCCCAAAAGAAACCGAAAAATAGATTTTTCGCTATCTGTAAACGAGTTTTAGGGACCAAAGTTTTACTCAGATGATGTGCTAGAGTTAGGGCATCTCCAATGGCTCGACGCATTTTGGGCACGATTTGTGTCCGTTCGCGTCGGACACGGACACAGAAAATGGTCAAGTGTCTGTATACGTCTGTCCCTACTCCAGCAGAAAAGCCCATTTATTGATCATACGTAGCCTGCCATGCATTTATTACAGTGGAGAAAGAGTAAAAGATTCTTTTTATGTGGTTACTGTTGGCCAGCACATGGACGTGAATTAAAAAGAGAGAATGACAGAGCATGTAAAACGGACGCGTGGACGCGTTGCATTTCTTGACGCAATTTTAGATCAGGTTTGCGTCTAAAAGACATTTTAGGTCTAATCGTTGGAGCTACTTTTTATCTGCGCGTCGCCCCATTGGAGATGACTTAGTTTACTGCTTGCGAACGTATTTAATCGGCGCACACTTGTGAATAGGAGATGTAGTAGCAATAATTATTTGTAGTTTGGAGTTGATTAAATGTGAACAGAGGTACTATACTGTGCCACGTTGGGGAGCCGCTGGGCTGAGCAGGAGCCAGGTGTTGCTGTCGTGCAAGGCTTTTTTTTTTTTGAGATATGCTGTCGTGCAAGTTGAAGGCACGTATGTGATGTGGGAGCATGCATCACAATTATAACTTTCTTCCAGATCTATTGCGCATTTGTTCATCATTTCCGTTTTCAAATGCTCAAATGTGCTAGTACTATACATATACTACTGTCATTAGCATTGATGGTTCGGTTTTCCAAGATAGTATACCAAAGGGAAGTTCTTTTAATTCGTTAGTAGTTAAACTATCATTTTCCAAATACTGCTTATTGAAAGAAGTATCATATTTATATTGGTCCAAAACATATTCATAATTACGTTTTGTTGTAAACTGATTCACATAATGAAATATTCTGTTTATTCCTTATTTTTCGGCATTGGTAAAATCTAAGAATAAATCGAGTTCGATGTCATCATCTTGTGATTTACATAATCTCTTATTTTATTAGGTATGTTTTTGTCTTAGTAAAGCTAATCTATTTTTAGCTCTCTCTCTCTATGTAAGTATTGATATATTAAAGGCTTCTTTCTTCTACAAATATAAGATCTTCTTCAACCTTCTTGTTTACATGATTTTCACCTATAGGTTTAACACCTATAAAGAAGTAGAGGATAAACTTTTTCATGAGCAAATTGAGTTTCGTAAATCCAAGAATGTCACTCTTTTTCTATTCTAAATTTTGCTTAATAATCGATTAGATGTGTGTGGTCATTCAATCGATGTAGCTAGTGACCTTACAATGTTTACTCAGTTATTGAAGTCTAAGAACATTTCCACTCGGCTCCCCAGCACCCCCTCCTCAGGCCGATTTTTAACGCCGGATGGACGAAATTCCCCAGTCGTGCGCCTCCAGGAGTCTAATTATCATCAGATTGATCCTATTTTTTCATCTGGCGATCGTAGGCCGAACTCAACACCCCGGGGAGCGCCTGGGAGAGCCGAATGAAGTGAAAAAGCGTGTGAGCTAGGTCTGTCGGCGTCACACCCACAAAGATTCCCCCACTCCACTCGCATTGCCCAAACCAGCTCGTCGCCACCGCGTCGCCGCCAGCACCACCCCAACCCTCTCCCGTAGCGCATATGCCCGTAGAAAGGCCGCACCCATTACCTAGCTATCACCGAGCTCGCCGCCGTCCATCACCTCACGGACGCTCCTTGCCGATCCCCGTGCCTATCCCTATGCCGACCGTTGTGGCACCACGCCCGTGAGGTGTTCGGCGTCTTGATTGCTCGGCCATGGACTCCGACGGCGACGACTAGAAAATGTTTCTTTCATTGTTGGAGAAGGAAAACGCTGCCGTTGAAGATGAAGAGCACATGATGATCCTAGCGTCTCTGGCCACCCTATACGCCGAGCGAAATTCAAAGCCGCGGCGTGGAAGCTCGACGCCCGGTCACCGGAAGGCCAAGGCGAGGCAGCGTCTAGAGGGCTACATCATGATGTACGCCGATTACTTCGCCGACGAACTGCTGCACCCTGAGGCAGTATTCTGGTGCCGGTTCAGGATGAGCTGGGATCTCTTTCTGAAGATTGTGTATACCGTCCGGGACTTGAACCTTAGTTCCGATGCAAACTGGACTGCACCGTAATGATTGGGTTTTCCTCGCTGCATAAGTGCACGGTCGCTATGAGGTTGCTTGCATATGGAGCTCCAGGTGATAGTGCCAATGACTATCTGCGCATGGCTGAGAGCACCACCATTGATTACTTATACAAGTTTTGCAGGGTAGTCATAGTAGTGTTCGGGGAAGTATATTTGAGATCACCCACTCCTCAAGATACTGAGAAATACTTGCAATCAATGCAGCAGGAGGATTTCCTGAGATGTTTGGGAGCATCGACTGGATGCACTGGAAGTGTAAGAACTGTCCAATGGCTTGACATGTCATGTACAAGGGCCACAAAGGAGGATGTAGTGTGGTACTGATACGTTGCAAATGTATCTATAATTTTTTATGCTTCATTCTTGTTTTACACCAGTTTCTATATGTTTTGTTCACACTTCATGGCATTTTTATGCATTTCCTGCAACTAACCTATTGAGAAGATGCCACCGTGTCAGTTCATGTTTTTTGATGTTTTTGTATTTCGGAAAAGTTGTATAGGAAATATTCTCAGAATCGGACGAAACAAAAGCCAAAGTTCCTATTTTTCCCGACCCAAAGACGAAGTCCAAAGCAGAGACGGAGGAGGGCGCCGAGGTGTCGACACCATACCTGGGCGCGCCCCCCTCCCTGGCCACGCCTAGGGGTGGTGTGGGCCCCTCGGGCGCCCACTGACCTCGCCCTTCCGCCTATAAGTTGCCTCCCGACGCGAAAACCCTAAATCAACAATCCTCCGTCCATGATAAGTTTTGTAGCTCGGCCGCCATCGAAGACAAGTTTCAGGGACATAAGTCTCTGTTTCAGCACCCTGCCGGGACGGGGAATTGCCCCTGGAGTCATCTCCATTGACTCCACCGCCATCTTCATCGCTGTTGCTGACTCCTATGATGTGGAGGGAGTAGTTCTCCCCCGGGGCTGAGGGCTTTACCGGTAGCTATGTGGTCTATCTCTGTCTCCCATGGTATGATCTTTATGTGATCATGAGCTTTGTAATCTAGTTGAATAAGTAGATGTTATTCTTCACCTATTATGCTACTCAAGTGGTTTTATTATGTGATCTCCGGATTCACCTAGCCCCACGGTGTGAAGGTGACAGTGTGTACACCATGTGTGTCTTTTAGACTAAACTTTACATACATACTTATAAAATGTGGTGTTTGTTAGTACTATATTTGGAAGCTCAAAGTGACAGAGCGGGGTGTCCCTAGATTTAGAACGCGGCTTTAAGGAGTGCTTTTGTAGCCCTACGCGGTGAATTGGTGTTCGTTATACAACTGGAGAGTGGTTCAGAGTAGCATAGTGAAGAGATGATATTTATGTATTCAATTATGATATCATTGTTGAGAGTGTCCACTAGTGAAAGTAAGATCCCTAGGCCTTGTTTCTAGGCAATTAAACACCGTTTACAACTAGTTCTGTTATATGTTTGCTTGCTGCCATTTTTATTTCAGATTGCAATTACCACTTATAATCATCCATATTACTTGTATTTCACTATCTCTTCGCTGAACTAGTGCACCTATACACCTGACAAGTGTATTGGGTGTGTTGGGGACACAAGAGACTTCTTGTATTGTAATTGCAGGGTTGCTTGAGAGGGATATATTTGACCTCTACCTCCCTGAGTTCGATAAATCTTGGGTGATTCACTTAAGGGAAACTTGTTGCTATTCTACAAACCTCTGCACTTGGAGGCCCAACACTGTCTACAAGAATAGAAGCCTGCATAGACATCAGGTACTTGAGGCAGACATCAGATACTTGAGGCAGTGACTACATATGATACCTGGATTTGGCACTCCTTCTTTGGAATGGTAGGCTCAAACAACGACATAAACGTCTTGCAGTGCTCGCATGTCTTTGCCAAGCTTGTTGAGAGCCATGCTCCCCCGACGAACTATGAGTTCAATGGGCGCGACTATAACAAGGGATACTACCTTGCAGATGGCATTTATCCTACATGGTCAACATTTGTGAAGACAATCTCAAAACCGAAGCTGCCAAAAGAAGCGTGGTTTGCCAAGGAGCAAGAAGCTGCCAGGAAGGATGTTGAGCGAGCATTTGGTATCCTCCAGCAGAGATTTGCAGTTGTCCGGTCCCCAGCTATGAATCGATCGCATGATCAGATGTGGGAGGTGATGAACTGTTGTGTGATATTGCACAACATGATCATATAGAATGAGCGGAAACATCTAGTTCCCGAGGCCGAGTTGCTATAGCCATACCACCAACAGGGTCCTCTTGCAAAGCTTGATGGTCAGGTGTCGGCAGCATGGGCTTCCTTCCTAGCTATGCGCCAGGAGATTCGAGACTCACATGTGCACCAAGAGCTGCAGGACGATCTGGTCGACCACCTACGGGCTCGCAAGGGTGTAGTAAGAGTTGGTGCACCATGATTTGTTGTGTTTGTTGTGTTGTTGTCATGTTGTGTTCGTTGAACTATTTGCTTTTGTTGAAATAATGCAAAATCTCGGTGAACAATGTCATAAATTTTTATATTTTGTGTTGTATTCTGAAATTGTGCCGAAAATTAGCCGAAAGATGCACACGTGCGCGTCTCGTTGGAAGCTCTTCATCGCGGTCGTCGGAAATTACTCGACAACATATTGAGGCTTGGCCAACAATTGGTATCAGAGCCTCGTGGAGGATCTCCTAGTAACGGGAGGTCATGACAAAGGAGATGGGCGAGTCTTCCGGTGCCGCGACGTCGGTGTCGATGCAGTACCCGCAATACATCCACGACAACTACATGGTGTGGGCAACCACAATGATGTGGGATCTCGAGTTCAATGAAGTCTGGGAGGCTGTCGATCCCAGCGGCGACGAGTTCAAGATGGGCGCACTGAAGTACAGCAAGGACCGATATGCACACACCGCCATCTGCTCGGTGATGCCGATGGACGTGAAGCAACACCCAATTTCGAATACATCTGCAAAGGAGGCGTGTGAGACGATCAAGATGCTGAATCTTGGTCATCCGCGCATCCGCGAGGTGGCCCTACAAACCTTGCAGAAGCAGTACGAGAACCTAGAGATGGGAGGACATGAGAAGGTGGATGCCTTCACTTCAAGGATCGCTACATTGGTCAATGGGATTAGCGCACTGGACGAGAAGCTCAGGGAGATCTCGGTCGTAAGGCGTTTTGTACGTGCGGCGCTGCTGCGTTACTTGTCCATTGTTTTGGCAATCGAGCAGTAAGTTGATCTCAAGACTCTCACGATGGACAATTTGGTCGGACGGTTCAAGGCGCATGATGAGAGGATGAAGATCACCTAAGGCAGCGAAGCAAAAGTGGAGGAGACGTGATGCTTACGCGCGCCCACTTGCAGGCAAAGGTCGTAGGAGAGAAGAAGAGCAATGGAGCATCAAGCAGTGGTGGTTATCAAGAAGCCTCCCGCCCGGCAAAGAAGTCGGGTGAGAAGCCGAAGAAGCTGAAGAAGAAGTTCGATAAAAGAATCTTTGCTGCCATAATTGCAACCAGCTCGGTCACTTCAAATTGGAGTGTTGCAACCGTCCGGAGAAGAAGGATATCTTGGCGAAGGAAGGAGTTGATGCACCGATGATGTTGACGATTGAAGTATGCGAGCTGATGGACAACGTTGGCAACTCCGCAGGTGCCGGCTAGGGAGATCGTCACACTCGAGGAAGACAAGGTTTTCCTTCATGACAAGGCGAGGATGAGGACAGCGGGGTATGTCTGGTACCTCGACATAGGTGCAAGCAACCACATGACCGTCAACAAGGCTCAGTTTTTTGAGCTAGACCTCTGGAATAACATGGAGGAACGGTTCCGTTCGGCGATGGATCAACCGTTGGTATAACAGGGCGAGGTATTGTCGTATTTGAGTTGAAGAACAGTGGTCACAAGGTACTCACGGATGTGTAAGTTATCCCCAATTTGAAGAGCAACATCATCAGTCTTAGTCAGCTCGCGGAGCGTGGATGCAAGATTGTGATCGAGGACGAGTTCTTATGGGGGTATGATCATCAAAGGCAACTCATCATGAAGGTGGAGAGAGGGAGGAATCGACTCTACATCCCCAACATGGATAGGGTGGATCCGGTATGCTTGATGTCAAGCATGGAAGACTCGGCGTGGAGGTGGCACACGCGCTACGAGCATCTTAAGTTCCAGGCTCTACGACAACTTGGACAGAAGGAGATGTTACGTGGCTTACCGTGAGTCGATCATGTTGAGCAGGTGTGCGATGGTTGTCTCATTGGGAAACAAAGGCGAGCCCCGTTTCCAAGGGAGGGACAATATTGAGCAAGCAAGGTTCTTGAGTTGGTGTATGGAGGCTTATGTGGACCAATCACGCCGGTGATACGCGTGAAGCACACGTCCGTTGGGAACCCCAAGAGGAAGGTGTGATGCGTACAGCAGCAAGTTTTCCCTCAGTAAGAAACCAAGGTTATCGAACCAGTAGGAGTCAAGGAACACGTGAAGGTTGTTGGTGGCGGAGTGTAGTGCGGCGCAACACCGGGGATTCCGGCGCCAACGTGGAACCTGCACAACACAATCAAAGTACTTTGCCCCAACGTAACGGTGAGGTTGTCAATCTCACCGGCTTGCTGTAAACAAAGGATTAAATGTATAGTGTGGAAGATGATGTTTGTTTGCGAAGAACAAGCAAAGAACAAGTATTGCAGATGGATTGTATTTCGGATGTAAAGAATGGACCGGGGTCCACAGTTCACTAGTGGTGTCTCTCCGATAAGATAAATAGCATGTTGGGTGAACGAATTACAGTTGGGCAATTGACAAATAGAGAGGGCATAACAATGCACATACATATCACGATGACTACTATGAGATTTAATTAGGGCATTACGACAAAGTACATAGACCGCTATCCAGCATGCATCTATGCCTAAAAAGTCCACCTTCAGGTTATCGTCCGAACCCCTTCCAGTATTAAGTTGCAAACAACAGACAATTGCATTAAGTATGGTGCGTAATGTAATCAACACAAATATCCTTAGACACAACATTGATGTTTTATCCCTAGTGGCAATAGCACATCCACAACCTTAGAACTTTCCGTCATCGTCCTGCATTCAATGGAGGCATGAACCCACTATCGAGCATAAATACTCCCTCTTGGAGTCACAAGTATCAACTTGGCCAGAGCCTCTACTAGCAACGGAGAGCATGCAAGAACATAAACAACACATATATGATAGATTGATAATCAACTTGACATAGTATTCCATATTCATCGGATCCCAACAAACACAACATGTAGCATTACAAATAGATGATCTTGATCATGATAGACAGCTCACAAGATCTAACATGATAGCACAATGAGGAGAAGACAACCATCTAGCTACTGCTATGGACCCATAGTCCAGGGTGAACTACTCACACATCAATCCGGAGGCGATCATGGTGATGAAGAGTCCTCCGGGAGATGATTCCCCTCTCCGGCAGGGTGCCGGAGGCGATCTCCTGAATCCCCCGAGATGGGATTGGCGGCGGCGGCGTCTCTGGAAGGTTTTCCGTATCGTGGCTCTCGGTATAGGGGTTTTCACGACGAAGGCTATAAGTAGGCGGAAGGGCAGAGTCGGAGGGCGGACGGGGGGCCCACACCATAGGGCGGCGCGGGCCCCCCTCTGGCCGCGCCGGCCTATGGTCTGGCCACCTCGTGGCCCCACTTCGTATGCTCTTCGGTCTTCTGGAAGCTCCGTGGAAAAATAAGACCCTGGGCGTTGATTTCGTCCAATTCCGAGAATATTTCCTTTGTAGGATTTCTGAAACCAAAAACAACAGAAAACAGCAACTGGCTCTTTAGCATCTCGTCAATAGGTTAGTGCCGGAAAATGCATAATAATGACATAAAGTGTGTATAAAACATGTGAGTATCATCATAAAAGTAGCATGGAACATAAGAAATTATAGATACATTTGAGACGTATCAAGCATCCCCAAGCTTAGTTCCTACTCGCCCTCGAGTAGGTAAACGATAACAAAGATAATTTCTGAAGTGACATGCTATCATAATCTTGATCAATACTATTGTAAAGAATATGAGATGAATGCAGTGATTCGAAGCAATGGTAAAGACAATGATTAAACAACTGATATAGCAAAGACTTTTCATGAATAGTACTTTCAAGACAAGCATCAATAAGACTTGCATAAGAGTTAACTCATAAAGCAATAAATTCTTAGTAGAAAGCTTTGAAGCAACACAAAGGAAGATATAAGTTTCAGCAGTTGCTTTCAACTTCAATATGTATATCTCATGGATAATTGTCAACACAAAGTAATATAACAAGTGCAATAGGTAAACATGTAAGAATCAAGGCACACAGTAGATACAAGTGTTTGCTTCTAAGATAGAAAGAATAGGTAAACTGACTCAACATAAAGTAGAAGAAAGACCCTTCGCAGAGGGAAGCATGGATTACTATTTTTGTGCTAGAGCTTTTCATTTTGAAAACATAGAAACAATTTTGTCAACGGTAGTAATAAATCATATGTGTTATGCATAAGACATCTTATAAGTTGCAAGCCTCATGCATAGATTACCAATAGTGCTCGCACCTTGTCCTAATTAGCTTGGATTTACATGGATTATCATTGCATAACATATGTTTCAACCAAGTGTCACAAAGGGGTACCTCTATGTCGCCTGTACAAAGGTCTAAGGAGATAGATCGCATTTGATTTCTCGTTTTTGATAGATCTCAACTTAGACATCCATACCGGGACAACATAGACAACGAGTAATGGAATCCTCTTTAATGCATAAGCATTCAACAACGAGATAATATTCTCATAAGAGATTGAGGATTAATTGTCCAAACTGAAACTTCCACCATGATTCATGGCTTTAGTTAGCGGCCCAATGTTCTTCTCTAACAATATGCATACTCAAACCATTTGATCATGATAAATCACCCTTATTTCAGACAAGACGAACATGCATAGCAACTCACATGATATTCAACAAAGGTGTAATAGTTGGTGGCGTCCCCAGAAACATGGTTACCGCTCAACAAGCAACTTATAAGAAATAAGATACATAAACTACATATTCTTTACCACAATAGTTTTTAAGGCTATTTTCCCATGAGCTATATATTGTAAAGACAGAGAATAGAATTTTAAAGGTAGCACTCAAGTAATTTACTTTGGAATAGCAGAGAAATACCATGTAGTAGGTAGGTTTGGTGGACACATATGGCATAGTTTTTGGCTCAAGGATTTGGATGCACGAGAAGAATTCCCTCTCAATACAAGGCTTTGGCTAGCAAGGTTGTTTCAAGCAAACTCAAGTATAAACCGGTACAGCAAAACTTACATAAGAACATATTGCAAGCATTATAAGACTCTACATTGTCTTCCTTGTTGTTCAAACACCTTAACCAGAAAATATCTAGACTCTAGAGAGACCAATCATGCAAACCAAATTTTAACAAGCTCTATGTAGTTCTTCATTAATAGGTGCAAAGTACATGATGCAAGAGCTTAAACATGATCTATATGAGCACAACAATTGCCAAGTATCAAATTATTCAAGACATTATACCAATTACCACATGAAGCATTTTCTGTTTCCAACCATAATAATGATGAACGAAGCAGTTTCAACCTTCGCCATGAACATTAAAAGTAAAGCTAAGAACACATGTGTTCATATGCAACAGCGGAGCGTGTCTCTCTCCCAAACAAAGAATGCTAGGATCCGATTTTATTCAAACAAAAACAAAAATAAAAGCATACAAACGCTCCAAGTAAAGCACATAAGATGTGACGGAATAAAAATATAGTGAGGTGACCTGATAAGTTGTCGATGAAGAAGGGATGCCTTGGGAATCCCCAAGCTTAGATGCTTGAGTCTCTTAAAATATGCAGGGACGAACCACGGGGGCATCCCCAAGCTTAAACTTTTCACTCTTCTTGATCATATTGTATCATCCTCCTCTCTTGATCCTTGAAAACTTCCTCCACACCAAACTCAAAACAAACTCATTAGAGGGTTAGTACATAATCGAAAATTCACATATTCAGAGGTGAAATAATCATTCTTAACACTTCTGGACATTGCACAAAGCTACTGAAAGTTAATGGAACAAAGAAATCCATCAAACATAGCAAAACATGCAATGCGAAATAAAAGGCAGAATCTGTCAAAACAGAACAGTCCGTAAAGACAAATTTTTCTGGGACACTTAACTTGCTCAGATGAAAATTCTCAAATTGAATGGAAGTTGCGTACATATCTGAGGATCACGCACGTAAATTGGCAGATTTTTCGAAATTACCTACAGACGGGGCTGCTCAATTTCGTGACAGTAAGAAATCTGTTTCTGCGCAGTAATCCAAATCTAGTATCATCTTTACTATCAAAGACTTTACTTGGCACAACAATGCAATAAAATAAAGATAAGGAGATGTTGCTACAGTAGTAAAAACTTCCAAGACTCAAATATAAAATAAAAGTGCAGAAGTAAAATAATGGGTTGTCTCCCATAAGCGCTTTTCTTTAACGCCTTTCAGCTAGGCGCAGAAAGTGTGAATCAAGTATTATCGAGAGATGAAGCATTAACATTCTTACCAGGGGCTTTGCGCCTACCCTTCTTAATCTTATTCTTACTCTTTGGTTTAGGGAATATATGACCGCATCCGGGTGTAGAGGTAAAATTTAGAGTGCCTTTCCCCACATCTATGATTGCTCCCACGAGTTTCAGCAGGGATCTTCCAAGTGTGATTTGTCCTGTCCCTACACATTCAACAACGAGATAATCAGTGGATACCATTCTTCCAAGAAAGGTTGTGAACACACCTTCAGCTATACCCTTAGGAATTATAACAGAGTTATTAATAAGAGTTATTCCTTCTCCTCCTTCAGTAAGTTCCCGAAGTGTTAAAGATTCATAAATTCTTTTAGGCATACGGCAAAACTCAGACATAATATCACAATGGGCATGAAAAGTTTCACCACAAATAGCAACTTTAATAGTAGGCACCCACATTGAAGGTTCAAAACTTATTGGAACATAATCATAATATTCGCGAATCTGGTTGTACCCTTCTTTTAAACAAGATATATTTGTCTCGAGGGTGTTTAATCTATTATGAATGCTAGCAAGAGATGAATCAAAATTATTAGCGGAGCTAGATGATGTAACCACTTTTCTTATGGCATTAAAAGCTTGATCCCCATCACTGTGAAGGAAATCTCCTCCTACAACAGCATCTAAGGCATATCTATAGCGAAGAATAAGACCAAAATAAAAGTTACTAAGAAGCAAACTTAGAGTCATTTTAGGTTCAGTTTTACTATAAGAATCAAAAATTCTAGAACAAGCTTCTTTAAAACTCTCTTCACCACCTTGTTTAAAAGTAAAGATCGATTCCTCAGGTGATAGAGTAACAACTACAGGACTAGTCATGATAATAAAACAAAGTAAATGCGAGTAACTAATTTTTTTGTGTTTTTAATATAAGGAACGCAAACAAGACAGTAAATAAAGTAAATCTAGTAACTATTTTTTTGTATTTTTGATATATAGAGCAAACAAAGCAGTAAATAAAATAAAGTAAAGCAAGACAAAAACAAAGTAAAGAGATTGGATGTGGGAGACTCCCCTTGCAGCGTGTCTTGATCTCCCCGGCAACGGCGCCAGAAAATATGCTTGATACGCGTGAAGCACACGTCCGTTGGGAACCCCAAGAGGAAGGTGTGATGCGTACAGCAGCAAGTTTTCCCTCAGTAAGAAACCAAGGTTATCGAACCAGTATGAGTCAAGGAACACGTGAAGGTTGTTGGTGGCGGATTGTAGTGCGGCGCAACACCAGGGATTCCGGCGCCAACGTGGAACATGCACAACACAATCAAAGTACTTTGCCCCAACGTAACAGTGAGGTTGTCAATCTCACCGGCTTGCTGTAAACAAAGGATTAAATGTATAGTGTGGAAGATGATGTTTGTTTGCGAAGAACGGGTAAAGAACAAGTATTGCGATGAGATTGTATTTCAAATGTAAAGAATGGACCGGGGTCCACAGTTCACTAGTGGTGTCTCTCCGATAAGATAAATAGCATGTTGGGTGAACGAATTACAGTTGGGCAATTGACAAATAGAGAGGGCATAACAATGCACATACATATCACGATGACTACTATGAGATTTAATCAGGGCATTACGACAAAGTACATAGACCGCTATCCAGCATGCATCTATGCCTAAAAAGTCCACCTTCAGGTTATCGTCCGAACCCCTTCCAGTATTAAGTTGCAAACAACAGACAATTGCATTAAGTATGGTGCGTAATGTAATCAACACAAATATCCTTAGACAAAGCATTGATGTTTTATCCCTAGTGGCAACAGCACATCCACAACCTTAGAACTTTCTGTCACCGTCCCGCGATTCAATGGAGGCATGAACCCACTATCGAGCATAAATACTCCCTCTTGGAGTCACAAGTATCAACTTGGCCAGAGCCTCTACTAGCAACGGAGAGCATGCAAGAACATAAACAACACATATATGATAGATTGATAATCAACTTGACATAGTATTCCATATTCATCGGATCCCAACAAACACAACATGTAGCATTACAAATAGATGATCTTGATCATGATAGGCAGCTCACAAGATCTAAGATGATAGCACAATGAGGAGAAGACAACCATCTAGCTACTGCTATGGACCCATAGTCCAGGGGTGAACTATTCACACATCAATCCGGAGGCGATCATGGTGATGAAGAGTCCTCCGGGAGATGATTCCCCTCTCCGGCAGGGTGCCGGAGGCAATCTCCTGAATCCCCCGAGATGGGATTGGCGGCGGCGGCGGCTCTGGAAGGTTTTCCGTATCATGGCTCTCGGTACAGGGGTTTTCGCGATGAAGGCTATAAGTAGGCGGAAGGGCAGAGTCGGAGGGCTGACGAGGGGCCCACACCATAGGGCGGCGCGGGCCCCCCTCTGGCCGCGCCGGCCTATGGTCTGGCCACCTCGTGGCCCCACTTCGTATGCTCTTCGGTCTTCTGGAAGCTCCGTGGAAAAATAAGACCCTGGGCATTGATTTCGTCCAATTCCGAGAATATTTCCTTTGTAGGATTTCTGAAACCAAAAACAATAGAAAACAGCAACTGGCTCTTCGGCATCTCGTCAATAGGTTAGTGCCGGAAAATGCATAATAATGACATAAAGTGTGGATAAAACATGTGAGTATCATCATAAAAGTAGCATGGAACATAAGAAATTATAGATACGTTTGAGACGTATCAGCTGGCAACCCCCACCGGGAACAAGTACTTTTTGCTCATTGTCGACGACTTCAGGATATACATGTGGTTTGTGTTACTGAAGACGAAAGATCAAGCTTTGCAAGCGTTCCGGATTGTGAAGATGGCAGCCGAGGTGGAGTCCGAGGCCAAGTTGAAGGCCCTCCGTACCAATTGAGGTGGGGAGTTCAAATCTAATGAATTCAAGGCCTTTTGCAAAGCTCATGGGATCCAGCGGTACCTTACCGTGCCATATTCACCGCAACAAAACGGTGTTGTGGAGAGAAGGTACCAAACCGTGGTGTCCATGGAACATAGCATGATGAAAAGAAAAGGTGTGCCGAGCAGGTTTTGGGGCGAGGCGGCTGACATGGGCATACCCTTCGGGTACCCATTATTGGTATACCTGGATCGGCTCGGCCCAATATGGAGAAAGCCCAACAAGGCAACTCGAAGAAGTAGTCGACTAGGACTCTTGTAAAACCCTAGGTTGGTTGCATATATAAAGCTAGCCAGGGCACCCGAAATAAGGAGGACAACAGATAGACAACAAAGAGACACCATAGCTCCGCCTACGGCGGCACCATGTAAACACATCTATGATCATATACTGGATTGCTAGCAGCACGTAGGGATCCTCCACCGAGGGGACCCGAAGCTGGGTACGTCGTGTGCCTAATCTCGCTCCCGGAATCTCCATCGTCGCTCTCTCCCAAAATCCAAGTCTACAATACGTAGGCATTGCCGAGGTGATCCCTCGTCAATTAGCGCCATCTGTGGGGATTTGCGACAACTGGATTTTGTCATCCGGGCGAGATCTTTCATCATCAATAACGTTCGGATCGCATCTGATAGAAGATCGTGGAATTCTTCATCGACTACTTCATCTACAGTCAACTAGATATGTGTTTTTTCCTGTACAACAAGCGAAGAGGAATATCACGGGGGTGATGGAAAAGCTATTCATGTCGTGTTCTTCATCCATGATGTGCGTGTGCGGCGAGATTTTTCTTGGCTTATTCGGTGTAGAACAAATCTGGTCTGGCTGGGAGCACAACAAAGAGCGCTCTCGTTGCAAGATCCGATCAATTTATTTCCGTGTACGATCTGGAGTCTGCATATGGACAAAGACGATCAGATGCAATAGATCAGCGGCTCAAGACAATGGAGCAAGTCCCGATGCAGGGCTGACTTACTCAATCTTTCATGTTAAGGCTGGCCATAGTGCTAGTATCATAGGTAGTATCATGCTTCTTAGGCCCACAAAAATGCTGATGTGTCATCTAATTAATGAGGAGAGACAAGATTAGAGTAACATAGGTGGATACTGTATCATAGCGCACGTTACGAGAAAAGCTAATGCTAACTAGATCTTGTACACACATTTTGTATTGGGATTCTACAAAACAATAAATTTTGAAGATTATGATACTACTCTATAATACTACCCACTATAGTGATAGTATCATAAACAAGTATCATATGCATGATACTATAATATGATACTATGCACTATGACCAGCCTAAACAGCTACTAAGTTGATATCTTCTCCTCTTTTCAATTTAATTACAATAAATGCATCACGTGATTTTCTTTCCTAGAAAAGGGATGTTTAGCAAGCAAACCTCTGAGAGCAATTCTAATAGTATAGCTAACTGTTGGCTATAACAAGTTGTCATATTATTTGTAGTCATCATATAGCTAACATGTACAATAGTTGGCTATAAGAATGTAGTACTTTACTAATATATGGCCCACCTTTCACTCTCACAAGGTGCCTAGGAGCACGTGCAAGAGCTGGCTATTGCATAGTAGCCCACCTCCCTTCTCTCTCCTCTTCTCTCTCCTCCAACTCATCTAAAATATATTATTTAATGTCTTATAGTCAGCTGACTATACTCTATTGTACTTGCTCTGAATATGCGGCAACCAAACACTCGCCGGGCCTGGGGGTTCCTCTATCGAGGATTTGCCGTCATGCACCTGTCTCCTTCACGAACTCTCGGTCGCAGACTCGCCAACACGTACATCGAGAATCCACCGTCCGACAAAGGATCATCAGGTGCTATATTTCCAATTAATTGCTATTCGTTAAATTTATTAGGCCAAACATTTTTTCGGCTTTTGTGCTGTTATTTGCTCGCAGAATTTTTGCGTCGTAATATCACTGCAGATCGGAACAAACGTCGACTACTTTGCTTCTACAACCCTATTCTCCATTACTCATTTGCAAACAACGACTCTCGCGAACGCTAGCACGAACCTGCTGGTGCGCACTCGCCATGGCGGATTCGCCATCCGACACAAATACCATCAGAGATAAATGGCGCCGCACGACTACATCAACTGTGTCCGCCGCACGATCTCCTTTCACGTCGGCTCCGTCACAGCCGATAAAAAAGCTAAGTGTCCCTCTTTGAAGATTCAATTATTATTTACTTTCGCCACACGCGAATACTCGGAGGCTGCTCCATTACATTATTACAGCAAATTCACCCAAACACTGGGGGCTGCGCCATTACTTCGTTACCACAAATATACTCGGTTACTTGGTGAATTTCTTTTCTTCGGCTCTGGATATATCTTCTCCGGCTCAGTGAAATTATTTTCTTCGGCTCAGTGGAATTGTTTTCTTCCACTTAGTGGCTTTATCTTCTTCGGCTCAGTGGATTTATTTTCTTCAGCTTACTGGACTGGTTTTCTTCGGGTTATCATGGTTTCCGAGTTACATGGATTTATCATCTATAACTATTACTAGAACTATTTTCTTCGCTATGATATCAACGGATTCATCTTTTATTGCCATTACTGGATTTATTTTCTTCGGGTCAATGGATTCATCTTCTATGGCCATTACTGGATTTATTTTCTTCGGGTCAATGGATTCATCTTCTATGGCCATTACTGGATTTATTTTCTTCGGGTCAACGGATTCATCTTCTATGATATCATCGGAGTCATCTTCTATGATTATTACTGGATTCTTCGGGCCAATGAATTCATCCTCTGTGATATCGACGGATTTATCTTCAATATATGCTCTATATTTAATGGCATCTTCAATATGGATTCATCTAAAATACTTCATTTAGGATTCATCTTCGTATATTATTGTCTATGGCTTCATCTTAAATGGCTTCACCAAATATGACGCCGCGACTCCATCAACTTATTTCGACGTCACGCCTAACGCTCGGGGGCTCGACAACGATTTCGCCTCGGGTCACGACTGCGACACAACAATCATGACATCACCTCACCAACGCTCTGGGGCTCGGCTATTTCTTCATCAACAATTTCGCGGCATCCACTTTTGCTATATGGTGGTTTTTACTTTGGCTAGATTTCTTATCTACACTCGAAGACTTCATCATGCATCGACTTCGTCATGTCCAAAAAGCTAAGTGTTCATTTATTTCATATAAAGTTGATTATCATTTACTTTCGCCGCACCCGACGCTCGGGGGCTGCGCGGCATATATTCACTTTACATATCATCGAATCCGAGCATCTGACACCGCATGCGAAAAAAAGAGTCAAGGAAAAGATAGAAAAAGTTTGTTTATTTGTGCAGGAGAAAGAAAATTTCAAAGTATATAAGAGAGAACCCGACGAAATTGTCCAAAGGGAGAACTCGACGAAATTGTCTTCAAGAAAGAACCGGACCCGAAAAATTATCTTCAAGAAGGTCCCGAAAAATTATCTTCAAGGAGGACCCGAAGAATTATCTTCAAGAAGGTCCCGAAGAATTATCCTCAAGGAGGACCCGAAGAATTGTCCTCAGGGAGGACCCGAAGAATTGTCCTCGAGGAGGACCCGAAGAAATTTTCTTCAAGGAGGGACTCGATGAAATTTTCATCAAGGAGGAAACTAAAAAATAAAATAAAAAAGGTGGACAAATCTTCAGGTCCATTGACTCGTCATATTGTTCCGAGCAAGAGCATCGGTGATGTACCCGACAATATAGAATAGCCAATATATTCAGCTGTCTCATCAAGCCCGAGAGAAAAATAGAAGAACCCGCAAAATGGGTCATTGCATCAGCCGAACAAGGCACTTGACAAAATATTCTCAGAGCGCCAAAGTCGCGAATAATCTCTGAATGCCGCAAAACTCTACGAAGGTAAGACCCCAGGTCCGTCCTGAGCGGCGTGCCACCGTCTCTGACGTCGGTTTGCTACTTTTTTCCGTATCAACAGATACGAAGAAAAATCCTAACGGACGCGTTAGGTACCCGATAAAACATGATTGGGACTCGACAGAATGGTAAGACCTTAAGCGGCACTGTCGAGTTAACACCGGTATCCCGGGATCATGTCCGGGGACGTGATCTTGAAGTAGGTTTTTGCGGATTGCCACTAGAGCAGTTAACTAGTACCTGATCCGTCAGATGAACTAGCCCCAATTACCATTATCCCTATACAATATAGATATGGATGTCAAATAAAAATAGCAACGGCCAGGAGTCGATAAAAAGAGGGGTTGCGCCCAGAAATATAGTCAAGTTCTTTATCGAGTAGTACAACTTGAGCCTATGCCTAGGTGCAAGCACCTACCCATAGGCTCGGGGGCTACTCTTATCGAGAGTATTGTTCACCCTCCCGATAAGATACAAGAAAGAGGAAAAATTGTGGTGTCGATTAAAAGCAAGTTGAGCCTACACCCAAGTGCAAACACTTGGCTGTAGCCTCGGGGGCTACTCCCATCGGGAGCGCTGGTCGCGCACCCGATAGAAAGATAACTTCGACCGAGCATCTACGGCAATTAAGGTTTGTAGACTCAACTCGATTCTACGACTCGAGTGGAGCCTACTCCCATCGGGAGCACATGGATTTCATCAAGTCTTCCAAAAATATAGTTAAGTTCTTCATCGAGTAGTACAACTTGAGTCTATGCCTAAGTGCAAGCACTTGCCCATAGACTCGGGGGCTACTCCCATCGGGAGCGCTGCCGCGCACCCGATAATTTCAAGAATCGTTGACATCATCTACGCTACACATGATCTACGACATGGACCTCGCCTTGTATTTCTTCGACTTCGGAGATGGTTATGCTTGGAGTTTTTACGCAAGTCTTCGACTTCCCTATAAACTCGGGGCTACTCGACATGGGCATACCCTTCGGGTACCCATTATTGGTATACCTGGATCGGCTCGGCCCAATATGGAGAAGGCCCAACAAGGCAACCCGAAGAAGTAGTCGACTAGGACTCTTGTAAAACCCTAGGCTGGTTGCATATATAAAGCTAGCCAGGGCACCCGAAATAAGGAGGACAACAGATAGACAACAAAGAGACACCATAGCTCCGCCTACGGCGGCACCATGTAAACACATCTATGATCATATACTGATTGCTAGCAGCACGTAGGGATCCTCCACCGAGGGGACCCGAAGCTGGGTACGTCGTGTGCCTAATCTTGCTCCCGGAATCTCCGTCGTCGCTCTCTCCCGAAACCCAAGTCTACAATACGTAGGCATTGCCGAGGTGATCCCTCGTCAGCGGCCACGACGGCTGTCTATCTACTGAACATGGCGCCAACTAAGAGTGTGGTTGATATGACTCTGTACGAAGTATCGTACGGACGCAATCCCTCGGTTGATCATGTTCGCACTTTCGGGTGCGTGGCGCATGTGAAGACGGTGTCCGGTCATACTAATAAGTTGGCGGGTCGAAGTACTCCAATGGTCATGATCGGCTATGAAGCCGGTTCGAAGGCATATCGCGCGTACAATCCGGTGAATAAACGGTTGGTGATGGCACACAACATAGTCTTCGAGGAGGAGAAATCGTGGAGTTGGGGCTCCGCGGAACCGGTGCAATCAATTTCAGGCGAGATATTTGCTGTTGTTTACAGTGATTCGCATGCAGATGATCAAGAAACATCGTCTCATGGCGATACAGGCGCTGATACAGAAGATGCAGGTGCGAGCACGAGCAGCAGCAGCGCTACACCTGGAGGATCGTCAGTGAGCTCGGCAGGAGCCGCGAGCCAGAGAGCTCGCTCGAGCGCTGCACCTGGAGGCTCCCCGCGCAGGAGCACTCGCTGCAGCCCAGGAGGGGCTCGGTCCGTCTCCACAGGCTGGCCAGGCCGGCCAGACGCCTCTCCTCTAGGAAGCCCAAGGAGGAGGCCGGGAGGCCGAGGCCCAACAGGAGCATTAAGGGCGAGGCCTGGTGGCCAGCCGAGCAGGCCAGAAGGCCTAGCGGGGCCTAGCATGGAGCTCTCGCCTAGAGGGACGAGCACTGGTCCAGTAACGGATGCAGACGGTGGTTTTTCGCCAGTAGGCCGTGCTTCGCTGGGAGGAATCGATCCAGGAGAGTGCATCGAAAGAAAGAAGATGGCCGCCTACTCCAGAAAAATTCCAAAGCGTACTGGAGTTATATCCGTGGGAGACAACACAACGCATGCGCGAGGGAGAGGACAAGGCCGTTGTTTACTGACCGAGGAGCCGACGAAGTTCGACGACGCAAACACGATGGAGTGTTGGCGTCATGCTATGGATGAGGAGTTGGGATCGATCTGTGGCAACAAAACATGGGAGCTTGTCTGTCGTCGTGGGGAACAGACATATGCCATAGGATGGCTTAAGTTGGGGCCGAATGGACGCTAGAGGATTCGGGGGAGGGTTTGTGATTAGACGGGATGAACTTCCGGATGGTTTCCTCAAGAACTTAGCCAAGGCTAGAGGTTGAAGAAGAAAGACATAAGGAAGAACTCGCTCTAGATCATCTTCTTTATTGATCTCCACAGGGTACAAGTTTCTCAGTACATGTGTCCGTGCCCGTGAAGAGGGCTGCCCCCTCTCCTTATATAGGGGAGAGGGTGGCTTACAGGGCAAGAAACCCTAATGGCATCTTTGACTAGACAAACTACTTTACAAAGTTACTTTAATCATAGATGACACCGGGGTCTCCTTTAATCGGGGAGGCTGACGTCCTCCGGCTTCTTTCTTCGTCATCCTCCTCTTTATCGTCAGCCCTTCGTTTAAAGCTACTTTGCTTAGCTCATCTTTGTCTTCTAGCTCTGGAGAGAATCTTTGACCAGTCCTGCCGACTTGCTCTTCTTTCCGGTAGCCCGGTGTCTTCTTTATCCGGTTCCGGCATACCCCTCTTGGGGATACCGGCTTAGCTTCACTTAGCCAAATCCTTAACTCCGTGCTCCGGTATAAACATTAAACCGGTATCTTGATGGCTTAAACCATCCGGTTTGGCATGCCTTTGGCATACCGGGGGTCATCCCCCCAACATTAGTCCCCGAAGCTGGTATAGTCTGGCGGATTCTATCCAACAGACCATGCCAGGTTCTCACGTCTTTGGATACCGGTTTAACCTATCCGGCGCTTAGCTTAGATCCGGCATCTTTGCCCGGAGCCTCATTCTCTCTCTTTGCAAGACATTTTCCGGTATCTTATCCTCCGGCATCTTAGTCATTAAACACCTCCTCGGCGAAGTCGAGAATATCTCGGGCCCCGCGCCTGTCAGTGACATGCGCACTGTGACTGACGCGTCAGTGTCAGGGGTCACTTCCTTTCGGCTTCCGCGCGCGTATTAACTGCCTCACAGCGAATCCTGGCCACCGTTCTGGATCCGTGTGTACCTCCCCGTGGCCTTCTGTTTTTACGCGTGTATCGCTACGCCACGCGGCGGCCCGTGGAGCGAACCGTCGCGGCCCGCGGACCGAACCACCGCGGCCCAGCGGTTTTCGGCCCACCTCTCTCTCTTCCTTTATAAGGCGAAACCGCCCCTTCTTCTTCCTCTTCTCGCATTCCCCACTTCTTCGCGCACAGTGCCCTTGCTCTCTGCGCCTCCGCCGCTCCTTTCGTCGCTCGAGCTCCGCCGCCCGGCGAACCTCCGCTACTGCTCCGCCGGACGTCGCCGAACTTCTCCGCGTGAAGAACCTCTGCGGCGCTCCTCTCGCGGCCGCGGCATTGGTGCTTTCTCAAGCTCTTCCTCACCTCGCCGCCGACGGACCTCCCCGCCAACCGCAAGCTCGCCATTCCACCGGCGAGCCACTTCTTCTGCAACTCCGCCGCCTCAGGTCAGGCTCAATCTATGTGTACCCCTCTCTTGCTTGCTTTCTAGATCTTGAGTTGGTAGAGTATTTACTTCTCCTTTTCTTTTGCTTTTCTCTTACTCGTAGATCTTTGCGAGGGGGTAAATCTTGGGATTTGTGTTTCTCCGCGTCAAGTCTCATGTCTAACGAGGAGTCTTCCTCTGCCTCTTCTTCTGCCTCTTCCTCCGGTAGCCGGCATAGCCAATCCTCCGACGGATTGAGCGCCGATCTTGTCCAGATGGACATCGATTCCGGTAGCAACCAAGAAACCGGTAGCTCTAGCCAAGCTTCCGGCGTAAACCCCGCCGGTATCACACGCGGGGCCTGGATGGGCTCCAATGTTAGCCAGTACGAAATCGACTGGCTTTACCGGTCCAGGAGGATTCCGGAAACGGTTTCCTGCCGGCTTCCCGGTGACGAGATTGAACCGGTGCTTAATCCCGGTGAACATGTCGTTTTTCTCGCTCACTTCGAGCGCGGCTTCGGCCTTCCCGCCTCTGATTTTTTCCGTCAATTCCTTGACTTTTACCGGCTTCAGCCTCACCATCTTCCCGGCAACGCCGTTTTCTATCTCTCTTGCTACGCCACCTTCATGGAGGCTTATATCGGCATTCGTCCCACTCGCGAGACGTTTGCCCGTTTCTTTGCTCTTCGGATCAATTCCGTTCAGGGCAAGGACATCCCTAAACCAAAACCCCCCGTACAATGCGGGTCTTGCATCATTGGCTCCCGCCAAGGGAGCCCTTTTTCAACTTTACCGGTCTCGAGTCATGCCGGTTATGGCAAGGGACCTTCTTTTACGTGAAGAACGACGGCGCCGCAGATCTCATCAATCTGCCGCCTTTTAATCCGGCGCCGCCCAGAAAAATCAACTGGAGCTACAACCCGAAGACAGATCATATCGAAACAAACCGGGTGGTACGCTTCATGAAGGAGCTGATGAAGGATACTAGCATCTGCTCTGATGATATTATCCGCGCCTTCATCTCGCGCCGGGTGCTTCCTCTTAAGCGCCGCGTTCATAAGATGAGCGAGATGTACGGTCCCGGTGATCCTACCAAGATCACCGGACTTCCTCTCAGCAAAAAGGACGTTGTCCTCAAGGCTAGGCAGATCTGCCAGACTGCCATGCCAGATGATTGGGAATGGGGCCTCCGGCCCCTCAGTTCTACTAACCCTCCGACCCAAGAAGTAAGAAATTATGCAACTCGGGTCGGTTCACCGGTAACTTTTATACTGTGATTAACCCTTTTTCCTTTTGTCTACAGGCCAGGGACCGCTTCTCCCGCATTGACTCAGACCGGCGAGGCCCTGTCCGGAAGCGTGCTCTGGACAAGTTCGACCCGGACCCCTTCATTCATTGGCAGGATCTGAAGATGGGCCGGACTCCCGCCTCGCGCCTCGGCAAATCTCCACCGGAACCGGCCGGTTCGTCTGACGACCTGACCTTTCTTGAGGTAGCTCTTCTTTTTGATCTCTCATATTCTTATGTTATTGTTCCTCTGTAGATGTTCCCTCAGCCAACATCAACCCACAGGTCCACGAGCACGTTGCTCCCCTGGAGGCCGAGGCAGGCCACGAGTTTGTGGAGAAACTCATGGCCCAAGGCCAAAAGAACAAGGCTCCGGCCTCTGACGCCGGTTCGAGCCAGGCCCCTGCCTCCAAGCGCTTCCGGACTGAACCCTTAGCGGGGAAGGTCGCAGGCATGAGGCGCTACAAGAGCAGGCAGATGCCAACCTCTTCTGGGTAAGGCCCCGTTTCTCTGCTTGTTTTGTTTTTACCAAGTTCCTTTCCGGTTGCTTTTTTCCAACCCTTTCTTTTTCTCTCTTTCAGCCCCGCACTCAAGCTCGGCTCTGCCGGACCCGCAAGGACCTCAACTCCTCCTCCTCACTCAAGCCCGGCACCATCTGGTGCCGGCAACACCTCTGCCTCCCCTCTGGGAGGCACTACAAGTTCGGGGCGCGCGGCCCCTACACCGCCAGATCACCGCGCAGAGGAGGACCTTGTCTCCCCTCCCGAGAACCAAGACACCGGCGCCAGCAACATCGGCGCCGGAGAAGAAGCTGCCGGGCGGGCGGAACCTCTGGTTCCTCCCGTCCTAGAAAAGAAAAAGAAGAAGAAGACCAAGAAGTCCTCCCCCTCCAAAGCCGCGCCGGAAGCTTCCGCGCCGGCAAGCTCCAACCCGGGTGACGCGCCTGACGCTCCCCTTCTCCTAGGACTACGCCAACGCCACCGCCGGAAGCTCGTCACACCGAGCCAGCCGGTGCCACTCCCACGGCGCCGCCGCCCAATACCTTGGCGCTCGCCAAGGGGAAGGCAACGACCTCCAGCGCCCCCTCTGTCGGCCAGCAGCCCTTGGTGCTGCACGTCGCCCGCGCTGCTAGCGCTGCCGGCGAGAAGGCCACCGGCCTGCTTGGCCGGATCACCGTGTTCCAGTGCAAAGGCCAGGAGCTGGGGCACTTGCTGCCCTACGCGGAGAAGTGGAACGCCGCGGACGTGTCCAAGGCGACCCGCGGCCTGGGCAAGGACCGGCTACCGGCGCCTGACCCTGTTGGTGAGCGGTCCTCAGAAGAGCACTTCATGCGGCTGCGTCGGGCCGTCAAAGAGCTGGACGGTGCGTGGTCGATGCCACGAACAACATGATGGTAAGTCTCACAAAACCTGTTCCATTTCTTGATTTATCTTGGTTTCTCTTCTTCTGGCTCTTTTCTTGAACCTTCAACTTTATGCCGGTTTCTCTTTTTGCTGAATCTTGTCTATCCTCCCAGTCCCCGAGTTTCGTGTTGAGAGCGTAGCTCTTAGCGCGAAACTTAACTGGAAACGCGCGAAACCGGCATAGCCAGTCCCCGAGTTTCGGGTTAAGATCTTTGCTCTTAGCGCGAAACTTAACTAGACGCAAACCGCATAGCGTCCCGAGTTTCGGTTAAATCTTTGCTTAGCGCGAACTAACTAGAACGCGAACCGGATAGCCGTCCCGAGTTTCGGGTTAAGATCTTTGCTCTTAGCGCGAAACTTAACTAGAAACGCGCGAAACCGGCATAGCCAGTCCCCGAGTTTCGGGTTAAGATCTTTGCTCTTAGCGCGAAACTTAACTAGAAACGCGCGAAACCGGCATAGCCAGTCCCCGAGTTTCGGGTTAAGATCTTTGCTCTTAGCTAACACCATTCCCTTGAACAGACCACGGCTGATGCTCGGAAGGTCCTCTTTGAGGAGCTCCTTTGGGAGCATCGGGACCTCGCTGAGGCACACAGCAAGTGCCAAGGTAAATTTCTGCGCCTCCGGTATCTTTTCACCGGAAAGCTTTCTTTCTCTCAATACTTAACACTTATGATTTTTTGTTTTAACAGCTATCCCGGAAGCTTCTATCGAGGCCCTCAAGACGCAGCTTGCCGCCGCCGAAGGTACAGCTTCCTGTTTTCCAGTTAACTTGCTTTTTCTACATTATATCAATACAACTTTGCTAACACTTTCTTTCCGGGTTCCAGAGAAGAAGGACCAGCTTATCCGGCAGCATCAGGAGGACCTGAGCGCCCAGGAAACCAGCTACAAGGAGCTCAAGGATCAGTATATCCAGCTTGGTCTTGACCATGCCAAGGCGCTGAAGGCTGCTGAGTCCGCTGCGGAGGCCAAGCTGCATGAGGCGCTGGAGGACGCCGGCAATGCCAATGTGGTGTTGCAGGCTGAGCTGGAAGAGGTCACCAAGGCACGGAAGGCAGCCGAGGAGAAGGCCGCGCGGCTGGAGGCGGAACAGAAGGAGTATGACCTTCTGGTTACGCAGACTAACGCGCTTGCCCTCCGTAAGTTTCTCTTTTTTATTTTCCGGTTTCTGCTTATAAGCTTATCTCTTCCGGTAGCATTTGCTTAACTTCTTTCCTTCACCTTATAGGGCTCTTCCCGGACTCCCAGGCGTTTGCCGTGAAAAAAGTTGGAGAGCGCCGGGTTGCCCAGGCATATGAGAATTTGGGCGCGCCTTGGGACCCCTATGACCATTTGGTTGCGCTGAACGCGCGGGTTTCCCATATGCGCGCCATAGACCGGAACCTCTCTGACATCCCTGATGTGGCCACCCAGCCTCTTCCGGACTCTCGGCCTGGAGAAGTGGTACCGGACACCTTCTCCCTCAGCGACCGCCTGAAGGGTGCCGGTAGAAGGATCCGGGAGTGGCAGTGCTCTGCTGCCCGTGCCGGAGCGGACTCAGCGCTTCGCGTTGCCTGCTCCTGGTACCCGGAGCTGGACCTGGACGTCTTCACCGGCGTGTGCAAAGGGGCTGAAACCGACCTAGACCCGGTCCTCACCGCTAAGCGGCAGGATCGAGCGTACCACATCGCGGAGTACGCCGATATGCGCACCTTCATCCCCCCTCCCCCAGACGTCAAGGACTATCTGAGCGACGAGGAGGAAGGTGAAGACGCTGATGAGGCCGGAGCCGGTGACGCGCCTCCAGATTGTTCTGATGCCAACGACGCTCCTCCCGAAGCCCCTGTTGCTTGAATGTTGCCTGTGATACGCTTGCCCTGTCTAACTTGGAAACACTGCCCGTTAAATTCTACCCCGGTATGTCGGGTCTATGATGTAAGATAATACTTA
>NC_061514.1:129233948-129277213 GCF_022539505.1 Lolium rigidum
TCCGGTAGCCCGGTGTCTTCTTTATCCGGTTCCGGCATACCCCTCTTGGTGATACCGGCTTAGCTTCACTTAGCCAAATCCTTAACTCCGTGCTCCGGTATAAACATTAAACCGGTATCTTGATGGCTTAAACCATCCGGTTTGGCATGCCTTTGGCATACCGGGGGTCATCCCCCCAACATTGTCGATCTACCCAACGGCCAAGAAACCATAGGGCTCAAGTGGGTGTACAAGATCAAGAAGGATGACGAAGGGGAATTGTTGAAACACAAAGAAAGGCTATTGGCTGATGAGTGCATTTTTAGCATGTTTTCGTATCATTATTTCATCAAGTTATCATTAAGTTGTGGTAGGGATTTTGTATTAAATTGCGCTATTGCGCCTTTTTATGCTTGTCTACACAGGATCTCCAAATAAGAAGTCAATAATGAAATATCAATGAAAATTGTCATTTCCTGGCATTTTGACGTGATAAAAATAATTTTTCCACTTAATAAAGCGCCTGGGCGAAAGGACAGTGTGAGGACAACCTTCTGTAACTTTAACGGGCATCGGTACAGGCAGGACTTGCCCGTACCATCCGCCCGTACCACCCGTCGGGAGCACCGCATCGTCAAATACTTTCACCTTCCACTGACGGATCTGAGATCCAAGCACGTACGCGACCAGAAACACCAGAACATCATCCCACATGAGATCTGAAGGAAGATCAAGAAGGGGCCTCATCCAAGCTAGTACCCGGATCATTGGAGGACAAGGCATCATTACCTTCATCATCATCAAGAACAAATCACCATCTCCATTCTCTCCATCCCATTAGATTGTAATCTCCATTACCATTGTGGGTTTGTACTTGGATTCACACTGTTATCCCTTTTCCATACGCAAGTTCATGATGATGTTCTTGATTATCTCTATGTGTGAGTAGTTCATCCCGTTCTTGGGGGAGATGGAGAAACCCTAGTAGTATTATTATATGAAGTAAGACAATTTATACCTTTGCACTATGATTGTATGTTAGTTTTCTCTTGTGATGTTGCATGATGTTGACCATGTAATATTTTCCTAAGGATCACAGGAGGGAACTGCCGTCAGAAGTTCGGTAGTGTATACGGTGGGAAGTGACATCCCGTGTGTGGTGCACTATTGTACGGAAGATGGGGATAAGAAGAGACTCGCAAAGCTTAACAAATAACCATGGGGAAATCCCTTAATTTTAATGGACAAATAGGTGGCTTGTCGAAGGTCGTTGCGGTGGTTATTCAGGGATGTGTTATGAGGTACATATTCCAACTTCGAGCCTTTCCTATATACAACTAGGGATAAGACATAAGTTATCTAGTTTATGTCTTTAGTTAATACTAGTGGTGGAACCAACAACCTCCGAGAACATTTTAGTCTTATTGCAGTCAAAACACAATCTTTAGTCGCATTAACATTCTTCAACTTCAGTTATTTACTCTACAAAAATACTTTACAAAACATTTTTCATTAAATCTATTGCTTGGGATTTGAGACAACTTTAAGTAATTTTAGATAAATAGTAACAAGAGGCATTAAGATCATTACTATTAGCTCCTCGTGGTTTGATACTCTTATTTTGAAACTAGCTACAACCGATCTGTGTTCTTGTAGTCATCAAGCTATTTTCTGGCACCGTTGCCGGGGAGCTCAACGGTTTTTTTTTTCTTTTCTTTTAGTTGCTAATTTATTTATTAATCTACTTTTTTTGAGTTACATGTGAAAAACCTTGGAGGATTACCAACGTGAGATACAACTCCAAGCTGTAAGGAGCTCTGGCCCTCCAATGGATGCTTTTATTAAATCAGACATACTCATCAATCCGAGAGGGTATGAAATTCATCCCACACTATTAGACTTACTACAATCCAAGATGTTTGCAGGAGACGACGCTGAAGATCCGTATGGACATATTGAATATTCTGAAGATGTTTGTGCAATTTAAACATCTTTTCAGAAAATAAGGTTAAGTTTAAACTCTTTGGACAAACTCATACTGATAAAGCTCGAACTTGGTATAATGATTATCCTATTTCACATTTTTCTGAATGGAGAACATTGTCTACTAAATTCCTTCATACATTTCCAGAAACCAGGTCTCTAGGAGAAAGGCGGATGATTACAAACTTTAAATGTTTACCGCAAGAGGGCTTGTATGAAAGCTATTCAAGATCCAGGGAAATTCTGTTGGAATTTTGGCCCAAAATAGCTCAGTCCAATTTTCCATTCCAATAATTCCTGAAAATCCTAGAGGCCCATGTAGCCCATTCATGCATGGCAAGAAGTGGGACAAATGTTTAGTCCCACATTGCTAGTTGAGAGAGAGCTGGAGTGGTTTATAAGGAGAGCTGTTCTAGCACTTGTATGTGAGTGAGAACAAGAGGGAATCCTCGCGCACTCCTCCTCCTCCTCGCTCGCTCGCTCGTTTGTCACGACACGCCGCGGGTTGCGGGAATGCCTCGAGCCGAGAGCTTCTCTATCTTTTTTCCGCGCGTGAATGGGAAATAATCTGAACGGTTGCACAAAGCTGAAACGAATTTTTGCTAGTGGGTTTTTATTAGGGCCGTTCGGCTCCGGCTGCTGTCTCCTCGGTTCGCCTCCCACTGACTGTTCGTTTCATCTCCCGTCGCCGTCTGTTCGCCTGCCTGCCCGTGCCTATAAAAGGGAGGTCGCTCCTCACCTCACGTATAGGTTCTTGCAAACGCTTTCCATAGCATTGCGCTGCTACAGGTTCTTCTCCATCCCGTCTTGCGGCGTGCACCGCGATCCGGGACATTAGGCCTCCGAAACCCCGTTTCTTCGAGTCCTGTACGGGAGAAGGGCGATAAGGTTTTTGGGGAGCGCTATCAGCGCGACTACTAACTTCATCACGGACTTCGACGACCACTTCCCCGACGAGGACTTCTTCCCCGACATCAGCAGCCTCTACCTCGACGACATGGCTGAAAACGACAACGTCAATGCCAACGCGGGCGCACAGCTGTATGGTGTTTTCTTTCATCTTGTTCAGATCACGACCATGCTCTCTATTTGTGTCGCACCTACAATATATGGATCAATCTCTCCGAATGTGTTTCCATTATCTTTCTTCTCCTACATACATTGTTTATCTTCCATTAATCTAGTCATGTTTTTCTTGCGGTATATTTTGTCTAAATTACTTGGTAAATTGCTAATTTTCTCAACAATCCAAAAATCTTATTATAGGCAATTTACCCCAAGTGGCTTTGTTGCATCTGTGAAGCCGCCCCTTTTTGAGGGTACTCACTACAAGAGATGGCGCGCGAGAGCAGTTCTCTGGTTTGAAAACATGAACTGCTATGACGCCACTCTTGGCAAGCTCCGAGGGAGAGCTTACTCCTGCTCAGGAGCAAGTTTTTCGAAAACCGACAGTGCTGTTCAGGGGCTGCTCGTTATCCGTACTTGGAGAGAACATTATTGAACCCTATATGTCCTTTACTAATGGCAAGGACATGTGGGCTGCTCTCGAGGCCAAGTTTGGGGTCTCGGATGCGAGCAGTGAACTCGTACATCATGGAGCAATTTTGTGACTTCAAGATGACCGGTGATCGCTCAGTTGTTGAGCAGGCTCATGAGATACGAGCACTGGCCAAGGAGCTTGAGTACTTCTCCTGTGTGTTACCGGACAAGTTTGTTGCCGGAAGCATTATTGCCAAGCTGCCTCCTTCATGGAGGAATTTTGCTACTTCCCTAAAACACAAGAGACAAGAGTTCACTGCTTCGGATCTCATTGGGACTCTTGATGTGGAAGAAAAGGCGAGGGCAAAAGACACACTTGCTCGTGGTGCTGAGGGTGGTTCAAGTGCCAACTTGGTACAGAAAAAGAACTTCCAGTCCCACAAGTTCAAGAACAAGGGCAAGTTTGATGGCAAGAGCAAGTTCGACTGGAAGAACAAGCCCTCACAGTCCACTACTTTCAAGAAGAAGACTGATAAGAAGAAAGGTTCCTGTCATGTGTGCGGTGATCCTGAGCATTCGGCTCCTAGCTGCCCCAACCGTTATGACATGCGCCAGCATGGGAAGGGCGGCAAGACCGCCAATGTTGTCATGGGCGATGTTGATATGAAGGATGTTGGGTATGGTATATTACCTACTGTTCTTTCATTATGTCATTCTCCTGATTGGTGGATTGACACGGGCGCTAATGTACATGTTTGTTCCGACATTTCCATGTTTTCTTCATATCAGATCGGAGGGACTCGGTCCGTGCTGATGGGGAACGGCTCGCATGCTTCGTTCATGGTGTTGGTACGGTCGATCTGAAGTTCACTTCGGGAAAGACCGTGCGACTGAAGAACGTGCATCATGTTCCCTCAATAAATAAGAATCTTGTTAGCGGATCCCTTCTATGTCGTGATGGCTACAAGATTGTTTTCGAGTCCAATAAGTTTGTACTTTCTAAGTTTGGTACTTTTATTGGTAAAGGATATGAGTGCGGAGGTTTATTCCGCCTGTCACTGTCAGATGTTTGTAATAAAGTTGTGAATCATGTTTCGTCTGATCTTATATCAAATGTCTGGCATTCACGTCTTTGTCATGTTAACTTTGGTTGCATGACGCGATTATCAAAATTAGATTTAATACCAAAATTCACTTATGCCAAAGGATCGAAATGCCTAGCATGCGTGTAAGCAAAACAACCTCGCAAGTAGCATACGACTGCAGAGGTGAGAAATTTGGCACCACTAGAGCTCATACACTCTGATCTTTGTGAGATGAATGGTGTATTGACAAAAGGTGGAAAGAAATACTTCATGACATTGATCGATGACTCTACGAGATACTCGTCATGTGTATCTTCCGAAGACAAAAGATGAGGCTTTGAGCTTCTTCAAAATTTATAAAGCTGAAGCAGTAAAACCAACTTGATCGAAAGATTAAGAGGCTAAGGTCTGATCGAGGTGGAGAGTATTTTTCCAATGAGTTTGATTCCTTTTGTGCGGAACATGGTATAATTCATGAGAGGATGCCTCCCTACTCACCCCAGTCAAATGGAGTAGCCGAAAGAAAGAACCGAACTCTAACAGATCTGGTTAATGCCATGTTAGACACATCGGGTCTCTCTAAGGAATGGTGGGGGGAGGCACTATTGACCGTGTGTCATGTCCTAAACCGAGTTCCCACAAAGAACAAAGAAATTACTCCATTCTAGGAATGGGAAAAGAAAAGGTTAAAACTCTCTTACCTACGAACTTGGGGTTGTTTAGCGAAAGTGAATGTACCGATCCCCAAGAAGCGCAAGCTTGGACCAAAAACTCGTAGATTGTGTCTTTCTGGGATATGCTTTTCGTAGCATTGGCTATAGATTTTTAATAGTAAAATCTGAGGTATCCGACATGCACGTTGGCACAATCATGGAGTCGAATGACGCGACTTTCTTTGAGGATATTTTTCCTATGAAAAATGTTTCTAGCTCATCAAATCAGGAGATACCTAACTTATCTAGTCAGGATTTTGTTACAATTCCTGAACCTACTATTCCCTTCGAACACCTTCAAGATCCCGAGAAAGATGATAACGAAATTCCTAAAAGGAGCAAGAGACAAAGGACTGCAAAGTCTTTTGGTGATGATTTCGTTGTGTATCTCGTAGATGATACTCCCACTTCTATTTCAGAAGCCTATGCATCTCCTGATCCCGACTACTGGAAGGAAGCTATCCGAAGTGAAATGGATTCCATTTTAGCCAATGGAACTTGGGAGATCACTGATCGTCCTTATGGTTGCAAACCTGTAGGATGCAAATGGGTGTTTAAGAAGAAACTAAGGCCGGATGGTACTATTGAAAAGTACAAGGCAAGACTTGTGGCCAAGGGTTATACCCAAAAGGAAGGAGAAGACTTCTTTGACACTTACTCACCTGTGGCTAGGTTGACCACTATTCGAGTACTACTTTCTCTGGCCGCCTCACATGGTCTTCTCGTTCATCAAATGGACGTCAAGACAGACTTTCCTAAATGGAGAGTTGGACGAGGAAATTTATATGGATCAACCAGATGGTTTTGTAGTAAATGGTCAAGAAGGAAAGGTGTGCAAGTTGTTGAAGTCTTTATATGGTCTTAAACAAGCACCAAAGCAATGGCACGAGAAATTTGATAAAACCTTAACCAGTGCAGGCTTTGTTGTAAACGAAGCGGACAAATGTGTGTACTATCGCCATGGTGGGGGCGAGGGAGTCATTCTGTGTTTATATGTTGATGACATATTGATTTTTGGGACCAACCTTAATGTGATTAAGGAGGTCAAGGACTTTCTATCTCGGTCTTTTGAGATGAAGGATTTAGGAGTGGCCGATGTTATCTTGAACATCAAGCTGATGAGAGATGATGATGGTGGGATCACTTTGCTTCAATCTCACTATGTTGAAAAGGTCTTGAGTCGTTTTGGGTATAGCGATTGCAAGACTTCTCCAACACCATACGATCCTAGTATGATACTTCGAAAGAATCGAGGCACTGCTAGAAATCAACTTACATACTCTCAAATAATTGGCTCGCTTATGTATTTAACTAGCGCTACGAGGCCTAACATTGCTTTTGCTGTAAGCAAACTCAGTCGATTTGTCTCAAATCCTGGAGATGATCATTAGCAAGCTCTTGAGAGAGTTATGCGCTATTTAAAAGGCACTATGAGCTATGGCATCCACTATACCGGGTATCCAAGGGTACTAGAGGGTTATAGTGATTCAAATTGGATTTATGATGCTGATGAGATAAAGGCCACGAGTGGATATATATTTACACTTGGAGGTGGCGCTGTTTCTTGGAAGTCTTGCAAGCAGACCATTTTAACGAGGTCAACTATGGAAGCAGAACTCACAGCATTAGACACGGCCACTGTTGAAGCAGAGTGGCTCCGTGAACTCTTGATGGACTTACCTGTGGTTGAAAAACCTATACCCGCAATTCCAATGAACTGTGACAATCAAACAGTGATTGTTAAGGTGAACAGTTCTAAGGATAATATGAAGTCCTCAAGACATGTGAAGAGGAGATTGAAATCTGTCAGAAAAATGAGAAACTCCGGAGTTATTGCATTGGACTACATCCAAACATGTAAGAATCGGCGGATCCCTTCACAAAGGGTCTATCACGCAATGTGATAGATAATGCATCAAAGGAGATGGGTATGAGACCCACAATATGAGTTTTCCACAGGTGGTAAACCACTCTATGTGATCGGAGATCCCGTGAATTAGAATTGGGAGACAAGCTGTTGGTTGACCGAGAGGAAAGTATCCATATTTTAATAAACACCACTCCGTGAAGATGCAATACTTTCCTATTCTGCATGGCAGAGTTGATATTTATCTTAATGTGTTCTAAGTGGCTTATCTTAAGCGAGAGATGTTGTCCTGCAGAACATCTTTTGAAGAGCACACCTATATGAGTTTGACTCGTTAACCGTCGCAGCCTATGAGAGTTGGGTGCTCTCTAACAAACTCATGAAAGGCCATGGAGTATGACGCATAAGCTCCACCCGCGGGGAAGTCCCACGGCAGCCTAGTATTGGTCAAGACTTTGTGTGAAGCTAGGATGCAAGCAAACTTGCGGTTCAAGGCATAGTCCACTGTACAAGTCGCCGCCTAGTGTAGCATAGAGTTCTAGGTGGAAGTTCAACTTAACAGTCTCCACTGCAGTACCAGTATATAAACAATGTTTTGGAACCAAAGGCAAAATTACACGTGCCTCCGGGATCTGTTGGGGGATTGTTGGAATTTTGGCCCAAAATAGCTCAGTCCAATTTTTCCATTCCAATAATTCCCGAAAATCCTAGAGGCCCATGTAGCCCATTCATGCATGGCAAGAGGTGGGACAAATGTTTAGTCCCACATTGCTAGTTGAGAGAGAGCTGGAGTGGTTTATAAGGAGAGCTGTTCTAGCACTTGTATGTGAGTGAGAACAAGAGGGAATCCTCGCGCACTCCTCCTCCTCCTCGCTCGTTCGTTCGTCACGACACGCCGCGGGTTGCGGGAATGCCTCGAGCCGAGAGCTTCTCTATCTTTTTGCCGCGCGTGAATGGGAAATAATCTGAACGGTTGCACAAAGCTGAAACGAATTTCTGCTAGTGGGTTTTTATTAGGGCCGTTCGGCTCCGGCTGCTGTCTCCTCGGTTCGCCTCCCACTGGCTGTTCGTTTCATCTCCCGTCGCCGTCTGTTCGCCTTCCTGCCCGTGCCTATAAAAGGGAGGTCGCTCCTCACCTCACGTATAGGTTCTTGCAAACGCTTTCCATAGCATTGCGCTGCTACAGGTTCTTCTCCATCCCGTCTTGCGGCGTGCACCGCGATCCGGGACAGTAGGCCTCCGAAACCCCGTTTCTTCGAGTCCTGTACGGGAGAAGGGAGATAAGGTTTTTGGGGAGCGCTATCAGCGCGACTACTGACTTCATCACGGACTTCGACGACCACTTCCCCGACGAGGACTTCTTCCCCGACATCAGCAGTCTCTACCTCGATGACATGGCTGAAAACGACAACGTCAATGCCAACGCGGGCGCACAGCTGTATGGTGTTTTCTTTCATCTTGTTCAGATCACTGATGTCTACGGGTGCTTCTATTCTTGTAGACAGTGTTGGGCCTCCAAGAGCAGAGGTTTGTAGAACAGCAGCAAGTTTTCCTTAAGTGGATCACCCAAGGTTTATCGATCTCAGGGAGGAAGAGGTCAAAGATATCCCTCTCAAGCAACCCCGCAACCACAAAGCAAGAAGTCTCTTGTGTCCCCAACACACCTAATAGGTGCACTAGTTCGGCGAAGAGATAGTGAAATACAGGTGGTATGAATAAATGTAAGTAGTAGCAACGGCACCAGAAAAGTGCTTTGTTGTCCAGGACTGATGTGTGGTTGATGGTGGTAATATTGAAGGAAGTAAAGATGCGATAAAACGAGTAAACAAACAGCGATAGCGATATTTAGGAACAAGGCCTAGGGATCATACTTTCACTAGTGGACACTCTCAATATTGATCACATAACAGAATAAATAGATAGATGCTAGACTCTACACCCTCTTGTTGGATGATGAACACCACTAACTGTGTAGGATTACACGAACCCTCAATACCGGAGTTAACAAGCTCCACAATATTCAGTGTTCATATTTAAATAACCTTAGAGTGCATGACAGATCAACATAGCCAAACCAAGTACTAACATATCATGCACACTGTCACCTTCACACTACGAAAGGAGGCATAGATCACATCAATACCATCATAGCAATAGTTAACTTCATAATCTACAAGAGATCACAATCATAGCCTACGCCAAGTACTACATGATGGACACACTCGTCACCATTACACCGTGCGGGAGGAATAAACTACTTTAATAACATCACTAGAGTAGCACACGGATAAATTGTGATACAAAACACATTGCAATCATAAAGGGATATAAATAAGCACTTCACTATGCCATTCATAACAGTGAATAAGTATTCTGTGAAATATAGCCTAAGAGACCCACACGGTGCACACACTCGTCACCTTTACACACGTGGGACAAGGAGTCTCCGGAGATCACATAAGTAAAATCCACTTGACTAGCATAATGACATCTAGATTACAAGCATCATCATATGAATCTCAATCATGTAAGGAAGCTCATGAGATTATTGTATTGAAGCACATAGGAGAGAGATTAACCACATAGCTACCGGTACAGCCCCGAGCCTCGATGGAGAACTACTCCCTCCTCATGGGAGACAGCAGCGTTGATGGAGATGGCGGTGGTGTCGATGGAGATGCCTTCCGGGGGCATTTCCCCGTCCCGGCGGCGTGCCGGAACAGAGACTCCTGTCCCCCAAATCTTGGCTTCGCGATGGCGGCGGCTCTGTAAGGTTTACTCTGGTTTCGTCGAACGTAATAGGGTTTTCGCGATGGAGACCTTAAGTAGGCGGAAGGGCAGCCTCGGAGGGGTCCTGGTGGGACCACACACTAGGCCGGCGCGGCCAGGGCTTGGGCCGCGCCGCCCTACTGTGTCCCCACCTCGTGGCCCCACTTCTTTTCCCTTCGGTCTTCCGGAAGCTTCGTGGAAAAATAGGACCCCGGGCGTTGATTTCGTCCGATTCCGAGAATATTTCCTTACTAGGATTTCTGAAACCAAAAACAGCAGAAAACAGGAACTGGCACTTCGGCATCTCATCAATAGGTTAGTTCCGGAAAACGCATAATAATGACATATAATGTGTATAAAACATATGAGTATCATCAATAATGTGGCATGGAACATAAGAAATTATCGATACGTCGGAGACGTATCAGCATCCCCAAGCTTAGTTCCTGCTCGTCCCGAGCAGGTAAACGATAACAAAGATAATTTCTGGAGTGACATGCCATCATAACCTTGATCATACTATTATAAGCATATGTAATGAATGCAGCGATCAAAACAATGGTGAATGACATGAGTAAACAAATGAATCATATAGCAAAGACTTTTCATGAATAGTACTTCAAGACAAGCATCAATAAGTCTTGCATAAGAATTAACTCATAAAGCAATAATTCAAAGTAAAGGTATTGAAGCAACACAAAGGAAGATTAAGTTTCAGCGGTTGCTTTCAACTTATAACATGTATATCTCATGGATAGTTGTCAATGCAAAGCAATATAACAAGTGCAATAAGCAAGTATGTAAGAATTAATGCACAGTTAACACAAGTGTTTGCTTCAAAGATAGAAAGAAATGGGTAAACTGACTCAACATAAAAGTAGAAGAATGGCCCTTCGCAGAGGGAAGCATTGATTGCTATATTTGTGCTAGAGCTTTGGTTTTGAAAGCAAGAAACAATTTTGTCAATGGTAGTAATAAAGCATATGTATCATGTAAATTATATCCTACAAGTTGCAAGCCTCATGCATAGTATACTAATAGTGCCCGCACCTTGTCCTAATTAGCTCGGATTACCGGGATTATCATCGCAATACATATGTTTTAACCAAGTGTCACAAAGGGGTACCTCTATGCCGCTCGTACAAAGGTCTAAGGAGAAAGCTCGCATTGGATTTCTCGCTTTTGATTATTCTCAACTTAGACATCCATACCGGGACAACATAGACAACGAGATAATGGACTCCTCTTTAATGCATAAGCATTTAGCAACAATTAATGTTCTCATATGAGATTGAGGATATATGTCCAAAACTGAAACTTCCACCATGGATCATGGCTTTAGTTAGCGGCCCAATGTTCTTCTCTAACATTATGCATGCTCTAACCATTAAATGAATGGTAAATCTCCTACTTGACAAGACGGACATGCATAGCAACTCACATGATATTCAACAAAGAGTAGTTGATGGCGTCCCCGGGAACATGGTTATCGCACAACAAGCAACTTAATAAGAGATAAAGTGCATAAGTACATATTCAATACCACAATAGTTTTTAGGCTATTTGTCCCATGAGCTATATATTGCAAAGGTAAAGAATGGAAATTTTAAAGGTAGCACTCAAGCAATTTACTTTGGAATGGCGGAGAAATACCATGTAGTAGGTAGGTATGGTGGACACAAATGGCATAGTGGTTGGCTCAAGGATTTTGGATGCATGAGAAGTATTCCCTCTCGATACAAGGTTTAGGCTAGCAAGGTTATTTGAAACAAACACAAGGATGAACCGGTGCAGCAAAACTCACATAAAAGACATATTGTAAACATTATAAGACTCTACACCGTCTTCCTTGTTGTTCAAACTCTTTACTAGAAATTATCTAGACCTTAGAGAGACCAATTATGCAAACCAAGTTTTAGCAAGCTCTTTGTATTTCTTAATTAATGGGTGCAAAGTATATGATGCAAGAGCTTAAACATGAGCACAACAATTGCCAAGTATCAAATTATTCAAGACATTTTAGAATTACTACATGTAGCATTTCCCGATTCCAACCATATAACAATTTAACGAAGAAGATTCAACCTTCGCCATGAATACTATGAGTAAAGCCTAAGGACATATTTGTCCATATGCAACAGCGGAGCGTGTCTCTCTCCCACACAAGCATTTATTCAAACAAAAACAAAAATAAAAGCACACAGACGCTCCAAGTAAAGTACATAAGATGTGGCCGAATAAAAATATAGTTTCAAGAGAAGGAACCCGATAATTTGTCGATGAAGAAGGGGATGCCTTGGGCATCCCCAAGCTTAGATGCTTGAGTCTTCTTGAAATATGCAGGGGTGAACCACCGGGGCATCCCCAAGCTTAGACTTTTCACTCTTCTTGATCATAGTATATCATCCTCCTCTCTTGACCCTTGAAAACTTCCTCCACACCAAACTCGAAGCAAACTCATTAGAGGGTTAGTGCATAATCAAAAATTCACATGTTCAGAGGTGACACAATCATTCTTAACACTTCTGGACATTGCTCAAAGCTACTGGAAGGTAATGGAACAAAGAAATCCATCCAACACAGCGAAAGAGGCAATGCGAAATAAAAGGCAGAATCTATCAAAAGAGAACAGTCCGTAAAGATGAATTTTATTGAGGCACCAGACTTGTTCAAATGAAAATGCTCAAATTGAATGAAGTTGCGTACATATCTGAGGATCACTCACGTAAATTGGCATAATTTTCTGAGTTACCTACAGAGAATTAGGCCCAGATTCGTGACATCAAGAAATCTGTTTCTGCGCGAGTAATCCAAATCTAGTATGAACCTTACTATCAAAGACTTTACTTGGCACAACAATGCAACAAAATTAAGATAAGGAGAGGTTGCTACAATAGTAACAACTTCCAAGACTCAAATACAAAATAAAAGTACTGTAGCAAAATAAACACATGGGTTATCTCCCAAGAAGTTCTTTCTTTATAGCCATTAAGATGGGCTCAGCAGTTTTAATGATGCACTCGCAAGAAATAGTAGTTGAAGCAAAAGAGAGCATCAAGAAGCAAATTCAAAACACATTTAATTCTAACATGCTTCCTATGCATAGGAATCTTGTAAATAAACAAATTCATGAAGCATAATGCAACAAGCATAGAAAGATAAAACAAGTGCAGCTTCAAGATTTTCAGCAAAAGAGAGGTGTTTTAGTAACATGAAAATTTCTACAACCATATTTTCCTCTCTCATAATAATATCCAGTAGCATCATGAGCAAACTCAACAATATAACTATCAAATGAAACATTCTTATCATGAGCCTCATGCATAAAATTATTACTCTCCACATAAGCATAATCAATTTTATTAGTTGTAGTGGGAGCAAATTCAACAAAGTAGCTATCATTATTATTCTCATCAAGTGTAGGAGGCATAGTATAATCACAACAAAATTTACTCTCCATAGTAGGTGGCACCAAAAGACCACTATCATTATAATCATCATAAATAGGAGGCAAAGTATCATCAAAGAAAATTTTCTCCTCAATGCTTGGGGGACTAAAAAGATCATGAAAACCAGCTTCCCCAAGCTTAAAACTTTCTATATCATTATCAACAATGGTGTTCAAAGCGTTCATACTAATATTACTACCAGCATGCAAATAAGGTTCCATAACTCAGGAAATAGAATAAGAAGCTCATTGTTGTCCATTATGCCTAACTAGTGAAAACAAGAAACAAAAAGATGCAATTGCAGGATCTAAAGGAAATAGCTTCGAGCACACACACAATGGCGCCAGAAAAGTACTTTTACCTGGGATCGGAGTATGAATGCCTTTTACCTTTCCTCCCCGGCAACAGCGCCAGAAAAGTGCTTGATGTCTACGGGTGCTTCTATTCTTGTAGACAGTGTTGGGCCTCCAAGAGCAGAGGTTTGTAGAACAGCAGCAAGTTTCCGTTAAGTGGATCACCCAAGGTTTATCGATCTCAGGGAGGAAGAGGTCAAAGATATCCCTCTCAAGCAACCCTGCAACCATAAAGCAAGAAGTCTGTTGTGTCCCCAACACACCTAATAGGTGCACTAGTTCGGCGAAGAGATAGTGAAATACAGGTGGTATGAATAAATGTAAGTAGTAGCAACGGCACCAGAAAAGTGCTTTGTTGTCCAGGACTGATATGTGGTTGATGGTGGTAATATTGCAGGAAGTAAAGATGCAGTAAAATAGTAAACAAACAGCGATAGCAGTATTTAGGAACAAGGCCTAGGGATCATACTTTCACTAGTGGACACTCTCAACATTGATCACATAACAGAATAAATAGATAGATGCTAGACTCTACACCCTCTTGTTGGATGATGAACACAACTAACTGTGTAGGATTACACGAACCCTCAATGCCGGAGTTAACAAGCTCCACAATATTCAATGTTCATATTTAAATAACCTTAGAGTCAGTGGCGAATCCAGAATTTTACGCTAGGGTGGGGCAACTAGACATAAAATTTTTCTAATACCACAGATATGGCATGCAAAGTGCATGCATATTTTCATTGAAAAGCACCAAACAATTGATTCATTTTATAAGTAACATAAATTCAATGATTTCTTCTGAAATTTGCATATAGAAATATTCGCAAAAACTACTCCCCCGTCTAAAAATAGGTGTTTCATTTTTATCTAGATAGGATTATATGTAGATATATTTTAGTTATAGATACATTTGTATCAAAAAAAACTGAGACAACTATATTTAGACGGAGGTAGTACATGTTTTTTAAAAGAGATGAAATGTATCCGTTCCTCTTCATGAATAGCAATTTAGTGATGCAAAAAATATAACCTAATCTATCGATGATCTAATTAGTCCCTAATGAATCGATATCTTAATTGTACTATAGAAAAGCTACTCACAAATAAAGAATAAAAAAAGAGACATGGTGTAGCACGCAGCACCTCACCTGATAAAGAGAGGGCTTGGAGATAAGAAGATGAAATAAAATTGTGCGTCGGGAGTAGTCCTTGACTGCGTATGTCGCCGGCGGCATTGCAAGCCGCGCCCTTAATTAGCAGTTGGCTAGGATGGTGCGATTGATCAGTTCAGGCTTCGAGATAGATTGGGCGGTTTGGGATTCAGAAGACTGGCAGACGGGGAATCCATGAATCTCGCGATGAAAGCAGTGTACAGTTGTGGAACATGGGTAGGTTTTTCTTTACTGCGTGGGTCGATCCTGTGAGTTTTTTTCTCTCATATAAATTCTATATGGGCTAATGGGCTAAATTCTTAGGGTGGGGCGTGCCCCACCCTTACACCCTGCTGGATCCGCCCATGCTTAGAGTGCATGACAGATCAACATAACCAAACCAAGTACTAACATAGCATGCACACTGTCACCTTCACACTACGAAAGGAGGCATAGATCACATCAATACCATCATAGCAATAGTTAACTTCATAATCTACAAGAGATCACAATCATAGCCTACGCCAAGTACTACACGATGCACACACTCGTCACCATTACACCGTGCGGGAGGAATAAACTACTATAATAACATCACTAGAGTAGCACACGGATAAATTGTGATACAAAACACATTGCAATCATAAAGGGATATAAATAAGCACTTCACTATGCCATTCATAACAGTTGAATAAGTATTATGTGAAATATAGCCTAAGAGACCCACACGGTGCACACACTGTCACCTTTACACACGTGGGACAAGGAGTCTCCGGAGATCACATAAGTAAAATCCACTTGACTAGCATAATGACATCTAGATTACAAGCATCATCATATGAATCTCAATCATGTAAGGCAGCTCATGAGATTATTGTATTGAAGCACATAGGAGAGAGATTAACCACATAGCTACCGGTACAGCCCCGAGCCTCGATGGAGAACTACTCCCTCCTCATGGGAGACAAGCAGCGTTGATGGAGATGGCGGTGGTGTCGATGGAGATGCCTTCCGGGGGCACTTCCCCGTCCCGGCGGCGTGCCGGAACGGAGACTCATGTCCCCCGGATCTTGGCTTCGCGATGGCGGCGGCTCTGGAAGGTTTTCTCTGGTTTCGTCGAACGTAATAGGGTTTTCGCGATGGAGACCTTAAGTAGGCGGAAGGGCAGCCTCGGAGGGGTCCCGGTGGGACCACACACTAGGCCGGCGCGGGCAGGGCTTGGGCCGCGCCGCCCTACTGTGTCCCCACCTCGTGGCCCCACTTCTTTTCCCTTCGGTCTTCTGGAAGCTTCGTGGAAAAATAGGACCCTGGGCGTTGATTTCGTCCGATTCCGAGAATATTTCCTTACTAGGATTTCTGAAACCAAAAACAGGAACTGGCACTTCGGCATCTCGTCAATAGGTTAGTTCCGGAAAACGCATAATAATGACATATAATGTGTATAAAACATGTGAGTATCATCAATAATGTGGCATGGAACATAAGAAATTATCGATACGTCGGAGACGTATCAATCACCACCATGCTCTCTATTTGTGTCGCACCTACAATATATGGATCAATCTCTCCGAATGTGTTTCCATTATCTTTCTTCTCCTACATACATTGTTTATCTTCCATTAATCTAGTCATGTTTTTCTTGCGGTCTATTTTGTCTAAATTACTTGGTAAATTGCTAATTTTCTCAACAAATTCTTAGAAATTTTCCTCATCATGCTTTCCCACCTTGGTTAATCATACATACTTTCTATGCAGGAGTTAATTTGGAGAATAGAGATTTATTAGATTTACTTACAGATGGATCTTTTACTGAGTATGGAGTTGATAAGGCTTGAGACTTTTTAGAAACCATACACAAAGATAAGATTCTGAAAGAATGTGAAGAACCTGATTCAAAGTCTCTATTAGAATTACAATATATTAATAATTTCATGCAGTCTAGAAAGGTTGTTGAATTACTTGTTAATAACAAGCTTCAGTTTAAGGATATCATTCAAATTTATTAAGAATTATGCTAAACATTTACAACTCTCAAATGATTGGAAACGTTATGAACCTTCTTCCATTAACGAATCTCTTAAGAAAATACCGACAGGTAAACAGGCTGAGGAGAAGGTGTACCAACCAGAAGATTTACCATGCCCACTCAAGACAAAGCAGAACGAGGAAGTGTGGAACTGAAAGCTTAAGAAGTTGACTAGAAATCTAGGGGCGATCAAGACAAACATAGACATAGTAAAGGAGCTTCTGGAACCTAAAGGCATTGGAGGAGAGGAAGTAAGGATTAACCGGAAGTCCTCTCAACTTACACGAGGGAATCCACAAGGTAAGAATGAAAGGTATAAAAATATTAAATTTAAGCTAGGAGAAATGAATTTTGAGGGTATGAGAGATCAAAGCTCGAATATAAACATTCTCCCTTATCATGCTTAGACTTTATGTCGTTATTACCTGGATGATCACGAATTAGAACCCTCGGATACTACTCTCGTACTTTCAGATAGGACCCATAAAAAATGGCATGGTATTTTTCGCAATGCTTACATTACGGTTGACGATTTTGTTTACCCAGTAGACTTCTACGTTATTGATATATTGCAAATTTTTGTCCAATCATATTAGGAGCATCCTTTTGTGTGCTAACTAAGCTGAATATAGATAGCAAAAAGGAGGTTATGTCTTTGTAGCTTGCAGAAGAGGAGGTGAGCGTTAGATTCAAGGAATTAAAGAAATTCCCTTATGAAAAGGAGGCCGAAGTTAAAGAGGAGGAGACCATTGAGGAATTGGCTGCTATTTACTTTAATATTCCTTTGAATGATCTAGAAAGAAGTCTGACCAATAACGAGTCATTTCCAAACGACGAAGGTAAGAAAGAACTAGATGATATTTTGAAGAATTCAAGAAAAGCAGAAGACATTCGAGACTTTGAATATGAAGAGCTGATGAGGAAGGGAGATGAAGTTCCACCACCTTTAGAACTAAAATCCCTTCCTGAAGACTTAAGGTATGAATTTCTTGATGAAGAGAAGAAATGCCCAGTAATAATAAGTGATTTCTATTTTCGTGCCCCTGGCTCCTTAGTTGTGCTCAGTTTTCCCCAGCCCCTTAGTTTTTCCTCAGTTTTCCCCGAGACCTTGTCTGAAACCCGTAGAAGGAGCTCGGACGGAAGGAAACCCGTTTAGTTGACGTTGGTTGGTGCTGGCAAGTGGGGCCGCTATTGGTGCCCCGCAGTGGACACGTCTTCACTTATCCAGATCATCGTGGGACCCACAACTTGTCCACGTTAGTGCGCCGGACCCACAACTTACCCAGGTGACCGTTGCAAAATGGGAGCCCGAGCCAGCCCGTGCCCGTGCCATTGCTTCCCCTTTCTTTCCCCGCGTCCCATTGTTCTTCTTCTCCGCCAGCGGCAGCCCTTCTCCGGCAGGCGGGTGATGTCTAGTTTCTCTTCGACCTCCCGTTCTTCATGGCCGCAGTATGGACCCGTGCCTTTGACAAGATGCCCTGACTGCCCACGCCAGGAGCCTCTGAAGTGATCGATCTGTAAGACGGACGAGAATGGCAACCGTGGACGTGAGTTCCTTGCATGCGAGAGCTTGCCATATAGAGAGGGGGATAAGGTTAGATCTCGCTCCAATTTCTCTGTTTTCTCTCGATTTTCTTGCTATTCCCTCGAATTTGGGATTTAGGGTTCCCGTTGTTGTTTTCAGATCCTGAAGAAATGCGGGCATTTCGAGTGGATCGATGTGTACGTTCGGAGGCTTCAATTGCAGGAATCAATTGGCGCTATTGGGGAGCGCAATTTGGGAGGGGGGACTTGTCTGTAGAGAAGGCGGCGGAGAGAGGAGCCGTTCCGATTATGCCTAATGCTCCCAATGTAGGACTCGGAGGAAGTGAAGGGAGAACTGAAGAAAATGAACAAGCGAGTTAAGGCAGCTGATCGAGTTGAAGAAGCAAACTAATCCGATGGCTGGTTGTTTTTTCCGTTGTATAATTGCGATCGGATTCTTATCATTGCTCACTGTGCGCTAGAAGTTGTTACAAGGGATACCTTGTTACAAATTCATTATTCAGTTACATGTAGTTGTAGTTGTTTTCATAGTTAGTGTGTGCATTCACCGAAATTACCAACTATATTGGAATGCTAAAAAAAGTTGATAATTATACCACTTTTGGGCCGTTTCAAATTACTAAAACGCCAAAACTATATGGGATCCCCTAAAAGAAAAAGGAAAGCGAAAGATAGTTGATAATTGTTAGAGGGGTGACAATAATGCATTCACCGAAATCCGCAAATATGTATGCCTCATGTTTATACCGAAATTATACCACTTTTGGGCCGTTTCAAATTACCGAAACTATATGCCAAAACTATATCCGCTAAAAGAAAAAGGAAAGCAAAAGATGGTTGATAATTGTTAGAGGGGTGACAATAATGCATTCACCGAAATCCGCAAATATGTATTCCTCATGTTTATACCGAAATTATGCCACTTTTGGGTCGTTTCAAATTACCGAAACTATATGCCAAAACTATATCCCCTAAAAGAAAAAGGAAAGCGAAAGATGGTTGCTAATTGTTAGAGCGGTGACAATAATGCATTCACCGAAATCCGCAAATATGTATGCCTCATGTTTATACCGAAATTATACCACTTTTGGGTCGTTTCAAATTACCGAAACTATATGCCAAAACTATATCCCCTAAAAGAAAAAGGAAAGCGAAAGATAGTTGATAATTGTTAGAGGGGTGACAATAATGCATCCACCGACAGAGAGAGAGAGAGGGGTGGCCACGAAGAGAGAGAGAGAGAGAGAGGGGTGGCCACGAAGAGACGGGGAGGGGTATACTGCCCGTTAGATCAGTTGATCAACGGTTCGTGGAGTCGATCGGTGTGACAACGGCTCAACCAATCAGGATAAGTTTGGGCTTCGAGAGCATTTGTGACAGAACTTGAGGGCAAAACTGAGTAGTACTAACAATCCAAGGTCACATAAATAGTAAATAGACTAAGGGATCCAAACAAAAAGAATTACAAAATGAAAAATGCGTGTTTTCTACAATATAATTCATATTGGGCTACATCAAATTATTTGCAATTCAAATATACATGAGTGTGACAATTATGGCATCATTTAGACAAACTATGTTTTTGGGGAAGATGTTTTGCAAAGGGGTTTGAGTGGAAAACCATGCATCTTCATAGCTACACTAGTGATTCTGAGAAGTGGCAATTTGTGGTAAAACTTGATTTATATATGTTTGTTAAGGTTTTCTTGGTGGCAGATTGCGTAGGAAGACTCCATGAGTAGGTGCCACTATGTTTTTATTTTTTTGATTTTTTTGCGCATGAAATGACTCAATTAGATATGTTAATCTCATTTGTTGAGTCTCTGTTGACTAGCTACTTGAGGGTAAAACTGAGTATATTGCACTTGCCGGCCTAAGTACTCGAGGGGAAAACCGAGTACGGATAAAATTTCCGTATAAGGCCCGAGGTTATAACTGAGTACACCTAACGTCCCAGGGTTAGACTCGTGTCGCGGTGCACGCTGCAGCCGTGCATAGCGGACGCGTGTTGCGGTACACGCCACCTTCGTGTTTATAGAGCCCTTTTCCTCTCCCTCGACGCACTTTCTCACTGCAACCGCCTCTCCTGTCCCATCATCTTCTCCACAACCGAAGAAAAAACCCCGAAGAAAACCGCCGGCGATGGAGAAGAATGAGATGCCCATTGTCGGAGCATCAGCCGCCGGCGCATCGGCCGCTGCCTCCGTCCGGGCCCCCGTCGCCGCTTCCAACGTAGCAGCCGGCGCATCGGCCGCCGGCGCATCGGCCGCCGCCACCGTCCAGGCCCCCGTCGCTTGGGACCCGTACGAACCAGCGCCGTACGTCGCACCGGAGAACCCCTACGACACCAAGCATCGTCGACGACGAGCCGGAGGTAACCCTTTGCTCCCTTGTTCTTATCCCATTTCAATCCTTTTGTGTTAGATCTAGCGTTATTAGGGTTCGTCCTGTTCCTAGTTCAATCCTTTTGTGTTAGATCTAGCGTTATTAGGGTGCGTTTGTTCCCTAGTTCAATCCATTTGTGATTTGCTTTTGTTTAAGATTCGTGCCGATGATGATGAATATTTGGGCACAAATTGATTCAGGGTTTGGTCAGTAAACAATTGGTGTGTACAAATTTGTTGTGCATGATCTGTGGTTTGCTGACTCAAATCCTGGATATAAGTGTGTCCAATGTAACTGAGGCTACCTCTTTTTTTCGAGCCCATATTATCATGCGTGATCTTTGTTCACTCTCTGTTCCATCATCGTTGCAATTGACTCCGTGTTTTTTGCACGATATTTGGTGCTACGTGACGAGTGCAGAGCAGCGACGTCGACGAGCCGACGACGAGTCCTTCCACACCAAGACTCGTCACGTCCTCGGGAGGCTGCAGTCCGGCCATTACGATGGCCCCTTTGCTCGAGGCATTTACAAGTGCCCCTTCGCAACAGGAAGCTCCGCGCCACCGACTTCAACCGCCCGGTGAACCATGCTGAATCCATTGGCAGATGCGGCGCTAGAGTTAGAACGACGGTGAACGTGCATGCGTTCATGGCCAAACACAAAGCACTTGGGATTCACTCGCGCAACCTCCGAGGCGAGTCACAGGCGCAACCCTGGAGGCGTTGAACATGCCTACTCGCACTCTCGTATGTGACTCGCTTTATCCGTAGAGCAGCTTAAATTCATGTAAAATGTAGCTTATGTTGTAGGGTTCTATCGGTACTACTCGTTGGATCTGTCGTGAACATATCTATGCTATGTTGGCTGCTGTATGCAGCTTATCCTATATTTTTTCTGGATTTGTGCCCTAGATTTCCTACCTGATTGGGTAAAAATGAAGGCATAAAGAAATGAATGTCGTTAAAAAACAGAAGGAGAAGCTGCTCTAGATTTGCTACCAATTTGGGCTATCAAATATGAATGAGATCGAGCGAGGGAGAGGAAAAAGGTACATTGAAAACTACTAATCTGGGCGAAAGAGACAGAAACCACTCGTGCCCACGTCCCGGACCCACACGGCTCCACACGCTACGGCCCCACACGCTACGACCCCACACGCTACGGCCACACACGCTACGGCCACACAAACATGGTCTCGTCCTGTCCCACGCGGTTCCTTCCTACCAGCCCCACACGACGCGGCCCCACAAACGACACGACCCCACTCGTCAACACGGAACGGTCGACTTAACGGAATCCTGCCGTCCGAGCTGCTTCTGCTCCTTCTGCGGGTTTCAGACAAAGGCTAGGGTAAAACTGAGGAAAAACTAAGGAGCTGGGGAAAACTGAGCACAACTAAGAACCCGAGGGCACAGAAATAGAAATCCCTAATAATAAATAGTAGACTTTCTTCTTTTGAGGTCAAATCTTTGCTAGATGTTCTTATTAAGCATGATAAAGTCTTCGAGTATTCTCTTAAAGATATTAAAGGCATATATCCTTAAATAATAACTCATAAGATAATCATGAAAGACGATGCTAAACTTTTCATAGATGCACAAAAAAGAATGAATCCCAAAATGAAATAAGTAATAAGGAAGGAAGTCATTCGTTTGTTGATGCTGGTATAATTTACCAAATTTTGGATAGTAAATGGGTAAGTCCTGTCCATTGTATCCCGAAAGATGGAGAAATAACTATCATTAGAAATGGTGAGAACAACCTTATTCCTACAAGAACTATTACCGGCTATATTATGTGCATAGATTTTAGGAAGTTGAATAAATATACTAAAAAAGTTCATTAGACACCACCCTTGATGGACAAGGTCTTAGAAAGGCTTTCAAATAACTCTTATTATTGCTTTCTTGATGGTTATTCAGGGTATAATTCCTATCCAACCTGAAGACCAAGAGAAAACAACTTTTACTTGCCCATATGGTGCTTATGCTTATAAGTTACTACCCTTTGACATTTGTAATGCTGCTGCAACCTTTCAAGGATGTGTTTTAAAGATCTTTGAAAATTTTGTTGAAAACATTGTGGAAGTACTTATGGATGATTTTGTTGTTTACAATAATACTTTTGATAAATGCCTCTATAATCTTGATCAAGTTTTGCTGGAATGTAAAAAAGCTAAGCTAGTTCTTAATTGGGAACAATGTCGTTTCATGGTAAAAGAAGGTAAGGTATCTGGACATAAAATTTCTGTGAAAGGAATTGAAATAAGATAAGTCGGGATTTGAACCACTAAGGGAATTACCTAGACCATGTGACGCTAAAGGATTACAAAATTTTGTTGGACATGTTGGGTTCTATAGGCGTTTCATTTAAAAGTTTGCTAATCTAGCTGCCCCATTAACTCATTTACTTCAAAAGGATGTCCCTTTTATTTTTTGTAATAAATGTATCACTTCTTCTGAACAGTTAAAAGCAACATTAGTGAAAGCACCCATTATACAACCTCCTAATTGGAAGAAACCATTTGAAACAATGTGCGATGCTAGAGATTATGCAATAGGTGTTGTCTTAGGGCAACAAAATGGTAAGAACCTGAATGCTATCCCGTATGCTAGCTTCCTTTTTAACGATGATCAAAAGAATTATGCGACAACTGAAAAATAATTTCTCGCAATTGTCTTTGCATGTGATAAGTTTAGATCTTATATCATTAATTCTAAGGTAAAAATACACACTGACCATAAAGCTTTGCGGCACCTCCTGGTGAAGAAAGATGCAAAGCCGCGTTTGATTAGGTGGGTATTATTACTCCAAGAATATGATTTGGAAATAGTGGACATACGAGGTAAGGATAACCCTGTTGCTGATCACTTATCCCGCATGGAAGGCATATCGTATGATCCAGTTCCTATTAACGAGTCAATACAAGAGGAATGCCTTGCAGTCATTAATTCTAATGATCGTTGGTTTGCGGATTATGCTAATATTACTGTAGGAAAGTTTCTACCAAAGGATATGGGTTTACATAAGAGAAGGAATTTCTTCCACGATCTAAGACATTACTTTTGCGATGAGCCTTATTTATACAGGCATGGAGTGGATGGCATGATTAAACGATGTGTATCTGAAAGCGAGATGCTCCCTATTTTGAAGGCTTGCCATGCAGATCCTTAAGGTGGGCACCACGCTGGACCTAGCACCGCTACAAAGGTTCTACAATCGGGTTTCTTCTAGCCAACTTTATTTGAAGATGCTAATGAACTTGTTAAGAATTGTGATGCTTGCCAATGTATGAGTAACATAAGTAAGAGACACAAAATGGCAATGAACTATAACCTTATAATTTAACATTTCGATGTTTTAGGAATGGATTTCATGGGACCATTCCCTCCTTTGAATGGTTATACTCATATCTTAGTTGTTGTTGATTATATTACTAAATGGGTAGAGGCAATGCCAACATCTCATGCAAATGCAGCAACCTCTATTAAAATGATTAAAGATATAATTTTCCCTAGATTTTGAGTTCATAGAGTGTTAATCACGCATGGTGGAACTCACTTTATGGAAGGAACTTTTCGAAGGATCGATCCTTAATAAATATGGGATTAATCACCGAGTGGCCATACCTTATCATCCGCAGACTAGTGGACAAGTTGAATTATCTAATAGAGAAATGAAAATAATATTACAGAAAACGGTTAGCACCACTAGGAAGGATTGGTCCATGAGGCTTAATGATTCTCTTTGGGCATATCGTACTACATTAAAAAATCTTATGGGAACCACGACTTATAAAATGATTTATGGTAAATCTTGTCATTTACCTTTAGAACTAGAACATGGAGCTTTTTGGGCGATCAAGGACCATATGATGTGGAGGAAGCCTACCCTTCCGGTGCTCTAAAACTGAAAGGGCAGTCTGTCTCCAGCTCATGGATTATCAATGGCCAACGCCTCAAGCATTACCGAGCAGATGAGGTAACTGATGTTGTTGAAATTCAAATGGTTTCAGCTGAGGAATTTATTCAAGACACTTATGTTAGTACTTATCATGAAAAGTCTTTCGTTTATATTTTTGCATCTTAAAACCTTAGGTCTGGATTTCTATATGAATTTTTCTTACTTGTTCTTTGCAAATGTTCGTTTTGGTGTGTTTTTTACCATGGTACGGGTGGATGGTACGGTCGTACCTTCCCATACCAATGGTCGTCAATCCACTGGAAATCTTCATGTGTCCTTCGTTCTTCGTTTCTTTTCTGTACAACCGGGTGGTACGGTCATTTTTACCGTACCGATGGTTGTAAAACTTACAGTAAGTTTTCGATGGTCCTTCGTTTTTCTGTCATGTTGGTACGACCGGGTGGTACGGGCGCATATGCCTGTACTGATGGTCGTTAAACTTACAATACCTTTTGCCATTTTCTTTCAATGTTCTATTTGTAAAAAAATACCAACTGCACTGGTATGCACTGGTACGGGCGGATGGTACGAGGCAAACCCGCCTATAACAAATGTCGGTGCCGAGGCAGGGGCCTTTTATTTAGAGTTTACTTTTCTCAGTTTCCCTTTTTCAATCTATTCCCTCTTCAACAATTAGGGTTCTGCTGAGATTCAATTCTTCCCACTCAAATTTCTTGATAATTTTTAGTCTACTCCTACAAAAGACATGCAGTCTTTCACAACAAGCAAATTTGGGGGAAAAGGAGGAAGGGTCTCAAAAACAGGTGAAGAAGGAGGTTTTTCCTCCAAACCCTTATAGGTACAATCTCCGTGGATCTTACAGGTACAACACCTATAGATGAGAGGGCGCATCATAAAAAATTGAGGAAACGATCGCCTCCCTTGAAAAATTCTCTAAGGCTTGTGTTGAAACTATGAGTGAGGGAGTTGAATCTTACTGGTTGATGAGTAAAGACCTTGAGAAAAGAGTCAAAGACATTAATCAGAGAGGCGAAACCCTGAGTAAGGTTGTTCTTGAGATGGCTGATGATAGGAAGTTGCATGTCAAAGTGATCAAGAACCAACATGATGACATCACATAGTTAGCTACTTGTTTTGCGTGTATAGCAGACACCTGCAACCATTCGCGCCAGAGGAGGAATAGGTACACCCAATGAGTTTTGTGATCCCGCCTGGCTTGATGCTAAGCTTGGGGAGATAATCCTGGGCCTTGTGACATTCTACTACTCGTTTTAAGCAAGTTTATTTTTAGTCATGCATCTAAGAATAGAATTTTTTTGCATTATTATATCATGTATTTCCTTTGGAGAGTAAAGGACTCTTATCCTATGAACATTAAGTCGTTATTTCGTTTGAAGCTTGACTGAATCATGGTTATAATATTAGATGTATGAATTAGGATGAATATGCATGTACTTGCATCATGATGATGATTTTATGGTCCTCCACAACAGAAAGCTTTGATAGGATAAAGGAAAATTATGTACAAAGTATTTTACGATCATTGGTTCCTTCATGAGAGAAAATAAAGCAAAGAAAGAAAGAAGGAAATAAAAATAAAATAATAAAAAGGGAAGAAAAAGAGAAAGTGCAAAAATAAAAAAGAATTTATGGTATAGTTCATGAAGAAAAGCTAACTTCATGATTTTATGATATGTAGAAAAAGTAGTCTTCTTGTCTACTATCAAACCCTCGAAATGTGTGGAGGCCTTTAAGTCATTTGAATTTGAGAATAGTATAGTGTTGTTCATGACCTAGCTCTGCATCCGATGTTATAATCCTTGTTCTTAAAAATGCCTCATTTATTTTAACGACTTAAACTTTATGAACAAAGATGACTCTGTCCATGAAGCTTCTGTTTTTCTTAGGGACGAGCAAGAGTCTAGCTTGGGGATGTGATGAGTGCATTTTTAGCATGTTTTCGTATCATTATTTCATCAAGTTATCATTAAGTAGTGGTAGGGATTTTGTATTTCACTACGCTATCGCGCCTTTTTATGCTTGTTTACACATGATCTCCAAATAATAAGTCAATAATGAAATATCAATGAAAACTGTCATTTCCTGGCATTTTGACGTGATAAAAATCTTTTTTGCACTTAATAATGTGCCCGGGCGAAAGGACAATGCGAGGACAACTTTTTGTAACTTTACCGGGCATCGGTACGGGCGGGACTTGCCCGTACCGTCCGCCCATACCACCTGTCAGAAGCACCGCCTCGTCAAATAATTTCACCTCCCGCATGTGGATCTTAGATCCAAGCACGTATGCGACCAAAAACACCAGAACACCGTCCCAGAAGAGATCTGGAGGAAGATCAAGAAAGGGCCTCATCCAAGCTGCTACCCGAATCATTGGAGGACAAGGCATCATTGCCTTCATCATCGTCCACAACAAATCAACATCTCCATTCTCTCCATTCCATTAGATTGTAATCTCCATTACCATTGTGGGTTTGTACTTGGATTCACACTGTTATCCCTTTTCCATACAAAAGTTTATGATGATGTTCTTGATTGTCTCCATCTATGAGTAGTTCATCCCGTTCTTGGGGGAGATGGAGAAACCCTAGTAGTATTATTATATGAATTAAGATAATTTATACCTTTGCACTATGATTGTATGTTAGTTTTCTCTTGTGATGTTGCATGATGTCGACCATGTAATATTTTCCTAAGGTTCACATGAGGGAACTACCGTCGGAAATTTGGTAGTGTATACGGAGGGAAGTGACATCCCGTGTGCAGTGCACTATTGTACGGAAGATGGGGATAAGAAGGGACTCGCAAAGCTTAACAAATAACCATGGGGCAATCCCTTAATTATAATGGACCAATAGGTGGCTTGCCGAAGGTCAGTGCGGTGGTTATTCAATGATGTGTTATGAGATACATATTCCAACTTCGAGCCTTTCCCATATACAACGAGGGCTAAGACATGAGTTATCTAGTTTGTGTATTTAGTTAATACTAGTGGTGGAACTAACAACCTCCAAGAATATTTTAGTCTTATTGCAGTCCAAACACAATCTTTAGTCGCATTTACATTCTTCAGTTTCATCTATTTACTCTACAAAAACACTTTACAAAACCTTTTTAATTAAATCTTTTACTTGAGATTTGAGACAACTATAAGTAATTTTTAGATAAATAGTAATAAGGGGCATTAAGATCATTACTAGTAGCTCCTCGTGGTTCGATACTCTTATTTTAAAACTAGGTACAACTGATCTGTGTTCTTGCAGTCATCAGTGGCCAAGGTCAACATGCAAGAGCAAGGTGTGGATTTCGAAGAAGTGTTCGCTCCTCAAGGATGGAATTGGTGAGATTAATTAACCGCTCTCGCGGCTCAATAATCTTGGAAATTGCATCGAATGGGAAATCCGCGTTTTTGAATGGGGAGTTGGAAGAAGAAGTCTATGTGAAGCAACCACCGGGATACATCAAGCAAGGAGAGGAACACAAGGTATTGAAGCTACATAAGGTGTTGTACGGGCTACGGCAGGCCCCTCGAGCGTGGAACATCAAGCTTGATCGTACATTGATCTCTCTCGAATTGGAGAAGAGCCCACTTGAGTATGCTATGTATAAGAGAGGTCAAGGAAGGGATCATCTACTAGTTGGCATCTATGTTGACGATCTATTGATAACTGGAGCGGATGAGGAGGAGATTTCTAAGTTCAAGCTACAGATGATGGAGTTATTCAAGATGAGTGATCTAGGATTGTTGACCTACTATCTTGGGATCGAGGTGCAACAAAATCTGGGTGAGATCACGCTATGCCAAGAGGCATATGCGAAGAGAATACTCGAGATTTGTGGAGTATTCTCTTCGACGAGCAAGCTTTGAAGAGAATACTCGAGAATTGTGGAGTATTCTCTTCGACGACGCTATGCCAAGAGGCATATCCAACTCAAGTTCCAATGGAACCTCGGCTTAGACTAAGCAAGAAGAGCAAACCACCCGCGGTTGATGCAACAGAGTATAGGAGTGTGGTCGGAAGTTTGAGGTATCTCGTGAACACAAGACCGGACTTAGCCTATTCCGTTGGCATTGTGAGTCGCTACATGGAAGCAATCACAACGGAACATTGGGCAGCGGTGAAGCATATACTCAGGTACATCGAAGGGAAAACTCAATTTGAAGGAGAAGGGGAAGGTGAAGATACTTGGCTACAGTAATAGCGACATGGCAGGCGATGTTGACGATTGTAAGAGTACCTCGTGCGTGCCATATTTGTTTGAAAATAGCATCGTAAGTTGGCTATCATAAAAGCAAAAGGTAGTTGCATTTTCTTCCCGTGAAGCTGAATATATAGCTGCTGCAACCGTGGCGTCTCAGGATGTGTGGCTATGGAGGCTACTCGGTGACCTCATCAACGAGGAAGCGGAACGGGTGGTGCTCAATATTGACAACAAGTCTACAATTACTACATACGTGAGTGTGTAGAGGAGAGCAAGATAGAACTCGCACCGGTGATCAGTTTGCAGATATTCTAACTAAGTTTTTCGGTTGACTGAAGTTCTTGGAGATGCGACGAAGGATCGGCGTCCAAGCTGAGAAGACAATCACATCGTGCTTAGTGGGGTGATTGTTAGGGATCATAATCTCGATCGACGCTGGCGCGGTGTCATGTGCATGTGTATGTTCCAAGTAGTCCGGTGTATGTTCCGAGTAGTTCAGCTAGTATACGTGTACATGTAGGTGTAGATTTTAGTTGCCGACTCGGGTAGCTAGTCCTGGCATATTTATGTACGTGAAACCTGAGCCTGTAATCAACACACACTACGGAAAATATGTCTTTGCCGTGCAACTATTTGAACGGCAAATGGCCCTATATGCACGGCAAAGGCTTTGCCGTGCGACGCCGCGTGACTCGCCATTGACGGCAAAGGCTTCTTTTCCGTGTGACTCGCCAACGTTGCACGACAAAGTCTTTGCCGTACGACGCCGCACGGTAAAGGTCGCTTCTTTGCCGTGTGTCAAACATGTTTTATCTAAAAAAGGCACAAATTGGCTGGTCTAAGAATCGAACCTAGGACGCAGAGTAGGGAAAGCATGCGACATTGCCACTGGGCTAAGTGTTTGTTTGTTGATAACTATACCACGCCACACCTTTTGAGATGAGAAGAAATCCAGTTTTTACATCTTTGCCGTGCGCTTACACTAAGCAAAGCCTTCTTTGCCGTGCGTTTGTTAAAAACACTAGGCAAAGCCTTCTTTGCTGTGCGCCAATGTTGCACGGCAATGCCTAACGCCTTTGCCGAGCACCGAATCTTTGCCGTGCGGTGTGTTGGGTCATTGCCGTGCACCTTTCTTTGTCGTGCGGCCTCTTCCGTCGTTGCCGTGAATCGTATCTTTGACGTGCGCTCGTGTCTATCTTTCCCGTGGCCAAGATCTTTACCGTGCGTTTTTATCTGTGCGCATGGCAAAGAAATCTTTGCCGTGCAGAAACACACGGCAAAGAAAGGATGCACGGCGACGCCTATTTTTCCCGTAGTGACACCGTAAAATCAATAGAACAATTGACGAGGGCTGATACGGTCCTCTGACGATCAATCGTTTTTCCTGTACGTCTGCTAGTAGCGATCGCTCTAATATATTGGCTAACCAGCTCGTTTGTCTTCTCGTGTGCATGTCAGCGGATTAGACGGATACGTGCGCGTCTCGTCGGAAGCTCTTCGTCACGGTGGTCGGAAGTTACTCGACGACATATTGAGGCTGGACCAACAGATGACACACACTCTACGGCGTTGTCCTGGCGCCAAGGCACGATCGAACTGACACCAAGCGCATGTCACCTAGAGGCCTGCCCCCTCGCGCTCATGGGACTGTCCATGACCATCTCTCTGGTTTTTTTTTACCGACGCCCTCATGCAACAACGGAGAACTCCTCTTGGGTGTTAAATTGCACGTCAATGTTGCCCACGGACCAGGCGAGGGCACTACGGCAACAACATGTCTGTAACGACGATCCGAGTAGCTTTTAGTCAACAAGAACAAAGCGGTCCTCCTCTATTGGATGTCACTATCTTTAATGTAGCCTGAATTTGTTGTTTAGGTTAGTCATAGTGCTAGTATCATCACTAGTATCATGCACATTGGTCCCACAAAAATGCTAATATGGTAGCTAATTAAGGAGGAGAGAGCATATTAGAGTAACATAGGTAGATATCGTATCATAGCGCAAACAACGAGAAAAGTTAATGCTAAACAAATCTTGTACACAAATTTGCATTAAAATTCTAAAAAGCAATAATATAACATGACTATAATACTACTCCATGATACTACCCACTATAGAGATAGTATCATGTATACCACTATGACCAGCCTTAGCTATTTAAGTAGTATAAATAAATGTAGTACTAATTTAGTAGATTAAAATAGAATGGAAGGAGTAGCACACACAAAAGAATGACATGCGTGATACGTCTCGAATTTAAGGACGTCCGGGTTTTGATATATAGTTCACCACTATTATTATGCAACCTAAAAAATGTTTTTTCTACTGATGTGTGGTTCATGTGGTGCGATACAGGCTGGGGCCAATATGCAGATTTTTAGAACATGACAACACTCAAGATCCACATCACCGACGTTGAAATCAGCTTGGGGATTGGCAGGTAAAATAGTCCATCATAAATACTGTAGCATTATCGAAATACCACTTGTTAGAGTAAGTACAATAAGATCCAGTCAGATAGCTATAAGAGCTAAAATATTATATATTGGCTTAGTTGGAGGAGTGAGAACATGAGATAAGGTAAGTGGACTCTCAAGCAAGAGCTAACTCTAGCACGTGCTTCTAGATATTTTGTGAGAGTGAAATGTAAAGCATATTTTGATAAAATAGTATATTTTTATAGTTAACTATTGTATACGGTAGCTATAAGTTAAATATAAATGACATGGCAAATTAAGATAGCTAGTCGCTGGTTACAACTCTTAAATCAAATACAATAAGTACTAATCAGCTGGCTACAAGAATTAAAATAACATATTATGTCTAGTTAGAGGAGAGAGAAGAGGAGAGAGAATGTAAGTGATCTCTTATGTAAGAACTAGCTCTAATAAGTGCTCTACACAAATTGTGTGAATAAAGGGTAGGTTATCCATCGAGAGCAATTTCAACAGTGTAACCAACGTCTGTATGTTGGTTATAAGCCAATGTCATGTCATCTATAGCCAACTTAAAGCCAACATATACAATAGTGAGCTATAAAAATGTAGTACTTTATCAATTTATGGCCCACCTTTAACTCTTACAAAGAGCCTAGGAGCACGTGGTAGAGCTGGTTCTTGCATAAAAGTCCACTCTTCTTCACTCCTCTCTCTCCTCCAACTAAGTAATAATATACTATTTTAATCTTTATAGCCAGCTGACTAGAACTTATTGTACTTGCTCTGAAAAAATAGTATTTTTTTATAATCAACTATTATACTAGTTGGCTACATATTAGCTATGTTAGGGAATATGCGTGTTATATTACCATGGGGCCAAAGGCCACAATATATAGTACATATACAAGTGCACATATGCAGAAAGCCCCCTAACATAGGGAGAAACTACAATATACATATATATACATCTAACACCCCCCTCAAACTCATGGTGGATCCACAACACTGAGTTTGGAGAGTAAGAAATCATGCTGCGCTCGAGTCTGTGCATTCGTAAAGAAATCCGCCAACTGCAAATCTGAAGGCACATAATGAACCGCAACAACATTGATACGTCTCAAACGTATCTATAATTTCTTATGTTCCATGCTACTTTTATGATGATACTCACATGTTTTATACACATTATATGTCATATTTATGCGTTTTCCGGAACTAACCTATTGACGAGATGCCGAAGGCCAGTTGCTGTTTTCTGCTGTTTTTGGTTCCAGAAATCCTAGTAAGGAAATATTCTCGGAATCGGACGAAATCAATGCCCAGCATCCTATTTTTCCACGAAGCTTCCAGAACACCCGAGAGCCAGCAGAGGAGGGCCACAGGGCCACCAGATGACAGGGTGGCGCGGCCAGGGCCTGGGCCGCGCCCCCCTATTGTGTCGTCGCCTCGTCAGCCTTCTGACTCCGCCTCTTCGCCTATTTAAAGGTCCCTGATATAAAACCTCGATACGGAAAAGCCACGGTACGAGAAACCTTCCAGAGCCGCCGCCATCGCGAAGCCAAGATCTGGGGGACATGAGTCTCTGTTCCGGCACGCCGCCGGGACGGGGAAGTGCCCCCGGAAGGCATCTCCATCGACATCACCGCCATCTTCATCACCGCTGCTGTCTCCCATGAGGAGGGAGTAGTTCTCCATCGAGGTTAAGGGCTGTACTGGTAGCTATGTGGTTAATCTCTCTCCTATGTACTTCAATACAATAATCTCATGAGCTGCCTTACATGATTGAGATTCATATGAGTTTTGTATCACTATTCATCTATGTGTTACTCTAGTGATGTTATTAAAGTAGTCTATTCCTCCTCCACGGTGTAATGGTGATAGTGTGTGCATCGTGTAGTACTTGGCGTAGGTTATGATTGTAATCTCTTGTAGATTATGAAGTTAATTATTGCTATGATAGTATTGATGTGATCTATTCCTCCTTCATAGTGTGATGGTGACGAGTGTGCATGCTATGTTAGTACTTGGTGTAATTGCAATGATCTATCATGCACTCTAAGGTTATTTAAATATGAATATCGAATGTTGTGGAGCTTGTTAACTCCGGCATTGAGGTGCTCTTGTAGCCCTACGCAATTAGTGGTGTTCGTCATCCAACAAGAGAGTGTAGAGTGGTTTTATTATGTGATCAATGTTGAGAGTGTCCACTAGTGAAAGTATGATCCCTAGGCCTTGTTTCTAAGCATCGAAACTCCGTTTATTTACTGTTCTGTTGCATGTTTACTTGCTGCCATATTTTATTCAGATTGCTATTACCACTCATATACATCCATACAACTTGTATTTCACTATCTCTTCGCCGAACTAGTGCACCTATACATCTGACAAGTGTATTAGGTGTGTTGGGGATACAAGAGACTTCTTGTATCGTGATTGCAGGGTTGCTTGAGAGGGATATCTTTTACCTCTTCCTCCCTGACTTCGATAAACCTCGGGGTGATCCACTTAAGGGAAACTTGCTGCTGTTCTACAAACCTCTGCTCTTGGAGGCCCAACACTATCTACAAGAATAGAAGCACCCGTAGACATCACGCAATTTTCTGGCGGCGTTGCCGGGGAGGAAAGGTAAAAGGCACTCATACTTCGGTCCCAGGTAAAAGTACTTTTCTGGCGCCATTGTGTGTGTGTTCGAAGCTATTTCCTTTAGATCCTGCAATTGCATCTTTTTGTTTCTTGTTAAACACTAGTAAGGCATAATGGAAAACATCTGTGAGCTTTTTGTACTATTTCCTGAGTCAAGAGATGAATGGTTTAATGCGAAAATTAAAAAACCTATGGAACCTTATTTGCATGCTCGGTAGTAATATTAGTATGAACGCTTTGAACACCATTGTTGATAATGATATAGAAAATTCTAAGCTTGGGGAGGTCGGTTTTGATGAGAATGATCTCTTTAGCCCTCCGGGTATTGAGGAGAAAGTTTATGTTGATTATGATATGCCTCCCATATATGATGATTATAATGATAGTGGTCTTTTGGTGCCGCCTACTATGGAGGATAAAGTTTATTATGATGATACTATACCTCCTATATTTGATGATGAGAATAATAATGATAGCTACTTTGTTGAATTTGCTCCCACTACAACTAGTAAAATTGATTATACTTATGTGGAGAGTAATAATTTTATGCATGATACTCATGATAAGAATGCTTTATGTGATAGTTATATTGTTGAATTTGTTCATGATGCTACTGAAAGTTATTATGAGAGAGGAAAATATGGTTGTAGAAATTTTCATGTTACTAAAACACCTCTCTATATGCTGAAAATTTTGAAGTTACACTTGTTTTGTCTTCCTATGCTTGTAACTTTGCTCTTCATGAACTTGTTTATTTACAAGATTCCTTTTTATAGGAAGTGGGTTAGACTTAAATGTGTTTTGAATTTGCTTCTTGATGCTCTCTTTTGCTTCAACTCTTATTTCTTGCGAGTGCATCATTAAAACTGCTGAGCCCATCTTAATGGCTATAAAGAAAGCACTTCTTGGGAGATAACCCATGTTTTTATTTTACTACAGTACTTTTGTTTTATATTTGAGTCTTGGAAGTTGTTACTACTGTACCAACCTCTCCTTATCTTTATTTTATTGCATTGTTGTGCCAAGTAAAGTCTTTGATAGTAAAGTCAATACTAGATTTGGATTACTGCGCAGAAACAGATTTCTTGTTGTCACGAATTTGGGTATGATTCTCTGTAGGTAACTCAGAAAAATCTGCCAATTTACGTGAGTAATCCTCAGATATGTACGCAACTTTCATTCAATTTGGGCATTTTCATCTGAGCAAGTTTGGTGCCTCTATAAAATTCGTCTTTACGGACTGTTCTGTTTTGACAGATTCTGCCTTTTATTTCGCATTGCCTCTTTTGATGTGTTGGATGGATTTCTTTGTTCCATTAACTTTCAGTAGCTTTGAGCAATGTCCAGAAGTGTTAAGAATGATTGTGTCACATCTGAATATGTGAATTTTTGATTATGCACTAACCCTCTAATGAGTTTGTTTTGAGTTTGGTATGGAGGAAGTTTTCAAGGGTCAAGAGAGGAGGATGATATACTATGATCAAGAAGAGTGAAGAGTCTAAGCTTGGGGATACCCCCGTGGTTCATCCCTGCATATTTTAATAAGACTCAAGCATCTAAGCTTGGGGATGCCCAAGGCATCCCCTTCTTCATCGACAACTTATCAGGTTTCTTCTCTTGAAACTATATTTTTATTCGGTCACATCTTATGTACTTTACTTGGAGCATCTGTGTGCTTTTATTTTCATTTTGTTATTTTCATTCTCTGAATAAATGTTTGTGTGGGAGAGAGACACGCTCCGCTGGTTCATATGAACACACGTGTTCTTAGCTTTTAATGTCCGTATGGTTGAAACTGCTTCGTTAATTGTTATATGGTTGGAAACAGAAAATGCTGCATGTGGTAAATGGTATAATGTCTTGAATAATTTGATACTTGGCAATTGTTGTGCTCATATAGATCATGTTTAAGCTCTTGAATCATGTACTTTGCATCCATTAATGAATAACTACATAGAGTTTGTTAAAATTTGGTTTGCATGATTGATCTCTAGAGTCTAGATATTTTCTGGTTGAGGTGTTTGAACAACAAGGAGACGATGTAAAGTCTTATAATGCTTACAATATGTTCATATGTAAGCTTTGCTGCACCGTTTTATACTTGAGTTTGCTTCAAACAACCTTGCTATCCTAGCCTTGTATTGAGAGGAATTCTTCGCATGCATCCAAATCCTTGAGCCAAACACTAAGCCATTTGTGTCCACCATACCTACCTACTACATGGTATTTCTCCGCCATTCCAAAGTAAATTACTTGAGTGCTACCTGATGGCGTGTAACTCACACGTTCGTTGGGAACCCCAAGAGGAAGGTATGATGCGCACAGCAGCAAGTTTTCCCTCAAAAAGAAACCAAGGTTTATCGAACCAGGAGGAGCCAAGAAGCACGTTGAAGGTTGATGGCGGCGGGATGTAGTGCGGCGCAACACCGGAGATTCCGGCGCCAACGTGGAACCCGCACAACACAACCAAAGTACTTTGCCCCAACGAAACAAGTGAGGTTGTCAATCTCACCGGCTTGCTGTAACAAAGGATTAACCGTATTGTGTGGAAGATGATTGTTTGCAGAGAAAACAAGTAAAAACAAGTATTGCAAGCAGATTTGTATTTCAAGTATAAAAGAATGGACCGGGGTCCACAGTTCACTAGAGGTGTCTCTCCCATAAGATAAAAGCATGTTGGGTGAACAAATTACAGTCGGGCAATTGACAAATAGAGAGGGCATAACAATGCACATACATGTCATGATAAGTACAGTGAGATTTAATTGGGCATTACGACAAAGTACATAGACCGCCATCCAGCTGCATCTATGCCTAAAAAGTCCACCTTCGAGGTTATCATCCGAACCCCTTCCAGTATTAAGTTGCAAAGCAACCGACAATTGCATTAAGTATGGTGCGTAATGTAATCAACAACTACATCCTTAGACATAGCATCAATGTTTTATCCCTAGTGGCAACATCAATCCACAACCTTAGAACTTTCTGTCACTGTCCCAGATATCAATGGAGGCATGAACCCACTATCGAGCATAAATACTCCCTCTTGGAGTTAAGAGCAAAAACTTGGCCAGAGCCTCTACTAATAACGGAGAGCATGCAAGATCATAAACAACACATAGGTAATAACTTGATAATTAACATAACATGGTATTCTCTATCCATCGGATCCCGACAAACACAACATATAGCATTACAGATAGATGATCTTGATCATGTTAGGCAGCTCACAAGATCCAACAATGAAGCACAATGAGGAGAAGACAACCATCTAGCTACTGCTATGGACCCATAGTCTAGGGGTGAACTACTCACTCATCACTCCGGAGGCGACCATGGCGGTGAAGAGTCCTCCGGGAGATGAATCCCCTCTCCGGCAGGGTGCCGGAGGTGATCTCCGGAATCCCCCGAGATGGGATTGGCGGCGGCGTCTCCGTAAGGTTTTCCGTATCGTGGCTCTCGGCATCGGGGTTTTCGCGACGGAGGCTTTAAGTAGGCGGAAGGGCAACGTGGGGGGCCACACGAGGGCCCCACGCCATAGGTCGGCGCGGCCGGGGCCGGGCCGCGCCGCCCTATGGTGGCGGCGCCTCGTGGCCCCACTTCGACTCCTCTTCCGTCTTCCGGAAGCTTCGTGGCAAAATAGGACCCTGGGCGTTGATTTCGTCCAATTCCGAGAATATTTCGTTACTAGGATTTCTGAAACCAAAAACAGCAGAAAACAACGAATCGGCTCTTCGGCATCTTGTTAATAGGTTAGTTCCAGAAAATGCACGAATATGACATAAAGTGTGCATAAAACATGTAGATATCATCAATAATGTGGCTTGGAACATAAGAAATTATCGATACGTCGGAGACGTATCAGCATCCCCAAGCTTAGTTCTGCTCGTCCCGAGCAGGTAAAACGATAACAAAGATAATTTCGAAGTGACATGCCATCATAACCTTGATCATACTATTTGTGAACATATGTAATGAATGCAGCGATCAAAATAATGGTAATGACATGAGTAAACAAGTGAATCATAAAGCAAAGACTTTTCATGAATAGTACTTCAAGACAAGCATCAATAAGTCTCGCATAAGAGTTAACTCATAAAGCAATAAATCAAAGTAAAGGTATTGAAGCAACACAAAGGAAGATTAAGTTTCAGCGGTTGCTTTCAACTTGTAACATGTATATCTCATGGATAATTGTCAACATAGAGTAATATAACAAGTGCAATATGCAAGTATGTAGGAATCAATGCACAGTTCACACAAGTGTTTGCTTCTTGAGGTGGAGAGAGATAGGTGAAGTGACTCAACATAAAAGTAAAAAGAATGGTCCTTCAAAGAGGAAAGCATCGATTGCTATATTTGTGCTAGAGCTTTTATTTTGAAAACATGAAACAATTTTGTCAACGGTAGTAATAAAGCATATGAGTTATGTAAATTATATCTTACAAGTTGCAAGTCTCATGCATAGTATACTAATAGTGCCCGCACCTTGTCCTAATTAGCTTGGACTACCGGATCATCGCAATACACATGTTTTAACCAAGTGTCACAATGGGGTACCTCCATGCCGCCTCGTACAAAGGTCTAAGGAGAAAGCTCGCATTTTGGATTTCTCGCTTTTGATTATTCTCAACTTAGACATCCATACCGGGACAACATGGACAACAGATAATGGACTCCTCTTTAATGCATAAGCATGTGGCAACAATTATTATTCTCATATGAGATTGAGGATATATGTCCAAAACTCGAAACTTCCACCATGAATCATGGCTTTAGTTAGCGGCCCAATGTTCTTCTCTAACAATATGCATGCTCCAACCATTAAGGTGGTAGATCTCTCTTACTTCGGACAAGACGGACATGCATAGCAACTCACATGATATTCAACAAAGAGTAGTTGATGGCGTCCCTGTAAGCATGGTTATCGCACAACAAGCAACTTAATAAGAGATAAAGTGCATAAGTACATATTCAATACCACAATAGTTTTTAAGCTATTTGTCCCATGAGCTATATATTGCAAAGGCGAATGATGGAATTTTAAAGGTAGCACTCAAGCAATTTACTTTGGAATGGCGGGTAAATACCATGTAGTAGGTAGGTATGGTGGACACAAATGGCATAGTGGTTGGCTCAAGGATTTTGGATGCATGAGAAGTATTCCCTCTCGATACAAGGTTTAGGCTAGCAAGGTTATTTGAAACAAACACAAGGATGAACGGTGCAGCAAAACTCACATAAAAGACATATTGTAAACATTATAAGACTCTACACCGTCTTCCTTGTTGTTCAAAACTCAATACTAGATATTATCTAGACTCTAGAGAAACCAAATATGCAAACCAAATTAGCAAGCTCTAAGTGTTTCTTCATTAATGGGTGCAAAGTATATGATGCAAGAGCTTAAACATGAGCACAACAATTGCCAAGTATCAAATTATCCAAGACATTTTAGAATTACTACATGTAGCATTTTCCAATTCCAACCATATAACAATTTAACGAAGAAGAAACTTCGCCATGAATACTATGAGTAGAGCCTAAGGACATACTTGTCCATATGCTACAGCGGAGCGTGTCTCTCTCCCACAAAGTGAATGCTAGGATCCATTTTATTCAAACAAAACAAAAACAAAAACAAACCGACGCTCCAAGCAAAGTGCATAAGATGTGACGGAATAAAAATATAGTTTCAGGGGAGGAACCTGATAATGTTGTCGATGAAGAAGGGGATGCCTTGGGCATCCCCAAGCTTAGACGCTTGAGTCTTCTTAGAATATGCAGGGGTGAACCACCGGGGCATCCCCATGCTTAGAGCTTTCACTCTCCTTGATCATATTGTATCATACTCCTCTCTTGATCCTTGAAAACTTCCTCCACACCAAACTCGAAACAACTCATTAGAGGGTTAGTGCACAATAAAAATTAACATGTTCAGAGGTGACACAATCATTCTTAACACTTCTAGACATTGCATAAAGCTACTGGACATTAATGGATCAAAGAAATTCATCCAACATAGCAAAAGAGGCAATGCGAAATAAAAGGCAGAATCTGTCAAAACAGAACAGTCCGTAAAGATGGATTTTATTAGGGCACCAGACTTGCTCAAATGAAAATGCCCAAATTGAATGAAAGTTGCGTACATATCTGAGGATCACTCACGTAAATTGGCTTAATTTTCTGAGTTACCTACAGAGAATTAGACCCAGATTCGTGACAAGCAAAGAAATCTGTTTCTATGCAGTAATCCAAATCTAGTATTTACTTTACTATCAAAGACTTTACTTGGCACAACAAAACACAAAACTAAGATAAGGAGAGGTTGCTACAGTAGTAAACAACTTCCAAGACTCAAATATAAAACAAAAATACTGTAGTAAAAACATGGGTTGTCTCCCATAAGCGCTTTTCTTTAACGCCTTTCAGCCTAGGCGCGAAAGTGTATCTCAAGTGTTATCAAGAGATGAAAGCATTGACATTACCTTGGGCTTTACCCTTACCTTTCTTGTCCTTACTCTTTGGCTTAGGGAATATATGGCTACCCCCGGGTGTAGAGGTGAATTTTAGGGTGCCTTCTCTCACGTCTATGACTCGCTCCCAATAGTTTCAAGCAGGGATCTTCCGAGTGTGATTTGTCCTGTTCCTCGCGCATTCAATGACAAGGTAATCAATGGATATTGTTATCCCAAGAATGGTTGTATGCACACCCGCAGCTATCCCTTTAGGAATTATAACAGAGTTATCAATAAGAGTTATTCCTTCTCCCCCTTCAGTGAATTCCCAAAGTTTCAAAGATTTATGAATACTCTTAGGCATTAGGCAAAATTCAGTCATAATATCACAATTAGCATGAAGAGTTTGGTCACCTATGACAATTTTAATAGTAGGATCCCACAATGAAGGTTCAGAGTTCACTAAAACTTGATCAAGACGGTTACGAATATATCCATAATTTTCATTTAAGCGAGATGCACTTGTCTCAAGAGTGTTTAATCTATTATGAATGCTAATAAGGGCTGAATCAAAGTTATTAGATGAATCATGTGATGCAACCAACTTCTTTATGGCATTAAAAGCTTGATCCCCATTACAATGAAGGAAATCTCCTCCCACTAGAGCATCCAAGGCATATCTATAGCGAATCATAAGACCAAAATAAAAATTACTAAGGAGCAAACTTAGAGTCATTTGAGGTTCAGTTTTACGATAAGAAGTAAAAATCCTGGACCAAGCATCTTTAAAACTTTCCTCATCCCCTTGTTTAAAAGTAAAAACTAATTCCTCAGGTGAAGAAGTAACAGTACAGAGCTAGACATGATAACAAAAGTAAACTAAATGCAAGTAACTAATTTTTTTGTGTTTTTGATATAGCAAACAAGATAGTAAATAAAGTAAAACTAGCAACTAATTTTTTTGTGTTTTGATATAATGCAGCAAACAAAGTAGTAAATAAAATAAAGCAAGACAAAAACAAAGTAAAGAGATTGGGAAGTGGAGACTCCCCTTGCAGCGTGTCTTGATCTCCCCGGCAACGGCGCCGAAAAAGAGCTTGATGGCGTGTAACTCACACGTTCGTTGGGAACCCCAAGAGGAAGGTATGATGCGCACAGCAGCAAGTTTTCCCTCGTAAAGAAACCAAGGTTTATCGAACCAGGAGGAGCCAAGAAGCACGTTGAAGGTTGATGGCGGCGGGATGTAGTGCGGCGCAACACCGTAGATTCCGGCGCCAACGTGGAACCCGCACAACACAACCAAAGTACTTTGCCCCAACGAAACAGTGAGGTTGTCAATCTCACCGGCTTGCTGTAACAAAGGATTAACCGTATTGTGTGGAAGATGATTGTTTGCAAGAAAACAAGTAAAAACAAGTATTGCAAGCAGATTTGTATTTCAAGTATAAAAGAATGGACCGGGGTCCACAGCTCACTAGAGGTGTCTCTCCCATAAGATAAAAGCATGTTGGGTGAACAAATTACAGTCGGGCAATTGACAAATAGAGAGGGCATAACAATGCACATACATGTCATGATAAGTACAGTGAGATTTAATTGGGCATTACGACAAAGTACATAGACCGCCATCCAACTGCATCTATGCCTAAAAAGTCCACCTTCAGATTATCATCCGAACCCCTTCCAGTATTAAGTTGCAAAGCAACGTACAATTGCATTAAGTATGGTGCGTAATGTAATCAACAACTACATCCTTAGACATAGCATCAATGTTTTATCCCTAGTGGCAACAATACAATCCACAACCTTAGAACTTTCTCATCACTCGTCCCGGATATCAATGGAGGCATGAACCCACTATCGAGCATAAATACTCCCTCTTGGAGTTAAGAGCAAAAACTTGGCCGCAGCCTCTACTAATAACGGAGAGCATGCAAGATCATAAACAACACATAGGTAATAACTTGATAATTAACATAACATGGTATTCTCTATCCATCGGATCCCGACAAACACAACATATAGCATTACAGATAGATGATCTTGATCATGTTAGGCAGCTCACAAGATCCAACAATGAAGCACAATGAGGAGAAGACAACCATCTAGCTACTGCTATGGACCCATAGTCCAGGGGTGAACTACTCACTCATCACTCCGGAGGCGACCATGGCGGTGAAGAGTCCTCCGGGAGATGAATCCCCTCTCCGGCAGGGTGCCGGAGGAGATCTCCGTAATCCCCCGAGATGGGATTGGCGGCGGCGGCGTCTCCGGAAGGTTTTCCGTATCGTGGCTCTCCGTACTCGGGGTTTTCGCGACGGAGGCTTTAAGTAGGCGGAAGGGCAACGTGGGGGCCACACGAGGGCCCCACACCATAGGTCGGCGCGGCCGGGGCCCGGGCCGCGCCGCCCTATGGTGGCGGCGCCTCGTGGCCCCACTTCGACTCCTCTTCGGTCTTCTGGAAGCTTCGTGGCAAAATAGGACCCTGGGCGTTGATTTCGCCCAATTCCGAGAATATTTCGTTACTAGGATTTCTGAAACCAAAAACAGCAGAAAACAGCAACTGGCTCTTCGGCATCTTGTTAATAGGTTAGTTCCAGAAAATGCACGAATATGACATAAAGTGTGCATAAAACATGTAGATATCATCAATAATGTGGCATGGAACATAAGAAATTATCGATACGTCGGAGACGTATCACTACCTTTAAAATTCTATTCTTTGTCTTTGCAATATATAGCTCATGGGAAAATAGCCTTAAAAACTATTGTGGTGAAGAATATG
>NC_061514.1:129277313-129309595 GCF_022539505.1 Lolium rigidum
TACTTATGTGTCTTATCTCTTAATAAGTTGCTTGTTGAGCGGTAACCATGTTTACGGGGACGCCATCAACTTTTACCTTTGTTGAATATCATGTGAGTTGCTATGCATGTTCGTCTTGTCTGAAGTAAGGGCGATTTTCATGATCAATGGTTTGAGTATGCATATTGTTAGAGAAGAACATTGGAACGCTAACTAAAGCCATGATTCATGGTGGAAGTTTCAGTTTGGACAATTAATCCTCAATCTCTTATGAGAATATTATCTGTTGTTGAATGCTTATGCATTAAAGAGGAGTCCATTATCTGTTGTCTATGTTGTCCCGGTATAGATGTCTAAGTTGAGAATAATCAAAAGCGAGAAATGCAATGCGAGCTTTCTCCTTAGACCTTTGTACATGCGGCATAGAGGTACCCCTTTGTGACACTTGGTTGAAACATATGCTATGCAATGATAATCCGTGTTAATCCAAGCTAATTAGGACAAGGTGCGAGCACTATTAGTATACTATGCATGAGGCTTGCAACTTATAGGATATCTTATACATAACACATATGCTTTATTACTACCGTTGACAAAATTGTTTCTTGTTTTCAAAATGAAAAGCTCTAGCACAAATATAGTAATCAATGCTTCCCTCTGCGAAGGGCCTATCTTCTACTTTATTGTTGAGTCAGTTTACCTATTCTTTCTATCCCAGAAGCAAACACTTGTGTCAACCGTGCATTGATTCTTACATGTTTACTTATTGCACTTGTTATATTACTTTGTGTTGACAATTATCCATGAGATATATATGTTAAAAGTTGAAAGCAACTGCTGAAACTTAATCATCCTTTGTGTTGCTTCAATGCCTTTACTTTGAATTTATTGCTTTATGAGTAACTCTTATGCAAGTCTTATTAATGCTTGTCTTGAAAGTACTATTCATGAAAAGTCTTTGCTATATGATTCAATTGTTTACTCATTGTCTTTCCCGTTGCTTTGAATCGCTGCATTCATCTCATATGCTTTACAATAGTATGATCAAGATTATGATAGCATGTCACTTCAGAAATTATCTTTGTTATCGTTTACCTACTCGAGGGCGAGTAGGAACTAAGCTTGGGGATGCTTGATACGTCTCAAACGTATCTATAATTTCTTATGTTCCATGCTACTTTTATGATGATACTCACATGTTTTATACACATTATATGTCATATTTATGCGTTTTCCGGAACTAACCTATTGAAGAGATGTCGAAGGGCAAGTTGTTGTTTTCTGCTGTTTTTGGTTCCAGAAATCATAGTAAGGAAATATTCTCGGAATCAGACGAAATCAATGCCCAGCATCCTATTTTTCCACGAAGCTTCCAGAACACCCGAGAGCCAGCAGAGGAGGGCCACAGGGCCACCAGATGATAGGGTGGAGCGGCAGGGCCTGGCCGCGCCCCCTGATACGTCTCCGACGTATCGATAATTTCTTATGTTCCATGCCACATTATTGATGATATCTACATGTTTTATACACATTATATATCGTATTTATGCATTTTCCGGCACTAACCTATTAACGAGATGCCGAAGAGCCGCTTCTGTTTTCTGCTGTTTTTGGTTTCAGAAATCCTAGTAAGGAAATATTCTCGGAATTGGACGAAATCAACGCCCAGGGGCCTATTTTTCCACGAAGCTTCCAGAAGACCGAGGGGGAAAGGAAGTGGGGCCACGAGGCGCCGCCACAACAGGGCGGCGGCCGCCTTGGCCGCGGCTGTGTGTGGGGCCCTCGTGTGGCCCCCTGCGTTGCCCTTCCGCCTACATATAGTCTTCGTCGTGAAACCCCCAGTACCGAGAGCCACGATACGGAAAACCTTCCAGAGATGCCGCCGCCGCCAATCCCATCTCGGGGGATTCAGGAGATCGCCTCCGGCACCTTGCCGGAGAGGGGAATCATCTCCCGGAGGACTCTTCACCGCCATGGTCGCCTCCGGAGTGATGAGTGAGTAGTTCACCCCTGGACTATGGGTCCATAGTAGTAGCTAGATGGTCGTCTTCTCCTCATGTGCTTCATTGTCGGATCTTGTGAGCTGCCTAACATGATCAAGATCATCTATCTCGTAATTCTATATGTTGTGTTTGTCGGGATCCGATGGATAGAGAATACTATGTTATGTTGATTATCAATCTATTACCTATGTGTTGTTTATGATCTTGCATGCTCTCCGTTATTAGTAGAGGCTCTGGCCAAGTTTTTGCTCTTAACTCCAAGAGGGAGTACTTATGCTCGATAGTGGGTTCATGCCTCCATTAAATCTTGGACAGTGATAGAAAGTTCTAAGGTTGTGGATGTGTTGTTGCCACTAGGGATAAAACATTGATGCTATGTCCAAGGATGTAGTTATTGATTACATTACGCACCATACTTAATGCAATTGTCTGTTGTTTGTAACTTAATACCGGAAGGGGTTCGGATGATAACCCGAAGGTGGACTTTTTAGGCATAGATGCATGCCGGATAGCGGTCTATGTACTTTGTCGTAATGCCCAATTAAATCTCACAATACTCATCATATCATGTATGTGCATGGTCATGCCCTCTCTATTTGTCAATTGCCCGACTGTAATTTGTTCACCCAACATGCTATTTATCTTATGGGAGAGACACCTCTAGTGAACTGTGGACCCCGGTCCATTCTTTTATATTGAATACAATCTACTGCAATACTTGTTCTACTGTTTTATGCAAACAATCATCATCCACACTATACATCCAATCCTTTGTTACAGCAAGCCGGTGAGATTGACAACCTCACTGTTTCGTTGGGGCAAAGTACTTTGGTTGTGTTGTGCAGGTTCCACGTTGGCGCCGGAATCCCCGGTGTTGCGCCGCACTACATCCCGCCGCCATCAACCTTCAACGTGCTTCTTGGCTCCTCCTGGTTCGATAAACCTTGGTTTCTTTCTGAGGGAAAACTTGCCGCTGTACGCATCACACCTTCCTCTTGGGGTTCCCAACGGACGCGTGATGTACGCGCATCAAGCATTTTTTCTGGCGCCGTTGCCGGGGAGATCAAGACACGCTGCAAGGGGAGTCTCCACAATCCAATCTCTTTACTTTGTTTTTGTCTTGCTTTATTTTATTTATTACTTTGTTTGCTGCACTTATATCAAAACACACAAAAATTAGTTGCTAGTTTTACTTTATTTACTGTCTTGCACTTTATATCAAAAACACAAAAAAATTAGTTACTTGCATTTACTTTATCTAGTTTGCTTTATTTACTACTGCTAAAATGGCCACTCCTGAAAATACTAAGTTGTGTGACTTCACAACCACAAATAATAATGATTTCTTATGCACACCTATTGCTCCACCTCGCTACTACAACAGAATTCTTTGAAATTAAACCTGCTTTACTGAATCTTGTTATGCGAGAGCAATTTTCTAGTGTTAGTTCTGATGATGCTGCTGCCCATCTCAATAATTTTGTTGAATTGTGTGAAATGCAAAAGTATAAAGATGTAGATGGTGACATTATAAAAGTAAAATTGTTTCCTTTCTCATTAAGAGGAAGAGCTAAAGATTGGTTGCTATCTCTGCCTAAGAATAGTATTGATTCATGGACTAAATGCAAGGATGCTTTTATTGGTAGATATTATCCCCCTGCTAAAATTATATCTTTGAGAAGTAGCATAATGAATTTTAAACAATTGGATAATGAGCATGTTGCACAAGATTGGGAAAGAATGAAATCTTTGGTTAAAAATTGCCCAACCCATGGACTGACTACTTGGATGATCATCCAAACCTTTTATGCAGGACTGAACTTTTCTTCGCGGAACCTATTGGATTCAGCTGCTGGAGGTACCTTTATGTCCATCACTCTTGGTGAAGCAACAAAGATTCTTGATAATATGATGATCAATTACTCTGAATGGCACACGGAAAGAGCTTCACAAGGTAAGAAGGTAAATTCTGTCGAAGAAACCTCCTCCTTGAGTGATAAGATTGATGCTATTATGTCTATGCTTGTGAATGATAGGACTAATGTTGATCCTAATAATGTTCCGTTAGCTTCATTGGTTGCTCAAGAAGAACATGTTGATGTAAACTTCATTAAAAATAACAATTTCAACAACAATGCTTATCGGAATAATTCTAGTAATAACTATAGGCCATATCCTTATAATAATGGTAACGGTTATGGTAATTCTTATGGGAATCTATTATATATTAAAAGTAAATTACGGGCTCACCAGAAAAAAGAGAAATACCAAGAAAATCCCACAATAATCAGAAAGATCTGACTGTTTATTTTGTAGACCGAAAGTTAATGACCATTAGATTAGATTTGGAGTAAAAATTACCCATCATTGCCATTATAATGCAATTACGTTTTATTTTATCCCTACGGTGTGCTATCAAATTAGGTCTTCTCCCCATTGGAGAAAAGAGTTTGTTGCGCCGCCGGCCACGCACGGCCATCACGTCCTTCGCCCCTGAGGTTCGCTCCTCAATCTGGCATATTCCAATCGCAATCAGAACTAGAGAAACTTGAGAAGAAATCACTGAGCCATGGCCCATGAGCGACTGAGCGTGGATTCGCCTCCATTGTTTTTAAAGTGTGTATGGCGTGCTATGGCGCAACGCTTTTGCTTTAAAGCCTGGACTAATTGTGCGTGATTGGAGTGTTGTCATAGCTAACTTCCTGTACATATTTTCGATTGGATCTAAGAACGATTAAACTTTGTTGCTGACTTCGTGAGCGTGTTTTCAGTACTGAAGAAAAGAAACAAGACAAGCTTGCTCGAACAAGAACCGATACGAACGGTGCCGCAGTTGATGTTTCCGGACATGCAGATGCAGTCACCGTGATCAGCTGCATTCATCTGATTGTGTGGGAGCGGCATGCGGCCTGGCAATACAGTGGCTCCACGGCAACGAACACCGTGTCACCAGGTCAGGCTTTTACACAGTGTGCTAGATTTAATCGTTTGTAAATAGAAGCAATGATGTAATAGTATTTCTTGAAGGAACTAGCAATGAAGTCCATCGGATTAATGTGCACACATAGCTGAATTGCTGTTACGTGTTTCTAATGCTGAAGAAGTAAGACGAGCTAGCAAGAACAAGGCAGATACGGACAGTGCCGCAGTTGACGTATACCTCTATACCGACATGGAGTCATCACGCTCAGCTGTATCCATCTGTTTGTATGAGGGTGGCACAGCGGCATGGTGATACGGTCGTTCGACCACGTCAGGCACCATGGCAAGTTTTGGGATCAAACAGGTCAGGCTTTCTTCAAACTCTGTACATGCTATGTTTGATCGTTAGTTAATAGCACCAAAGATGTAACATATTTCTTGAAGAAACCAGCTTTACCACGAATTAAGTCCATCAGATTAATGTGCACTGCTTCATCTTTAAAGCTGAAATTGTAGAGTTGTACAGCAATAGTAGAGTAAATACTGACAGTATTTATATACCAAAATTTCTATCAATAAAAAAGCGGTGGAATTATGAATCCACACCCCAACCAAGTAAAATATGCTCACTAGCTACATACATGTTTCTTATAGCAATTAACTGTCAGATGTTCTACAATTTCCTAGAATCAAAAGAATTAAGAGTTCTTACACTATCTGATCATGTTAAATACACGTCAATATTGTCACTAGCTTTCTTTTGTGGGGTGGTTGCATGGTATTGGTATCGCAAAAGAATCTAACATGTACACTCTATTAGACTATTTTGCGAGATGAACATATTTAAAAGCATGCGTAGGTCATATTAGCGACAAGCAGACTCAAAAGAACATATTTGTCATACTTATTAGTATAATACTGACCCAAAAATAGAAAACAACTATGACGTCTCTCATTTGAAATCATTTACAATGCATTTATCTCCCATACACAAGTCAATATCATTAGATAAACTCCATGACTCCTTGAAACCATAGGCACACTCTCTATAATATATCATTTGCTGAGAAATATTGTTACTGAGGTTTGAGAATGAGTTGCAACAATAAAATGGGAGCAAAGACAAGGCAAATTTGACAGGTACCAATCTAGAAGCTATTAGTAAAATGTTACAAGAATGGCCTAAGGGAACTGTATTAAGACATGACAACACATAATAACCTGGATGTATTGTGTCAGGACTACATATATAACCAAGGTAACTACACTAGGAAAGTAGCAGCACATGATACGCTACAAATTATATAATGATTTAAACACATACCCTTAATTAAAAAATAAATGTCTACACAAAAGAAAAAACTAAATATCGCCACCATAGAAGACAAAAGGTTGCATAAGCTACTTTGTAGAACATTTCTGTTAGCATATACCTACCTCTTCTCTTCCTTTACAAAAAATGTCAGGACTAATTGAATACTTAACAATAATACATCTATCTTCACTACATGTCATCGTAAAGAGTGAAAATTGTGTAACTTTGACCGTTAGAGTATTTATAATATCCAAATTGGTAAGATGAAAAAAAAAATCCTGTCATGAAAATATGTCCATACTAAGTTTTCAAAAGGTTATGCTGACCTAGACATTTAAAGCAATGGTTAAATGTATACACGAGACTTTTTTAATGTCTCAAATGACATGTATTTATGATCAGAGACAAATAAAATGTATACCGATAACAAAGATCCTCCTATTGAATCAAAATCCGCGTGTATGTCCTCTGAAGGTAATGGATTTGAACTCTTCCAGAGCACCCTCATGTTCCTCTATGGCTCCTGTGACACAATTGTAGAAGTTCAATCTTGAAAAAGTTGGACAGATCTTGTAAGTTTTAAAAGACGCTTGAGCCATTCTAAATTTTGAAAGGGTACAGAAAAAAACTACTATCTCTTATGATTAGATTAAGAGTATATATGGTCCATAGTGTCACATACTAAGCACATCAATTATACCTAGATACGTAACTCAAGATTACTACATTCACCTACTAAAACTAGAAATCTTGCATCAAATATGTAGTAACAACTAAACTACATTTTTTTTATTTTTGCACTAAGTTTCATAATTTTCCTCCAGTTGGGCAACAGGATGGAACAACTGAAGAAGCAAATAATTGACTGAAAGATTGGGCTACACGAAGAGGGTATATAAAACAGAAAAAAACTGAGATATATTAGTTGGGTCACCTATAAGAGATCATGCATCATTTTGCGCAGGTGCGGATCACTGCCTTCTTTTGGAAAGAAATCAGTGATATCTTTCTGGATCTTTGGAACTAATCTGTTACTGTATCAAGTTTCATAAAAAAACAATGGATTTTTAAAATTTAGTATAGACATCCCCATAAATCCCTAAGAAAAGTTTTTGTTTGCATCTTATAAACAACCTTAAAATATATGTTTCATCAGTAAGTTAGATCGCATGTAAAAAAAGTAATTTAGATCGCAAACAGATCGAAATGGCAAATTGCTGAAACTGTAAACGTACCACTGGACCTCTGATAGAGAATGACTAATATTAGCAATGTGGTATCTTTATATATGATGTGAGCAAAACAAAACAAAAAGCTAAATAGGGCTTCTAATGCTGTTCTACAGATATCATTTACTTTCTGAAATTACTTGATGGATATCCAGAACATAAATAAATCAAGCTAAAAGCTAATCGCCACTTCCACATAGCATGAAAAAGCTGCCAAGAAAGGCATTGCAGAAATTGTATCACTCGATGACAAAAACGCATCTATCCGAGGTTGTAGGACAGTGATGCGATCAATATTTAGCGGTGCCAAGTCTTCTCTGGTACTTTATATTTTCCATCAACAAAGGAACAATCTGAAATTCAAAAAGAGACAGATTAGCTTACCTAAAACTGCGAGTACAGGTGCACGAACAACGCCTGCAGACCGAAGGCTGAACATAGTTGTCATCCTAGGAATTGTGCCAACTTCGGCCGTCACCTCCGGCTGGCGCGCAATCAGTGCCATGATGCGATTCCTCCATGTTTCAATGTGAAAGTGTGCTGCATCACGACGTTGATGGTTTACTGATCGAAGCGCTAGAAGAAGCCCTGATCATGGAAGCTCCATGAACCTGGGAGCACAATATAAAGTTGACACTGAAATTGAATCGAAAAGGAGATGGGACGAACAAGAGACAAAATCGCATCCTGATATCACAAGAAAATGTATTGGTACTTCCATTCCAGAACCGATAGTGGGCAAAAATGCAGGTCGGTACCAATTCATGGCAGCGTCCTCGCCGATTCAAAACAACAATCGGTACCAGGCACTCTATCTTCTCCAAGTAGATGGCAGCCTGACTGCGCCGCAAGCCTCGCGCTCCTATTCAGATCGATGGTGCCCGACCCTCTTCAACCTAGACATCTGCTATGGGTCCGCGGTCCGCCAACAGCAGTACCTCATGCTCCACTTATAAGCTCGATTTGTGGGCAAGGGAGAACGATAGCTATCTGATTTCGGTGGATTCCTGGGAGGAGGGAAGACACCAGATTTGGTAGATTCCTGGGAGCGGACACAACCAGATTTCAAGACCAGCGGTGGACAAAGAAAGGGGAGAAGTGAAAAGGTGGGCAAAATCTTTTCAAGTAATCATATACGGAGTATTTCATTTCATTAGACAATATGTTCCCGAAGATTACACATGTAGGCAAATATACCTGTTAAGCAATTGTGCATATTTCATTTCATTAGACAATATGTTCACGAAGATTACACAAGTAAGCAAATATACCTATTAAGCAATTGTGCAGAACAAACCTCGCAAGAAGTAAAATTACAATTCCACTCTTCAAGAAATGTATGCCTCGCCCAAAGGACATCCATCTTCCTCCACCGCCATGGTAGTGCTGAAAAAATAGGAGAACAACCGTCTAAATATGGGGGGCACCATCGCATTCAAAGATGATTTTCGAGTCGTTCAATTGAGTTGTCGCAAGCGACAAACCCGATACTTTGTGGCACGTCGTCCGGGGATCTTCTCTGTGGTCACCAGATCCCAACACCGTCATCTTCACCCGACATAGTCGAAGAAAAGAAATGCCACGCCTACCGTCATCCATGCGCCTAAATGCAAGATGCCACACACCAATGCAGCGCGCAGTCAGCGCGACCGTCATCGGCGAGAATGTCGAATACAAACCACCAGACGAGGATCTCATCGGATCCAAAGACCAACGAGATGACCAGGTCACCTACCCCCTAACGGCACCGGTTGGAGAGACACCGAGATGGAGGAAGAGAGGAATCAAATTATTTCGACCCGGTGCAATCTCCTCCATACAAGCAACACCTTAAGGAAGCACCAGGCCAACCCATCACTCTGGGGTCCCCATGACCTCCCGCTGGAGCGGTGGATGGACGAGGCAGGGACCAGCGGCTTGACCGGTGTAGTTTGGTGGTCGCCGCCAAGATCTCTTTCCATGTAGCGGTTCCCGGGCAACGAAAAGAAAGGCGGTTCGATGTGAAAAGGTGGGCAAGTGGGATAAATGGAGACATATGGTCCGTAGGAGTTAAAGAAAATTGTATTGTTATTTATTTATCTAGCAAGCTACTTGATCAGCAAGTACGACAATGAATACTTTTATCACATGCACGGCCCCACAAACCATAAACTTCAGACAAAAATGCCAATCAACCAATTCAAACCATCTAAAAATATACATATATTTAGCAATACCCTTGAAACTTAGAACCATATATACATATCAAGTTTTAAGTAAGATTAATTAAAAGAATTTATGCATTGCGTTTGATATACCTAAATAATTATAAATAATCAGAAATATTATAAGGTTAACACTTAATTTCATACCAAATTTTGTATTTAAAAATTTAAATAAAACCTTCATAATAATTTGAACACACCATCTTTAGATTTAGTTAAATGCTCAATTTTTATTAGGGTGTTTACAATTGTTTTCGTTCCAAGAACCATATAAGAAATTTTAATTGACCATCGAGGTGTCGCCCGTGCATGTGCGCGGGGCACTGTGCTAGTTCTTACAACAATAATAGGAACACACCTCCTGGACTTGAAGCTATACTTAAAGAATTTATTAGTACACAAATTGCTTTTAACAAATCTGTTGAGGAAAAACTCAATAGAATTGATATTCTCGCTTCTAAGGTTGATCTTTTGAAATCGAAAGTTATGCCTAATAAGGATATTGAAAATAAAATTGTTACTACAGCAAATGCCATCCAAATTAGAATTAATGAGAATATTAGATTGATGGCTGAATTGCATGCTAGGTGGGAAAGAGAAGAAAATGAAAAACTAGCTAAAGAGAACAATGCTAAAGTTTGGACTATTACCACCACTAGCAATGCTAATGCTCCACATGTTGCTGCACCTCCTACTAATAATGGTAAAATAATTGGTGTTGGCAATGTTTCCACTCCCAGTGCAAAGCGTGCAAAACTGCCGGAAACTGCTAAAACTGCTGAAACTGCCTGTGATAAAACTGCTGAAATTTTTTCCAACATTGGGGATGATGATCCCATTGCTTTAGATTATAATGGTTTGGATTTTGATGATTGCCACATCTCTGAAGTTATAAAGTTCTTACAAAAACTTGCTAAGAGTCCTAATGCTAGTGCTATAAATTTGGCTTTCACAAAACATATTACAAATGCTCTCATAAAAGCTAGAGAAGAGAAACTAGAACGTGAAGCTTCTATTCCTAGGAAGCTAGAGGATGGTTGGGAGCCCATCATTAAGATGAAGGTCAATGACTTTGATTGTAATGCTTTATGTGATCTTGGTGCAAGTATTTCCGTTATGCCTAAGAAAATTTATAATATGCTTGACTTGCCACCATTGAAAAATTGTTATTTGGATGTTAATCTTGTTGATCATTCTACAAAGAAACCTTTGGGGAGAGTTGATAATGTTCGCATTACCATTAACAATAACCTTGTCCCCGTTGATTTTGTTGTCTTGGATATTGAATGCAATGCATCTTGTCCCATTATATTGGGAAGACCTTTTCTTCGAACTGTTGGAGCTATCATTGATATGAAGGAAGGTAATATTAAATATCAATTTCCTCTCAAGAAAGGTATGGAACACTTCCCTAGAAAGAGAATGAAGTTACCTTTTGATTCTATTATTAGAACAAAATTATGATGTTAATTCTTCGTCTCTTGATAATACTTGATACACACTTTCTGCGCCTAGCTGAAAGGCGTTAAAGAAAAGCACTTATGGGAGACAACCCATGTTTTTACTACAATATTTTTATTTTATATTTGAGTCTTGGAAGTTGTTTACTACTGTAGCAACCTCTTCTTATCATAGTTTTGTGCATTGTTGTGCCAAGTAAAGTCGTTGATAGTAAGGTTCATACTAGATTTGGATTACTGCGCAGAAACAGATTTCTTTGCTGTCACGAATTTCGACCTGCCTCTCTGTAGGTAGATCAGAAAATTATGCCAATTTACGTGCGTGATCCTCAGATATGTACGCAACTTTCATTCAATTTGGGCATTTTCATTTGAGCAAGTCTGGTGCCTCAATAAAATCCATCTTTACGGACTATTCTGTTTTGACAGATTCTGCCTTTTATTTCGCATTGCCTCTTTTGCTATGGTGGATGAATTTCTTTGTTCCATTAATGTCCAGTAGCTTTGTGCAATGTCCAGAAATGTTAAGAATGATTGTGTCACCTCTGAACATGTGAATTTTTATTATCCACTAACCCTCTAATGAGTTGTTTCGAGTTTGGTGTGGAGGAAGTTTTCAAGGATCAAGAGAGGGAGATGATACAATATGATCAAGGAGAGTGAAAGCTCTAAGCTTGGGGATGCCCCGGTGGTTCACCCCTGCATATTTTAAGAAGACTCGAGCGTCTAAGCTTGGGGATGCCCAAGGCATCCCCTTGTTCATCGACAATATTATCAGGTTCCTCCCCTGAAACTATATTTTTATTCCATCACATCTTATGTGCTTTACTTCGAGCGTCTCGTTTGTTTTTGTTTTTGTTTGAATAAAATGGATCCTAGCATTCATTGTGTGGGAGAGAGACACGCTCCGCTGTTGCATATGGATAAATATGTCCTTAGGCTTTACTCATAGTATTCATGGCGAAGGTTGAATCTTCTTCGTTAATTGTTATATGGTTGGAATCGGGAAATGCTACATGTAGTAATTCTAAAATGTCTTGAATAATTTGATACTTGGCAATTGTTGTGCTCATGTTTAAGCTCTTGCATCATATACTTTGCACCTATTAATGAAGAAATACATAGAGCTTGCTAAAATTTGGTTTGCATATTTGGTCTCTCTAAAGTCTAGATAATTTCTAGTATTGAGTTTTGAACAACAAGGAAGACGGTGTAGAGTCTTATAATGTTTACAATATGTCTTTTATGTGAGTTTTGCTGCACCGGTTCATCCTTGTGTTTGTTTCAAATAACCTTGCTAGCCTAAACCTTGTATCGAGAGGGAATACTTCTCATGCATCCAAAATCCTTGAGCCAACCACTATGCCATTTGTGTTCATCATACCTACCTACTACATGGTATTTCTCCGCCATTCCAAAGTAAATTGCTTGAGTGCTACCTTTAAAATTTCCATTCTTTACCTTTGCAATATATAGCTCATGGGACACATAGCTTAAAAACTATTGTGGTATTGAATATGTACTTATGCACTTTATCTCTTATTAAGTTGCTTGTTGTGCGATAACCATGTTCCTGGGGACGCCATCAACTACTCTTTGTTGAATATCATGTGAGTTGCTATGCATGTCCGTCTTGTCTGAAGTAAGGGAGATTTACCACTCATTTAATGGTTAGAGCATGCATATTGTTAGAGAAGAACATTGGGCCGCTAACTAAAGCCATGATCCATGGTGGAAGTTTCAGTTTTGGACATATATCCTCAATCTCATTTGAGAACATTAATTGTTGCTACATGCTTATGCATTAAAGAGGAGTCCATTATCTCGTTGTCTATGTTGTCCCGGTATGGATGTCTAAGTTGAGAATAATCAAAAGCGAGAAATCCAAATGCGAGCTTTCTCCTTAGACCTTTGTACAGAGCGGCATAGAGGTACCCCATTGTGACACTTGGTTAAAACATGTGTATTGCGATAATCCCGGTAATCCGAGCTAATTAGGACAAGGTGCGGGCACTATTAGTATACTATTGTTGCGGTCAGAAACCCACCGGCGGGCAGCGACGGGCAACACCGTAGAGCCGGGAATCTCCCAGGACTGCGGCTGGCCCTGGTCCCTCCGAGCGACGGCCCGCAAAGCCTTCTGGTCACACGTCCGATGCTGTCGCAAGGGCGTGCCACCTGACCTATACCTCGGTCGGGAAGGTGTTGGATGATGCCTCGCTTAGTTTCCCGCATGGCATACACGTAAACATTAAATACGAGCCTCGATCGGCTCTCGGGTTGTCCCGTGAATCGGCTCAAAGAGCCGATCCACCCATGATACGTACGAGGTGTACGATCGGATGGTGGTCCTGCTTGATCAAGATAAAGCTAAAGCGACCTACTACGATTTGGGGTTTTCACCGCACAATCGGAACATCCTACTCGTGATTGGGCCTCGCGCTCGCGCACGGTGATCGTAAGCCGATCCTAGACAGTGGCCTAAAAACCAACACGAGGTTGATCCCCGAACGTCCCGTCTAGGGCTAGCAAACGACACCCTACACGCCGCTGGATCCTCCAACCCTTTGTAAGGCCTAACAATGCAGATATTAAACTAATCCTTGAAGAACAAGGAGCAATCATAACGGATCGGATCTACTAAATAATGATCAAGCGGGTGCCGCCCTTACACCCGTGACAGCGTAAGGGCGGCTAGATGCCTAAGGGTTGCACGACGATAGCATATGATACGAAGAACAATGCTAACCCTAAAACACCTATGATAACTACGTTGCTCGCCATCAAAAAGGCTTCAGTACGAGCAACGCATGGGGGACGAATAAACGCATGTGCTTGATGTCTACGGGAGCTTCTATTCTTGTAGACAGTGTTGGGCCTCCAAGAGCAGAGGTTTGTAGAACAGCAGCAAGTTTCCCTTAAGTGGATTACCCAAGGTTTATCGATCTCGTGGAGGAAGAGGTCAAAGATATCCCTCTCATGCAACCCCGCAACCACAAAGCAAGAAGTCTCTTGTGTCCCCAACACACCTAATAGGTGCACTAGTTCGGCGAAGAGATAGTGAAATACAGAGTGGTATGAATAAGTAGTAGCAACGGCACTCGTAAAAGTGCTTTGCCCAGGACAAGTAAACAAGCAAGTAGTAACGCAGCAGTAGTAACGCAAGAAAACAAGAAACAAGCAGCGATAGCAAGATTTAGGAACAAGGCCTAGGGATTAGACTTTCACTAGTGGACACTCTCAACATTGATCACATAACGGAACAGTATAAATGCATACTCTACACTCTTGTTGGATGATGAACACATTGCGTAGGATTACACGAACCCTCAATGCCGGAGTTAACAAGCTCCACAATAATGCTCATATTTTAGTAACCTTTAGTGTAAGATAGATCAAAAGACTAAACCAAGTACTAGCATAGCATGCACACTGTCACCTTCATGCATATGTAGGAGGAATAGATCACATCAATATTATCATAGCAATAGTTAACTTCGCAATCTACAAGAGATCATGATCATAGCATAAACCAAGTACTAACACGGTGCACACATCGTCACCTTTGCACACGTGCAGGAGGAATAAAACTACTTTAATAACATTGCTAGAGTAGCACATAGATAAATTGTGATACAAACACATTGCAATCATAAAGAGATATAAATAAGCACCTCACTATGCCATTCAACAGTGAATAAGTATTCTCGTGAAATATAGCCTAAGAGACCCACACGGTGCACACACTGTCACCTTTACACACGTGGGACAAGGAGTCTCCGGAGATCACATAAGTAAAACTCACTTGTCTAGCATAATGACATCTAGATTACAAGCATCATCATATGAATCTCAATCATGTAAGGCAGCTCATGAGATTATTGTATTGAAGCACATAGGAGAGAGATGAACCACATAGCTACCGGTACAGCCCCGAGCCTCGATGGAGAACTACTCCCTCCTCATGGGAGCAGCAGCGGTGATGAAGATGGCGGTGGAGATGGCAGCGGTGTCGATGGAGAAGCCTTCCGGGGCACTTCCCCGCTCCGGCAGGGTGCCGGAACGGAGACTCCTGTCCCCTGCATCTTGGCTTCGCGATGGCGGCGGCTCCGGAAGGTTTTCCGTATCGTGGTTTTTCGCATCGGGGTTTTCTCGACGGAGGCTTTATATAGGCGAAGAGGCGGCGCAGAGGGTCGAAGGGGTGGCCACACCATAGGCTGGCGCGGCCAGGGCCCAGGCCGCGCCACCCTATCATCTGGGGGCCCAGTGCCCCCCTCTGGTCCTTCCCGGGTGTTCTGGATGCTTCCGGTGAAAATAGGAACTTGGGTCTTGATTTCGTCCGATTCCGAGAATATTTCGTTACTAGGATTTCGAAACCAAAAACAGCAGAAAATGAGAACTGGCACTTCGGCATCTTGTTAATAGGTTAGTTCCGAAAATGCACGAATATGACATAAAGTGTGCATAAAACATGTAGGTATCATCAATAATATGGCATGGAACATAAGAAATTATCGATACGTCGGAGACGTATCGTATGCTGCCTAGATCGCAAGATGCGATCTAGGCAAGCATGGTGCTTACCCTGAAGAAACCCTCGAGACGGGGAGTTGGCGATGCGCCGAGATTGGTTTGTGTTGAACGTTGGTTGTTGTTTATTTCATAAACCCTAGATACATATTTATAGTCCGGGGACTTTCTAATTCAGGCGTGCACCTAACCGTGCACGGGTTAAACTCTAACTTCCAAATTAAGATGCGATCTACTATAATACGTATACACGGGCAATTTAGCCCAACTTCTTCGTATCAAGGCCGCTTCAGTAGATCCTCCACGCGTATATCCTTCAAGCCCATCTCACTTACGGCCCACCTCCCGATTTGGCCAAAATCCGGTGATAACACATGCCCCCTGGTTTTGGTAATGATAATTTCAAAACCACTCGCTTTTCCTCCGAGGGGTCATGTCGTGGCAGAGCGTAACCGTTGCAAAGATCCTTCATCATGACACCTTGTCTTCTCAACTTCTCTGCAAAATTTGATAGCTTTAGCATCACTTCCTCGGAGACTGCAATGGCATTAAATCTCCACTATGCTCCTTATTATTTAAACGTGCCGATTGATCAGCCCTCTTCATCCCCCTCCTCTGTTCTAGCTGTCGTCACCAAAAAAGAAAACCCTCTTTTCCTGTAGCCATGTCTTCCTCTTCCTCCGTCTCCTCCGGCCTCTCCCTCCAGTCTTTCTCCTCAAGCGAGCCGGAGTGGAACTTCGACCATGTGCCAGACGGTCCACCCGAAGCATTCGTCGGGTCAGATGGAGACCTACCTCTGACCGATGGGGAAGACGACCTCAAGTTCCTCATCGAAGGGGAGCTGATAAGCGAAAGCAAAGATGACCTCCATCCCTGGGTGAAACCCACCTCCTCCGACGGGAAGGAGGAAGAAGAAGAAGTAGAGGAAGAAGAGGAAAAGGAGGAGGACGATCCCTCCTCCCCCGCTAAGAATCCGCCGGCAAAGCGATTCCACGCTTGGGCGGACAGCGAAGACGATGACGACGATGAGGAGGAAGAGGAGGAGGAGGAGGATGAATCCTCCTCCTCCATCGGATACCCGCCGACAAGGCGCTTCCGCTCTTGGGCGGACAGCGAGGATGATGATGATGACGAGGAAGAAGAAGCTCCGGCCGAGGGCTGGGGCAGCAGCGACGAGGAACTTCCCGGGATCAGCGCCAACGACATCGACAACGGCGGCGATGAGGACAGCGACGACTAGTGGAGTAGGCCTAGTAGTAGCAGTGCACTAGGCACCAGATCCCCCTTTTGAGAGCCATCGGCTCTTTCCTGTAAAGTCGCTCCTTTGAATTAATGAGAATTGTTCTTCCAATCTATCCTTCAATTAATCCAATTTCAAACCTTCCGCTTGCCACACCAAGACCGATAACAACGTATCGGATTTTTTACCCTTAGACGCCCATGAAGCCGGACTCGTATATCGATTAGACCGTCAGCCAAGCACTTCTCAATTTCAGACCGTGATTTGATACCCGACCATGATATTTCGCAATCCTATAGCCGATGATCTGTTCATCGGCTATTTTGAGAATCCAGCCTCCTTCCTTTTCTTGCAAGCAACAGGACGGTCCAAACCCTGTACAAGACGACGGCCTCCCTTTCCGGCTCCTCTCCGTAGCTTTAACGATCTTCTTCTGCAAACAGCTCACCGCTTCCGGAGAAGGTCATGATGCAGGGTCAGCCGATGCAACTCCAATCGGCTCTCAAAAATAGAGCATCTACCAAATTAGTTGCCCCCCGAGCCTTAATCGAGGCGAGAATATCAGCGAGGATGCACAGATCAAACAAAAAAGGCTTTGACCTCAGGTAATCTGATAATCTGAGACAGCCCCCAGGAAAAGTCAGCCGAATTGATCAGCTTTCTTCCACGCTAAACTGGCGCAAAGGGTTGTGCTCATTGCAGCCGAGGCTGCTCTCATTGTACATTCTCTCCAAGGAAACAGAAGCTCTTGAAGCCGAACTGAAAACCATCTTGGCGAAAATCTGAGCCTTGAGCACATAGCCGGTAGGTCTTGTGTAATTGTGCTAGAGTCGATGGCTATGCATCGGCTTTGTTCCTTGCATATCATGCGAATTTTTTTTTACGGGCCGATTTTTCTATCGGCCCCCAATATCTCACTGCACATGTATCGCACATGTTTATCTGATTAGGTGCCCCCCCCCCGAGCCGATTCTGCCAGGTGACTGTTGATATCGGCTCTGTGTTTAGCCAAGGCACTAAAATGTGAATGTCGACACTGTTAGGAACAATGCGGATTTCTTCCAGTGTATCAGCCGACGCAAACCCATTGCCTATTAGATCGATGTTGAACTCGAGGCAGAATGAATGGTGAGGATAATTTCGGCCGATTGCTGGAATCGGTCTCCATGTTGTTTTCTCGATGAAGGTTTTGTAACGTTCCTCCATAGATCCTTGGGGCCGATCACCTGGATCGGCATCGCCACGTTTGTTCATTGACGTTGCTTTTGTTACACGGTCAGGCCGGTGGATAAAACCAGCCTCACCCCGTCTTTTGTCACGTCGATGCTTTCTCGTGGCTTCTCAAAGATGACCGGCCGTGGGCTGCCGTCAAGTTGCGCCACAGGTGCTTCGTCTAATCCTGGAGCGCTAAACTCCGTTGGAAGGATGAAGACCATGTTCGTGCCAGCCGATGTCTCATCATCGGCTTTCTTTTGTCTGGGGCGCCACTCTTTTTTTGTGGCCGACCTTCTTCGTCCAGGGTTCGCTGGATTTTAGCGGCCAGATCAGGCCGCGCCTTCCTCAACGTGTGTAGGTATAACCTTTCAGCTTCCTCCAACCCACGTAGACGCTGAACCCTTCGCTTTTGGGAACGGCTGAGCCCATCAGGGCACCACCTTGGCCGATGATACTTGTCTTCTTCTTCATCATCGTCCTCTAGTTCCTCAAGATCTTCCACCCGAGCGGACTCAAGCATGCTTGTTCCGAGGCGGGAGAGGCCCTAGACGTTTGAACACGGACACGTTAGCTGCATCCTTCTTCTTTTGTTTACATTCTGGGCAATTGCCGATTGTAGGAAATCGGCTCATTCCTGAATCCCAGCAGTGTCTGAAGAAGGGGCAGTCCCAGTGCCTATCCACGTCGTCTTGCTCCCTCGACTTCTCCTTGGCGTGGCGCTCATATCGCTCCTCGTCGTGATCATGCCGACGACGTCTCCTGTCGTCCCTAGTCAGACGATCTTTTTCATCATCGTTGTTGTATCGCCGGCGTTGGTCGTATTGACCCACATACTTGTTGAGGAGGTGATCAGAGAGAGGTCGCTGATATCTTACGTTCCTCACTTCTCCCTCTGTGATGTAGCGCTTGCCGTCGTGGTGGAGCCGATCGCGTGGAGCGGCTTCCTTCGTGTCTTTGCTATGAGAGCAGCTGCCCTCATCTCCGTCCTTACCGCAGTGGTGCCCGGGTCCCACCATGTTGATATTGCACGAGAAATCTGGCTGGCACCCTCCATGGTAAGTATACTCCACCATGTTAACGGCGGGGAAGGGGTGTGTGTCGACCTTCATGGCGTACCGGTTGAAAATTAGCCGCCCTTTTTCTATCGCCATTTGGATCTGCTGACGCCACACCCCGCAGTCGTTAGTGGCGTGGGTGAACGTGTTATGCCACTTGCAGTATGGCTTTCCGTTCAGCTCCTGCACCGTGGGGATCTTGTGGCCTTCGGGTACCTTTAGCTGCTTCTCCTTGAGTAAGAGGTCGAAAATCTGCTCAGCTTTAGTCACGTCGAAGTCGAACCCTTTTGGAGGGCCTTGTGGCTTAACCCACTTACAGGACACGGGGCTTGCCGCCCGAGTCCATTCAGCCACTGCTACCTCTTGATCTCCCGCAAGCACCTTCATCCTCGTCCGCCTCAACCAGGACCACCGCACGCTTGAATTTGTCCCGGTAAACATCCGGGTGGCGCCGTTCATATGCCGACAGCCTTCGCACCATGTGCGCCAATGAAGGGTAGTCTCGCTTGGGAGGCCACGTCCTTGATCGATGATGAGAGACCCACCACCGCCAACTCGACTGCTTCTTTTTCACTTACGTGAACCGAATAGCATCGGTTCCTAATGGTCCTGAAGCGCTGGATGTATTCTGACACTGTTTCCCCACGCTTCTGTCGTACTTGTGCTAGATCGGCAATACCAGCCTCGGAAGCCTCTGAGTGATACTGTATGTGGAACTGCTCTTCCAACTGCTTCCAAGTCCGGATTGAGTTCGGTGGCAGCGATGTGTACCACCCGAAAGCCGATCCCGTGAGGGACCGTGCGAAGAACCTCACACGCAGCTCGTCCGATGCCGAGATCGTGCCCAGCTGTGCCAAATATCGGCTCACATGCTCGATGGAGCTGGAACCATCCGATCCACTAAACTTTGTGAAGTCAGGGAGCCGATATTTGGGTGGTAGCGGGATCAATTCGTACTCGTTGGGGTACGGCTTGGTATAGCCGATTGTCCTCCTCTTCGGCATCATGCCGAACTGATCTTTCAGAATTGTACAAATCTGATCCACGGTGATGGCTGAAGGTGTCGAACCCTGAAGATTCGCCGGGGTGGCATACTTAGCCAGCCATGCTTGCTTTTCCAGTTCTGAGCCAACAGCAGGAGCTGAGCTCTGGAGGTTTGTCGGAGTGGCGTACTTAGCTAGCCACGTCTGCTTCTCAAGATCTGATCCCGACGTTCCTCCTGCTGTTCTAGAGGTCCCTGCTGTTGCAGCCTGGTTCGAGAGTGCCCGAGCTATCGCTAGCCTGGCACGTATGCGCACGTGTATCCGTGCGGGATCTCCTTGGGCGCCTCATGTAGGAATTGGTAGTCACTAGGGTCACCACCAATCTTGTAGACGACGTATGCTGATGAGTTCGGCACTTCTGGTGCAGCCAACGCGAACGGCAGCGGTGGACGGGACTGGAGTGGCATCTCTCCTTGGTAAGTCCCCAGAGCTGGTCCCGACGGAGAATACCGATGGCTCATGATTTCCTCGGATCACGCGCAGAGGACACGCTCCAAAGTGTTCACCAGTGCTCTCAGAGTGGCGGTGCAGCGAATGAGCCACCATGAAGTTGATCTCCTGACGCAGCGACCTGGTGCGTTCTTCTGACGGGGAGGATAGGTCCACTCCATCGAGCGCGCCTTCAGGTGAGAACCCCTTCCACCTGATGCCATGGGAGCGGGTTCTGTGGAAAGAGCCGATGAGGTCGGCTTCGAGGACTGCCTTGATCTCGGCATGCTTCTTCTTGAGCTCGTCGGCCGGATCCTCGTACTTAACCGGAGTGCCTTCCGCCATCTCGGATGTAGATGGCGATGCGGTGGATGTCGAAGATTGTCCCACCGGGCGTGCCGGAATGTGTTGCGATCGAAACCCACCGGCGGGCAGCGACGGGCAACACCGTAGAGCCGGGAATCTCCCGTGACTCGCGGCTGGCCCCGGTCCCTCCGAGCGACGGCCCGCAAAGCCTTCCGGTCACACGTCCGATGCTGTCGCAAGGGCGTGCCACCTGACCTATACCTGGTCGTGAAGGTGTTGGATGATGCCTCGCTTAGTTTCTCGCATGGCATACACGTAAACATTAAATACGAGCCTCGATCGGCTCTCAGGTTGTCCTCGTGAATCGGCTCAAAGAGCCGATCCACCCATGATACGTACGAGGTGTACGATCGGATGGTGGTCCTGCTTGATCAAGATAAAGCTAAAGCGACCTACTACGATTTGGGGTTTTCACCGCACAATAGGAACATCCTACTCGTGATTGGGCCTCGCGCTCGCGCACGGTGATCGTAAGCCGATCCTAGACAGGCCTAAAAACCAACACGAGGTTGATCCCGGAACGTCCTGTCTAGGGCTAGCAAACGACACCCTACACGCCGCTGGATCCTCCAACCCTTTGTAAGGCCTAACAATGCAGATATTAAACTAATCCTTGAAGAACAAGGAGCAATCATAACGGATCGGATCTACTAAATAATGATCAAGCGGGTGCCGCCCTTACACCCGTGACAGGCGTAAGGGCGGCTAGATGCCTAAGGGTTGCACGACGATAGCATATGATACGAAGAACAATGCTAACCCTAAAACACCTATGATAACTACGTTGCTTGCCATCAAAAAGGCTTCAGTACGAGCAACGCATGGGGGACGAATAAACGCGTAGCTGCCTAGATCGCAAGATGCGATCTAGGCAGCATGGTGCTTACCCGAAGAAACCCTCGAGACGGGGAGTTGGCGATGCGCCGAGATTGGTTTGTGTTGAACGTTGGTTGTTGTTTATTTCATAAACCCTAGATACATATTTATAGTCCGGGGACTTTCTAATTCAGGCGTGCACCTAACCGTGCACGGGTTAAACTCTAACTTCCAAATTAAGATGCGATCTACTATAATACAGATACACGGGCAATTTAGCCCAACTTCTTCGTATCAGGCCGCTTCAGAGATCCTCCACGCGTATATCCTTCAAGCCCATCTCACTTACGGCCCACCTCCTGATTTGGCCAAAATCTGGTGATAACAACTATGCATGAGGCTTGCAACTTGTAAGATATAATTTACATGATACATATGCTTTATTACTACTGTTGACAAAATTGTTTCTTGTTTTCAAAACCAAAGCTCTAGCACAAATATAGCAATCGATGCTTCCCTCTGCGAAGGGCATTTCTTTTATTTTATGTTGTGTCAGTTCACCTATTTCTCTCTACCTCAAGAAGCAAACACTTGTGTGAACTGTGCATTGATTCTTACATACTTGCATATTGCACTTGTTATATTACTTTACATTGACAATATCCATGAGATATACATGTTATAAGTTGAAAGCAACCACTGAAACTTAATCTTCCTTTGTGTTGCTTCAATACCTTTACTTTGATTTATTGCTTTATGAGTTAACTCTTATGCAAGACTTATTGATGCTTTTCTTGAAAGTACTATTCATGAAAAGTCTTTGCTTTATGATTCATTTGTTTACTCATGTCATTACCATTGTTTTGATCGTTGCATTCATTACATATGCTTACAATAGTATGATCAAGGTTATGATGGCATGTCACTCCGAAATTATCTTTGTTATCGTTCACCTGCTCGGGACGAGCAGGAACTAAGCTTGGGGATGCTGATACGTCTCCGACGTATCGATAATTTCTTATGTTCCATGCCACATTATTGATGATACCTACATGTTTTATACACATTATATGTCGTATTTATGCATTTTCCGGCACTAACCTATTAACGAGATGCCGAAGAGCCGATTGTCGTTTTCTGCTGTTTTTGGTTTCAGAAATCCTAGTAAGGAAATATTCTCGGAATTGGACGAAATCAACGCCCAGGAGCCTATTTTTTCCACGAAGCTTCCAGAAGACCGAGGGGGAAAGGAAGTGGGGCCACGAGGCGCCGCCACAACAGGGCGCGCGGCCCAGGCCTTGGCCGCGCGGCCTTGGTGTGTGGGGCCCTCGTGTGGCCCCCCGCGTTGCCCTTCCGCCTACATATAGTCTTCATCGCGAAACCCCCAATACCGAGAGCCACGATACGGAAAACCTTCCAGAGACACCGCCGCCGCCAATCCCATCTCGGGGGATTCAGGAGATCGCCTCCGGCACCCTGCCGGAGAGGGGAATCATCTCCCGGAGGACTCTTCACCGCCATGGTCGCCTCCGGAGTGATGAGTGAGTAGTTCACCCCTGGACTATGGGTCCATAGCAGTAGCTAGATGGTCGTCTTCTCCTCATGTGCTTCATTGTCGGATCTTGTGAGCTGCCTAACATGATCAAGATCATCTATCTGTAATTCTATATGTTGTGTTTTTCGGGATCCGATGGATAGAGAATACTATGTTATGTTGATTATCAATCTATTACCTATGTGTTGTTTATGATCTTGCATGCTCTCCGTTATTAGTAGAGGCTCGGCCAAGTTTTTGCTCTTAACTCCAAGAGGGAGTACTTATGCTCGATAGTGGGTTCATGCCTCCATTAAATGCTGGGACGAGTGACGAGAAAGTTCTAAGGTTGTGGATGTGCTTGTTGCCACTAGGGATAAAACATTGATGCTATGTCCAAGGATGTAGTTATTGATTACATTACGCACCATACTTAATGCAATTGTCCGTTGTTTGCAACTTAATACTGGAAGGGGTTCGGATGATAACCTGAAGGTGGACTTTTTAGGCATAGATGCATGCTGGATAGCGGTCTATGTACTTTGTCGTAATGCCCAATTAAATCTCACAATACTCATCATATCATGTATGTGCATGGTCATGCCCTCTCTATTTGTCAATTGCCCGACCGTAATTTGTTCACCCAACATGCTATTTATCTTATGGGAGAGACACCTCTAGTGAACTCGTGGACCCCGGTCCATTCTTTTCTATTGAATACAATCTATCGCAATACTTGTTCTACTCGTTTTCTCGCAAACAATCATCATCCACACTATACATCTAATCCTTTGTTACAGCAAGCCGGTGAGATTGACAACCTCACTGTTTCGTTGGGGCAAAGTACGTTGGTTGTGTTGTGCGGGTTCCACGTTGGCGCCGGAATCCCTGGTGTTGCGCCGCACTACATCCCGCCGCCATCAACCTTCAACGTGCTTCTTGGCTCCTCCTGGTTCGATAAACCTTGGTTTCTTTCTGAGGGAAAACTTGCCGCTGTACGCATCACACCTTCCTCTTGGGGTTCCCAACGGACGCGTGCTGTACGCGCATCACCCCCCTATTGTGTCGTCGCATCGTCAGCCTTCCGACTCCGCCTCTTCGCCTATTTAAAGGTCCCTGACCTAAAACCTCGATACGGAAAAGCCACGGTACGAGAAACCTTCCAGAGTCGCCGCCATCGCGAAGCCAAGATCTGGGGGACATGAGTCTCTGTTCCGGCACGCCGCCGGGACGGGGAAGTGCCTCCGGAAGGCATCTCCATCGACATCACCGCCATCTTCGTCACCGCTGCTGTCTCCCATGAGGAGGGAGTAGTTCTCCATCGAGGTTAAGGGCTGTACCGGTAGCTATGTGGTTAATCTCTCTCCTATGTACTTCAATACAATGATCTCATGAGCTGCCTTACATGATTGAGATTCATATGAGTTTTGTATCACTATTCATCTATGTGTTACTCTAGTGATGTTATTAAAGTAGTCTATTCCTCCTCCACGGTGTAATGGTGACAAGTGTGTGCATCGTGTAGTACTTGGCGTAGGTTATGATTGTAATCTCTTGTAGATTATGAAGTTAATTATTGCTATGATAGTATTGATGTGATCTATTCCTCCTTCATAGTGTGATGGTGACAGTGTGCATGCTATGTTAGTACTTTGTGTAATTGCAATGATCTATCATGCACTCTAAGGTTATTTAAATATGAATATCGAATGTTGTGGAGCTTGTTAACTCCGGCATTGAGGTGCTCTTGTAGCCCTACGCAATTAGTGGTGTTCATCATCCAACAAGAGAGTGTAGAGTGGTTTTATTATGTGATCGATGTTGAGAGTGTCCACTAGTGAAAGTATGATCCCTAGGCCTTGTTTCTAAGCATCGAAACTCCGTTTATTTACTGTTCTGTTGCATGTTTACTCGCTGCCATATTTTATTCAGATTGCTATTACCACTCATATACATCCATACAACTTGTATTTCACTATCTCTTCGCCGAACTAGTGCACCTATACATCTGACAAGTGTATTAGGTGTGTTGGGGACACAAGAGACTTCTTGTATCGTGATTGCAGTGGTTGCTTGAGAGGGATATCTTTGACCTCTTCCTCCCTGAGTTTGATAAACCTTGGGTGATCCACTTAAGGGAAACTTGCTGATGTTCTACAAACCTCTGCTCTTGGAGGCCCAACACTGTCTACAAGAATAGAAGCACTCGTAGACATCAAACATCATCTTGTACCTGAGCACGTGTGTAAAAAGCATCAACACCAATATGCTTGGTCAGCTCATGCTTGACCGGATCACGTGCAATACTGATAGCACCTGTACTGTCAGACAAAAGTGGAGTGGGTGTCGTAACAGAGATCCCAAAATCTGCAAGCAACCACCATAACGAAGTCACCTCAGCAATCAACAAAGCCATAGCCCGCAACTCAGCCTCAACACTCGAACGGGAAACTGCGACCTGTTTCTTCGTCTTCCAAGCAACAAGCGAACCACCAAGAAACACACAGTAAGCAGAAAGCGAACGACGATCCGTAGGATCACTCGCCCACGTAGCATCTAAATAGCACTGGAGCTGGAGAGAGCTGGAACGAGGAAAGAAAAGGCGACGAGTGATCGTGCCACGAAGGTAATGAAGAACACGGAGGAGATGACTATAGTGAACAGTGGTAGGAGCTGAGACAAATTGACTCAGAATATGAACAGGATAAGAAATATCAGGACGAGTGACAGCAAGATAAACAAGACTCCCAACAAGATGGCGATAACGGGTGGGATCGGGAAGAGGATCACCATCGAGTAGGACGAAGCTTAACATTAAGCTCCATAGGAGTATCAACCGTGCGCTCATCCCCAAGAGCAAGCACGAGCAAGAAGATCCCGAATGTACTTTTCCCGAGAGATAGAAAAGCCATCAGAAGTGGAGGAAACCTCAATGCCAAGAAAATAGCGAAGAGGACCAAGATCAGTCATAAGAAACTGATCACGAAGACGAGCCTTGACGAAGGCAATATACTCATGATCATCACCAGTAATGATCATGTCATCAACATAGAGAAGAAGAGTACGTCCACGAGGAGAAGTGTGAACAAAAAGTGCTGGATCATGAAGACTAGGAGAGAAACCAGCAGCAGTCACCACAGAGGCGAAGCGCTCAAACCAGGCACGAGGGGCCTGTTTGAGACCATAGAGAGAACGTCGAAGACGACAAACCATCCCATCGGGAACAGAATACCCAGGAGGAGGCTGCATGCAAACCTCCTCACTCAACTCGCCATTAAGAAAAGCATTCTGAACATCAAGCTGGGAGACAGACCATCGGTGAACAGAAGCAACAGCAAGAAGGGTACGCACAGTAGTCATATGAGCCACAGGGGCAAAAGTCTCATCATAGTCACGGTCGTGCTCCTGCTGAAAACCACGAGCCACAAGACGCGCTTTATAGCGTTCAAGAGATCCATCAGAACGAGTCTTAATTTTATAGACCCACTTACACGTGATGGGACGAACACCAGAAGGGGGAGAAACAAGATCCCAAGTGCCAGTGCGCTCAAGCGCAGCGATCTCCTCAGCCATGGCAAGCTGCCATTCAGGATGATGCTCGGCATCCCGATAAGAAGTCGGCTCGGAAACGACAGAGAGACCATACTGACTAGGAGAGTAACGAACTGGAGCACGACGCTGACGAACAGGCCGTGAAGGGGGAAGCTCATATGCATAAGACAAGTCATCAGAAGAAGAGGAAGAAGGGACAACATCGGAAGGAGCCGAAGACGGAGAACGACGAGTACTAGGTGGACTAGACGAACGAGAGGATGGCGCCGAAGGGGGCGCATCAGAAGTAGGAGGGAGGGGAGGAGGGACAGCAGAGAGTGCATCCAGAAAAATAAGAAAAGAGATATCATCCACCGGGTAAGTACCCGAGGTGGGGCAAGGATAGAAGGGACGCGTCTCATCAAACGTGACGTCACGAGAGATGCGCATCCGACGACCAACGGGGTCTCAACAGCGATAGCCCTTATGCTCATCACTGTATCCGAGAAAAACACACTCAACAGACTGAGCGGTCAGTTTGGTGCGTTCGCGAGGAGGCGAAGGACATAGCAGACGCAACCAAATGAACGGAGAGTCGAGTAGTCTGGAGAAACACCAGAGAGACGCTCGAGAGGAATGCCACCTTGTAGAGCAGCGGAAGGCTGAATGTTAATGAGGTGGGCCGACATAGCGACAGCCTCAGCCCAAAAATGTGGCGGAAGAGAAGAAGCAATCATCATAGCACGGGTGGTCTCAAGAAGATGACGATGCTTACGCTCGGCGACGCCATTTTGAGCATGAGCGAGGGCGCCCTCCTTTAACAAGGACACCACGAAGGTGCTGGGAGATATACTCACCAGCAGAATTAGCACGGAACACGCGAATGGGTGAGGAATACTGAGTGCGGACCATGGCCGCAAAACGCTGATAAATAGAGAGCACCTCACTGCGAGAGCGCATGAAAAACACCCAGGTGTACCGTGAAAAATCATCAATGAATGAGATATAGTATCGATGGCCCCCTTTCGAAGCGAAGGGAGTAGGACCCCAAACATCTGAATGGACTAAATCGAACGGTCGTTGAGAGACAGACACACTAGTCGGATAGGGAAGCTGAATCTGTTTGCCTAACCTACAACCCTGACAGTGTAACGACCCATCTCCAGAGACAGACCCCAGAAGGCCATGATGAACCAAAGACGACAGGCGAGAGTCACAAAGGTGACCAAGACGATGATGCCACTGCTGAAAAGAGCCGGTGACAGAGGCAACAATCGTAGGAGAACTGGCAGATGGAGTAGCAGTGGAAGGAACACGAAGCCAGTCTAACTCCCAAAGCCCCGGAGACTTACAGCTACGAGGGCCAGCTCCAATCAGGGCCTGTGTGCGACGATCCTGAACCGCACAAGACTCGGCGTCAAAAATGACGCGACAACCAGAATCGGTGAGCTGGCTAGCAGAGAAAAGGTTCATCTGAAGGCGAGGAACATGAGAAACATCAGGGACAGAGAAAGAGGGAGTAGAAAGGGTGCCTTTACTAGAAACAGGAGAAATAAGAGACCGAAGATTAGACATAATAGAAGAATCAGAGGTCATATGAAAGGAAGCTCCAGAATCCAGATACCACGGGGACGTACCTGACTGTGTAGAAAGTGGTGGTCGCGCAGTGCCAGAAGAGCCAGTCACAGAACCAGCAGCGCCCGACGAGGAAGAGTCTGTAGTAGCGAGCAGACCACGAAGACCCCTGAGAATGTCCTGATCAGAGAGTGCAACTGCAGAACATCCCGAAGAGCCGGCCCGGCGACGATCCCGGAACCGCCGACGTAAACCGGGATCCCGCGTCCAGCAGGTGGAGGAAGTGTGGCCAACCTTGCCACAGTAGGTGCAATGAGGACGAGGGCGGAGACTCGGACCGCGAGGCTGCTGACGTAAACTGGAATCCCAAGCATCAAGTAGGCAGTGAAGCTGCGCTATCTCATGCGCAGAGAGGGGCGCGACCGGAGAGGTCGATGTACAATCAGGTGCCGACGGGGAGCTATCACCCACACGCACAGAGGCCACCAAAGGGGGCGACGGAGAACAACACGCCGATGAAGACAGAGTCGGCAAAGCGCGGTCATAACCACGTGAAGAGGCCGCGAAAGTCGATGTAGAGCGGCGGGCCGACGTAGACGAAGTCGGCGAAGCGCGGGCAGAGCCACATGAAGAGGCCGCAAAATTCGATGTATAGCGGCAGGCCAAGGGAGACAAAATCGGCGAAGTGCGGCCAGAGCCGCGGGAAGAGGCCGCGAAAGTCGGTATAAAGCGGCGAGCCAACATAGACGGAGTCGGTGAAGCGCGGGCAGAGCCGCGTGAAGAGGCCGCAAACGGCGACGAAGAATGGCTAGCCGTCATACACGGAGGCAGCGGACAAATACCAAGTACCGAAGCGAGGCCCAAAGATAAGGCGGGATCAGCGGAAGAAGACATCGGGTAACAACAGCCGACGACAGTAATTTTTTTTTTGCTTTTTTTTTGATACGAGACGGGACGATACCGATCAGATCAGATCGTTCAAATCGAAGCAGAACAGAGTAGCTGTCAACACCCGGATTTTTAGCCTATTATGTCATTCATCGCAATCCCAGGAATATTGTTGTTGCGAGGCATAATAGTCGAATATCATAGTCATCATTCATTACAAACCATATTGTCTTACAACTTGAATCACATGATCCATATTACACAAATAGTTGATCTATTGATCAACGAACAAACACAAGTTCATAGCGGAAGCGTAAAGATAAATGGACTCTCTAGTCCACAGGCCAACGCTTGACGTCGGAAGACTCCTAGTTGTCGTAGGCGTTCTACTGGTCATCTCCTTGGTAGTTCTGTTCATCTTCATACTCTGGCCATTTGAATAGCCAGGGACACAACCGTGAGTACTTTGAGTACTCGCAAACTAATACTAGTGTAAGTGCTAACAATTCCAGTAAGGGGGTGCTAAGCTCTAGTTTATTTGCATAAAGCCAATTTGAGTTCACAAGTAATAGAGAAAAGACTTATTCATGTGCTAACTAGCTCAAGTGGGAACATTAGTGTCATTCCCACAACTCAAGTTGTGATTCAAAAACAAGTCACCATTCACCATTCACTTCACCAACATTTTCAAGAATCTGACAACGGAAACTGTATGGCCTTTCCAACCGTCCGTAACCGTGGACACGGCTATTCGAATAGGTTTACACTCTGCAGAGGTTGCACACTTGTGCCACAACATTTGATTTCATCCGTCGGGATAACCCCGAATCATCGTAACACAGTACGCGGATCATCAACCATAACCTTTCACTTACAAATCCTAGTATAGGCACCTCTCCCCATGAGCTTGGCCTCCCAGTGAAGACCAACTGTCAACCTGGGAACTGCACAGGTCTTGGCCGTACAATTCACCTCAATTCACATCATTTCTCAACAACGGAGGCAGCCTCGGCATAACCCCTACTATTTAACAATTCTAAATATGATTTAAAATCACCAAGTATTTCATGTGAGAGTATTTGACCAGGGGTCCAAACTTCATATGAAAGTACTTGGGACAAGATTTAAATGAAGTGAAACACTTCATATGATTTGCATAATAGTTTTGGACAATATCACTGAATTAAACTAGCCATATAGTCCTTTATTTCAACTAGGGCATGATCACCCAAAGTGACCACACCATATTCTTGCAGAAACAATTAGTATAAGTGAAATGTGAGCTATTAGAGTTGGAATCAACTCAATATCATTTTTGGTTGATTTTTAAGATTTATTTGAATGTGCAAAAGTCCCTGACTTAATCTTTTTGTCACATTATTTCTACAACAGATCTCACAGTGAGACCAGTGGCATTGGTTAGAACTTTTCAATAGCTTTCCAACAATATCAATTTTGCTAAATCTGGCCAAGCCAAACAGATTCTATTGAATTTCAAAGTCAGGACCAGTATTGAATTTAAAAGGATTTGGAAATTTCGAATTTAAATAAAAGGGCCGGCGGGAAAAGCTAACGGGCCAAATTGAATTAAAACGGCCCACGTCCAGCCCACCACGCGTCCACGCACGCGTGGGCTGTCTGACGGTGGGATCCACCAGTCAGCGACTCATAACCCCCGAAGCGGTACGAGCGACGTGGCGCGTTGGATTAGAAGAGGATCCAACGGCCGATGGTCATCGTCGTCGCCGGCGAGATAACCTCACTGACGCGGCGAGGGTAGGGGGTCGGACGGCTAACCAGGGCTCCCGCGGTGGCTGGCAGTGTGCGCGAGGAAGGTGTAGTCGACGGCGAGGCTCCTGGCACCGGCGGCAGCTCCAGGGGCGGCTCCAATCGACGGCGGCGAGATGAGGTACTGGCGGGCTCCGGCGGCGAAATCGGCGGGCTATGGTGATGAATCGAGAAGGGGGAGTGGTCGAGGAGATCGAGGGGAGAGTGGGGATGGTGCTGGTGTGCAGAACTCGTCGAGGGGAGGCCTCTATTTATAATGGCGGAGGTGGCCGTGGGGTTGCTGCAAGGTCGACCGTGGCGCGGCTTCTCCGGCGAGCTAGTGAGCTAGGCGAGGGCGCGGTGGTGTTCACGACGTCATGGCGGTCCTCTGGGTGGCGACAGGTAGGGTAGGCGGTGCCTAATGCGGTCGCGTTGTTTTCGTGTTTGCCCGTGGCTGCGGTGGAGTTTCTTCCTCGTCTCCGGCGGCGGCGGTCACGGGTCACTGTCGTGGGCGTGTCTGGCGGCTTCGTGGTCGCCAGGCGGTGCTCAACCCGCAGCGAAATGGTCCAGGGCATGCTCGAGGCGACGGCGCGGCGCGTGGCCAGTGATGCCCGCGGCGTGCGCACGTGCAACACCAACGACATCCTGGGAAGATCTTGGCGCGCGATTTCCGGCGATGGTCGGCGTTGTCCGTGGTAATGGCGATGCTAGGCGGTGCTAGGGAGGTGAGGTGGTGCGTTTGGGCACGGTGGTCGTGGCCAGAGAAGAAGAAGGAGAGGGGGGCTCGACGTGTGGTGCATGGCCGGCATGGCCATGCCCATGGCTTGCTAGCTCCTCTCCTAGGCTTGCTATTCAGTTTAAGAGAGAGAGAGGGGACAAGGGAACCAGGTAAAGTGGAGGGGGCACTTAGGGTTAGGTCAAACACTATTCAAAATAGTGTTTTGGATTTCTCCCTATTTGAAAATTGCCAAATCTTGCCAAATTTGGTTGAGCTCAAATGGTTTCAAAATTTGAAAATGTTTGGTTTGGTTAAGTTGCAAATGACCAGAGACAAATACAAGTGGTGGTGGAATTTTAAAAATCAAAGAAATGCAAATTTGCACAAAGTGAGATTGTTGCCAAAGTTATAAAGTCTCAACTTTGCATGAGCATAGTTTTTGATCCAAGATGATTTTGGCATG
>NC_061514.1:129309695-129327443 GCF_022539505.1 Lolium rigidum
CCACCGAACTCGATCCGGACTTGGAAGCAGTTGGAAGAGCAATTCCACATACAGTATCACTCAGAGGCTTCCGAGGCTGGTATTGCCGATCTAGCACAAGTACGATAGAAGCGCGGGGAAACAGTGTCAGAATACATCCAACGCTTCAGGACCATTAGGAACCGATGCTATTCGGTTCACGTAAGTGAAAAAGAAGCAGTCGAGTTGGCGGTGGTGGGTCTCTCATCATCGATCAAGGACGTGGCCTCCCAAGCAGACTACCCTTCATTGGCGCACATGGTGCGTAGCTGTCGACATATGAACAAGCGCCACCCGGATGATTACCGGGACAAATTCAAGTGTGCGGTGGTCCTGGTTGAGGGCCAGACGAGGATGAAGGTGCTGCGGGAGATCGAGAGGTAGCAGTGGCTGAATGGACTCGGGCGGCAGGCCCCGTGTCCTGCAAGTGGGTTAAGCCACAAGGCCCTCCAAAAGGGTTCGACTTCGACGTGACCAAAGCTGAGCAGATTTTCGACCTCTTACTCACGGAGAAGCAGCTAAAGGTACCCGAAGGCCACAAGATCCCCACGGTGCAGGAGCTGAACGGAAAGCCATATTGCAAGTGGCATAACACGTTCACCCACACCACTAACGACTGCAGGGTGTGGCGTCAGCAGATCCAAATGGCGATAGAAAAAGGGCGGCTAATTTTCAACCAGTACGCCATGAAGGTCGACACACACCCCTTCCCCGCCGTTAACATGGTGGAGTATACTTACCATGGAGGGTGCCAGCCAGATTTCTCGTGCAATATCAACATGGTGGGACCCGGGCACCACTCCGGTAAGGACGGAGATGAGGGCGGTTGCTCTCATAGCAAAGACACAGAGGAAGCCGCTCCACGCGATCGGCTCCGCCACGACGGCAAGCGCTACGTCACAGAGGGAGAAGTGAAGAACATAAGATATCAGCGACCTCTCTCTGATCACCTCCTCAACAAGTATGTGGGTCAATACGACCAACGCCGGCGATACAACGATGCTGATGAAAAAGATCATCTGGCTAGGGACGACAGGAGACGTCGTCGGCATGATCACGACGAGGAGCGATATGAGCGCCACGCCAAGGAAAAGTCGAGGGAGCAAGACGACGTGGGTAGGCACTGGGACTGCCCCTTCTTCAGACACTGCTGGGATTCAGGAATGAGCCGATTGCCTACAATCGGCAATTGCCCAGAATGTAAACAAAGGAAGAAGGATGCAGCCTAACGTGTCCGTGTTCAAACGTCTAGGGCCTCTCCCGCCTCGGAACAAGCATGCCGAGTCCGCTCGGGTGGAAGATCTCGAGGAACTAGAGGACGATAATGAAGAAGACAAGTATCATCGGCCAAGGTGGTGCCCCGATGGGCTCAGCCGTTCCCGTAAGCGAAGGGTTCAGCGTCTCGCGTGGGTTGGAGGAAGGCTGAAAGGTTATACCTGCACACGTTGAGGAAGGCACGGCCTGATCCGGCCGCCAAAATTCAGCGAACCCCGGACGAAGAAGGTCGGCCACAAAGAAAAGAGTGGCGCCCCAAGCAAAGGAAAGCCGATGATGAGACATCGGCCGGCACAAACATGATGCTCGTCCTTCCAACGGAGTTTGGTGCTCCAGGATTACACGAGGCACCCAATTTCGACGACCGCGAGCGCATCAACGTGACACGAGATGGGACTAGGTTGGTCTTATCCACGGGCCCGACCGTGTAGCGAATGCAGCGTCTATGGACAAACGTGGCGATGCCGATCCAGGAGATCGGCCCCAAGGATTTATGGAGGAACATTACAAAACCTTCATCGAACAAGCAACATGGAGGCCGATTCCAGCAATCGGCCAAATTTATCCTCACCATCCATTCTGCCTGGGTTCAACATTTGATCCAGCAGGGAATACCTAAAGAGCCGATACCATCAAATCCCTTGAAAGAATCGGCTCGGGGGGGACCTAGGTGGATAAAACACGAGGATATGAAGTAGAAGTATCTTTCAAATGCCCACCAACCCAAGATATTCTTTGATGATGGGTATTGAAGTATGGGGGCCGATACATAAATCGTCCGTAAAAAATTCAAAATTTTTTAAGCACAGCCGATGCGCAGACATCGACTTAAGGATAGAAAGCCGATGCATGGCCATCGACTCCAGAGGTATAACTGTTGTGAGCAGAGGCTCGGAACTCCGAAGGTTCTCGCTCGGAGGAGCTCGGGGGCAGCTCACCCTGAAGGTTCTCTGTTCTGGGGAGCCGATTTTGTTGAAATCGACTGGCTCTGCATCATGACTTGGAAACCGATGGTGACACGTTTGGTTGGCCCACTGCTGTTCTCGCCTTGATGGAGGCTCGGGGGGCAACTGATCGCGTAGATATTCTGTTCTTAAGAAGCCGATTGAGATTTCATCGGATGGCCCTCCATCATAACCTTTTTCAAGGGGATTGGGCAGGTTTGAAGAGTACCACTGAATATCTGAATGTCCAGAGGTATCGGCTTCAGCATCAAGTCGTTTCAGCAGCGGTTCTGAGGCGTTGGTCTGCCTCGTTGTCCACCAGAGCTCAAAGTCATCGGTCGAAAAAGGTGAAAGATAGATCGTGAAGGATTGATATGTTAACATCAGCTTTTGAGCATTGATCAAGTTCACGATCACTCCGACGTCAAAGAGATGAAGAACGGATCATGAGAGACCGATGCGTTGTCATCGGCTCATTGAGCATTGGCTAAGTGACGATCGGCGGAATCAGTATGAGGGGAAATCGGCTAAATTGGCATAAAGGAAATCGGCAAAATCAAATTGGGGAATTTCTTCATTGATAAACGAGATTTCTTACATAGAAGAGCTGATTTCTCTCAAAAGGGAGTACTAAGGGGATACATTGCCCCGTCTACTACTACTGATCCTATGCTAAGGGTCCTATCTACGGGCCGTCGCTGCCCTCGTCGTCACCCTCGTCGCCGCCGCTCGGCGCTGCTCCCGGCCGGGCTCGTCGTCGGCTGCTGTAGCGGCCGCCGGCAGGACCTTCGTTGTCCTCATCCTCGTCGTCGTCGTCGTCGTCGTCGTCGCTGTCGTAGTCACTGAGATTCCCCGGCCAGGGGCAGTGGCGCTTGGCCGGCGGCTCGTCGGAGGAGCTGTCGTCGTCGTCCTCCTCCTCCTCCTCCTCCTCCTCCTCCTCCTTCACCTCCTCGGAGGAGGTGAAGTCATCCCAGGAGAAGCGATCGTCATTGCTCTCCTCCTCCGATTCCCCGTCGGCGAGGAAGCGGAGGTCGCTCTCCCCGTCCGTCGAGGACTTGTCGTCCTCGGACCAGATGGAGAAGTCATGGCCGGGCTCCTCCCCGGCCTCTATGGCGCGGCGGGTGTTGGCCGCATGGACCTCTTGTGGGTCCCGTTTCGGCGTCGGCTCGTGGGAGGAAGAGGACTCGAGGGAAAGTCCCGATGAGGCGGAGGAAGAAGAAGACATGGTGCGCAGAAGGGCTTTTGGAGTGCTAATGCGGAGAGGATGAGGAGGAGAACTGTTCGGTGCGGTTAAATAAAAGAAGTGGGGGTTTAATGTTCGAACAGTTTTCGAGGAGGTGGTGCCAAAAAACTGTCAAATCGTGCAGAGAAGTTGGGAAGGCAAGTCGTCATGATGAAAAATATTGCGACGGTTCTGCTCTGCCACGACATGACCCCTCGGAGAAAAAACAGAGTGGTTTTGAAATTATCATTACCAAAACCAGGGGGGCATGTGTTGTCACCAGATTTTGGCCAAATCAGGAGATGGGCCGTAAGTGAGATGGGCTTGAAGGATGTACGCGTGGAGGATCTTTGAAGCGGCCTGGCACGAAGAAGTTGGGCTGAATTGCCCATGTATCTGTATTATAGTAGATCGCATCTTAATTTAGAAGTTGGAGTTTTACCCGTGCACGGTTAGGTGCACGCTGATGACCCACAAGTATAGGGGATCGCAACAGTCTTCGAGGGAAGTAAAACCCAAATTTATTGATTCGACACAAGGGAAGGTAAAGAATACTTATAAGCCTTAACAACTGAGTTGTCAATTCAGCTGCACCTGGAAAAGCACTCGGTAACAGGGGTGATGTGAAAGTAGCAGTGATATGAGAGCAAGTAGTAACAAGTAACACGGTAGCGAGTAATAGTAATATGAGAGCAATGGCACCGTAAAACAGATTGACATATAGAACGAGTATATGATGATGAAAGATGGACCGGGGTTCCCAGCTATCTACACTAGTGGTAACTCTCCAATAACAAGTGTTGGGTGAACAAATTACAATCGGGCAATTGATAGGATTGAAATAGCATTAAGATAGAATATCAAGATCATTAATCATGTAGGCATGTTTTCCAATAATAGTCGTACGTGCTCGCAATGAGAAACTTGCACAACATCTTTTGTCCTACCAACTGGTGGCGGCCGGGCCTCAAGGGAAACTACTTGGATATTAAGGTACTCCTTTTAATAGAGCACCGGAGCAAAGCATTAAAACTCCGTGAAAACATGTGTCCCTCACATCACCGCCATCCCCTCCGGTTGTCCCGATTTCGTCACTTGGGGCCTTTGGTTCCGGACGGTGACATGTGCATACAACTTGTAGATACAATCTAAGCAATAATTATAGAGCTCAAATCTAAGATCATGCCACTCGGGCCCTAGTGACAAGCATTAAGCATAACAAGATTGCAGCAACAATAACTTCATAAACTTTGTAGATAGACAATCATAATGTAACAATCCATCGGATCCCGACAAACACAACACCGATTACATCGAGATGAATCTCAATCATGTAAGGCAGCTCATGAGATCATTGTATTGAAGTACATGGGGGAGAGAATACCAACTAGCTACGGCTAGAACCCGTAGTCCATGGGGGAACTACTCACGGAGCATGATGGAGGCGATGGCGTTGATGGAGATGGCTTCCGGGGCACTTCCCCGTCCCGGCGAGGTGCCGGGACGGAGACTTTGTCCCCGAATTGGAGTTTCGCGATGGTGGCGGCGCCCCGGAGTCTTTCTGGAGTTTCGTCAAGAGTTACGGTGTTTTTAGGTCGAAAGGGACTTTATAGGCGAAGAGGCGGCGCAGGGGGCACACTGGGGCGCCACACCACGGCCGGCGCGGGCCCAGGCCAGGCCGCGCCGCCCTATGGTGTGGTGGCCCTCTCGGCCCCTCTCCGACTCTTCTTCGGTGTTCGGACGCTTCCGGGAAAAATAGGAGGTTTGGTCTTCGTTTCGTCGAATTCCGAGAATATTGCCCGAACAGCCTTTTCCGGAACCAAAAACAGCAGAAAACGGAACCGGCACCGTGGCATCTTGTCAATAGGTTAGTTCCGGAAAATGCATGAAATCATCATAAAGTGCAAGAAAAACATGTAAGTATTGTCATAAAACAAGCATGGAACGACAGAAATTATGGATACGTCGGGGACGTATCAGCATCCCCAAGCTTAGTTCCTGCTCGTCCCGAGCAGGTAAACGATAAAAAGAATAATTTCTGTAGTGACATGCTACTTACATAACCTTGATCATACTATTACAAAGCATATGAAGTGAATGAAGTGACCCAAGGCAATGATCTATAGTTGCTAACAAATAGATAACATATAGCAAAACTTTTCATGAAGAGTACTTTCAAGACAAGTATCAAAAGTCTTGCACAAGAGTTAACTCATAAAGCAATAAGTTCAAAGTAAAGGCATCGAAGCAACACAAAGGAAGATATAAGTTTCAGCGATTGCTTTCAACTTTCAACATGCATATCTCATGGATAATTGTCAACACAAAGTAATATGATGAATGCAAATAAGCAAGTATGTAAGAATCAATGCACAGTTGACACAAGTGTTTGCTTCTAAGATGGAAGGAAGTAGGTAAACTGACTCAACATAAAGTAAAAGAATGGCCCTTCAAAGAGGAAAACATCGATTGCTATATTTGTGCTAGAGCTTTGGTTTTGAAAACATAAAGAGAGCATAAAAGTAAAGTTTTGAGAGGTGTTTGTTGTTGTCAACGAATGGTAGTGGGCACTCTAACTCCCTCGCTAGACAAACCTTCAAAGAGCGGCTCCCATGAATTATTTTTATTTTTGGGTGGCACACCTTCCAACCTTTCTTTCACAAACCATGGCTAACCGAATCCTCGGGTGCCTGCCAACAATCTCATACCATGAAGGAGTGCCTTTTTAGTTTAGTTTTATTATTATGATGACACTCCCCCAACCTTTGCTTACACAAGCCATGGCTAACCGAATCCTTCGGGTGCCGTCCAACAATCACATACCATGGAGGAGTGTCTATTTTTGTTAATTAATTTGGGACTGGGAATCGCATTGCCGACTCTTTTTGCAAAATTATTGGATAAGCGGATGAAGCCACTAGTCCATTGGTGAAAGTTGCCCAACAAGATTGAAAGATAAACACCACATACTTCCTCATGAGCTATAAAACATTAACACAAATTGAGGTAATAAATTTTGAATTGTTTAAAGGTAGCACTCAAGCAATTTACTTTGGAATGGCAGTAAATACCACATAGTAGGTAGGTATGGTGGACACAAATGGCATAGTGGTTGGCTCAAGTATTTTGGATGCATGAGAAGTATTCCCTCTCGATACAAGGCTTAGGCTAGCAAGGCTATTTGAAGCAAACACAAGTATGAACTGGTACAGCAAAACTTACATAAGAACATATTTCAAGCATTATAATACTCTACACTGTCTTCCTTGTTGCTCAAACACTTTTACTAGAAAATATCTAGACCTTAAGAGAGACCAATTATGCATACCAATTTCAACAAGCTCTACAGTAGTTCTCCACTAATAGGCTTAGACTACATGAAAAAACTTTAATAATGATCTATTTGAGAGCTCAAAACAATTGCCAAGTGTCAAATTATCCAAGACATATGAGGCATTTTCTTTTTTCAACCAAATATAAATAAGTGCAATAGCTTCCAACTTTTATCATTGAACATTAAAAGTAAAACGAAGAACACGAGTGTTCATATGAAAAAGCGGAGCGTGTATCTCTCCCACACAAGGATTGCTAGGATCCGATCTTATTCAAACATAAACAAAACGAAAATAAACACACGGACGCTCCAAGTAAAGCACATATGATGTGACCGAATAAAAATATAGTTTCAGGGGAGGAACCTGATAAGTTGATGAAGAAGGGGATGCCTTGGGCATCCCCAAGCTTAGACGCTTGAGTCTTCTTGAAATATGCAGGGATGAACCATGGGGGCATCCCCAAGCTTAGACTTTTCACTCTTCTTGATCATATATCATCCTCCTCTCTTGACCCTTGAAAACTTCCTTCACACCAAACTTCTCATAAACTTCATTAGAGGGGTTAGTACTCAAAAAATTTGAATCCACCTTGGTCCTGTAGTGGCACATTGCAAGAACTCAATAAAACATTAGCTACAGCCCTCTACGTCTAGAAAACCTCGCTTAAAGTCCACAAGAGACAATGCAAAAAACAGAGACGGAATCTGCCAAAACAGAACAGCCAGTAAAGACGAATTTTAATAAAATACTTCCGTTGCTCAAATCAGAAAACTCAAAACTAATGAAAGTTGCGTACATATCTGAGGATCACTCACGTAAATTGGCATAACTTTCCGAGTTACCTACAGAGAATTAGACCCACATTCGTGACAGCAAAGAAATGCTGTTCTGCGCAGTAATCCAAATCTAGTATCAACCTTCGATTAGAGGCTTCACTTGGCACAACAAAACACAAAACTAAGATAAGGAGAGGTTGCTACAGTAGTAAACAACTTCCAAGACACAAATATAAAACAAAGTACTGTAGCAAAATAACACATGGGTTATCTCCCAAGAAGTTCTTTCTTTATAGCCATTAAGATGGGCTGAGCAGTTTTAATGATGCACTCGCAAGAAATAGTATTCGGAGCAAAAGAGAGCATCAAGAGGCAAATCCAAAACAAGTTTAAGCCTAACATGCTTCCTATGCATAGGAATCTTGTACACAAATAAATTCATGAAGAACAAAGTGACAAGCATAAAAAGATAAAACAAGTGTAGCTTCAAAATTTTAAGCATATAGAGAGGTGTTTTAGTACCATGAAAATTTCTACCACCATATTTTCCTCTCTCATAATAATTTTCAGTAGCTTCATGAACAAACTCAACAATGTAACTATCACATGCAGCATACTTTTCATGATTTCCAAACACATAATTTTTATCAAGTTCAAGAATAGTGTAATTAAAACTTTCAAACTTACTTTTATTAATAATATAACAAGGTAGTTGATCAATCTCAAGAGATATGGGACTCCTAAATAAAGTCAATACTTCTCCAATCCCATTTTCATTAGTAGTACAATTAATATTATCAAGTAACATAGGACCATCATCTAGAGCTTTATCATAGACATTTGCCAAACAAAATTCTTTAGTACCGTGCATTTCGACATCGAGGCACAAACAAAGCATTATCATAAGATTTATCAAAGTAGCATGGATTATCATATATAACAGTAGCATAATCATTCTCACAAGTATTACTCATAGGTACTATTTCAAGAGAATCCACAGGAACATAACATTCAACCTCTTCCGGTAAGCATGGAGGACAATCAAATAGTGTAAGAGATAAAGAGTTACTCTCATTAGAAGGTTGGCATGGGTAGCTAATCCATTCTTCCTCCTTTTGTTCATCACTCTCCTCTTCTTTTTCATCCAATGAGCTTTCAGGTTCATCAATTTCCTCCTCTTTTTCATCCAATGAGATTTCAGGTTCATCAATTTCTTCTTCCACAGGTCCCTGCAAATTGTGAGTGCATTCTTGTGCATTAATGTGTCTCTCTTTATAATCAAGGATATAAGGATTCCTACTGTAGCATTCTATGCAAGAATTAAGGATAGTAGAGACATAATCTTTAAGGCCCTTACAAACAACACAAGTTTCATAATTCTCAACCATGAAGGATTCTATCTCGGAGGCTCCCATAAATAAGACAAATTGTTCTACCTCTTCGAACGCATAATGAATATAGCAATTCCGATTATAGTTCTTAATTAAAAATTCCTCACTAAAGCCACATTGAAATTTAAGATGTTTAGTATCCTGTTGAGAGCAACAGTTTATATCATGGCATTTAAGCAAGATTTTAGCAATTGTATTCAATTTTTCTATCATAGCACTCATTATTTTACCAGTTCTTGATTCTCTATAACAATTATAACATTCTATAAGCTCCAAGTAGGTTGTTGGTTCTCCCATAACGACGAGTTTTTAATTTTTTGGTTTTTCAAATTTTTATGGATTTTTGGGTATATGAGACAAATAAAACAAGACAAAAATAAACTAAGCAAAAGTAAACTAAGCAAACTAATACTAGACGAGAAATAAACTAAGCACAAATAAACTAGACAAAAGTAAACTAAGCAAAACAAAATAAAGTAAAACAAAAACAGCGAGAGAGGTAGAGTGTACTCCCCGGGTGAACTTATGAGTAGAGCTATGCCTCCCCGACAACGGCGCCTGAAAATAGTCTTGATGACCCACAAGTATAGGGGATCGCAACGAGTCTTCGAGGGAAGTAAAACCCAAATTTATTGATTCGACACAAGGGGAGGTAAAGAATACTTATAAGCCTTAACAACCGAGTTGTCAATTCAGTTGCACCTGGAAAAGCACTGGTAACGGGGTGATGTGAAAGTAGCGGTGATATGAGAGCAGTAGTAACGATAACACGGCAGCGAGTAATAGTAATATGAGAGCAATGGCACCGGAAAACAGTTGACATATAGAACGAGTATATGATGATGAAAGATGGACCGGGGTTCCCAGCTATCTACACTAGTGGTAACTCTCCAATAACAAGTGTTGGGTGAACAAATTACAGTCGGGCAATTGATAGGATTGAAATAGCATTAAGATAGAATATCAAGATCATTAATCATGTAGGCATGTTTTCCAATAATAGTCGTACGTGCTCGCAATGAGAAACTTGCACAACATCTTTTGTCCTACCAGCACGGTGGCGGCCAGGGCCTCAAGGGAAACTACTCGGATATTAAGGTACTCCTTTTAATAGAGCACCGGAGCAAAGCATTAACACTCCGTGAAAACATGTGTCCCTCACATCACCGCCATCCCCTCCGGTTGTCCCGATTTCGTCACTTCGGGGCCTTTGGTTCCGGACGAGTGACATGTGCATACAACTTGTAGATACAATCTAAGCAATAATTATAGAGCTCAAATCTAAGATCATGCCACTCGGGCCCTAGTGACAAGCATTAAGCATAACAAGATTGCAGCAACAATAACTTCATAAACTTTGTAGATAGACAATCATAATGTAACAATCCATCGGATCCCGACAAACACAACACCGATTACATCGGATGAATCTCAATCATGTAAGGCAGCTCATGAGATCATTGTATTGAAGTACATGGGGGAGAGAATACCAACTAGCTACAGCTAGAACCCGTAGTCCATGGGGGAACTACTCACGGAGCATGATGGAGGCGATGGCGTTGATGGAGATGGCTTCCGGGGCACTTCCCCGTCCGGCAGGGGTGCCGGGACAGAGACTTCTGTCCCCCGAATTGGAGTTTCGCGATGGTGGCGGCGCCCCTGGAGTCTTTCTGGAGTTTCGTCAAGAGTTACGGTGTTTTTAGGTCGAAAGGGACTTTATAGGCGAAGAGGCGGCGCAGGGGGGCACCTGGGGGCGCCACACCATAGGCCGGCGCGGGCCCAGGCCAGGCCGCGCCGCCCTATGGTGTGGTGGCCCTCGGCCCCTCTCCGAGCTCTTCTTCGGTGTTCGGACGCTTCCGGGAAAAATAGGAGGTTTGGTCTTTGTTTCGTCGAATTCCGAGAATATTGCCCGAACAGCCTTTCCGGAACCAAAAACGACGGAAAACAGGAACTGGCACTGTGGCATCTTGTCAATAGGTTAGTTCCGGAAAATGCATGAAATCATCATAAAGTGCAAGCAAAACATGTAAGTATTGTCATAAAACAAGCATGGAACGACAAAAATTATGGATACGTCGGGGACGTATCACACGCCTGAATTAGAAAGTCCCCCGGACTATAAAGATGTATCTAGGCTTTATGAAATAAACAACAACCAACGTTCAACACAAACCAATCTCGGCGCATCGCCAACTCCTTCGTCTCGAGGGTTTCTTCCGGTAAGCACCATGCTGCCTAGATCGCATCTTGCGATCTAGGCAGCACAAGCTTATTACGTTGTTCATGCGTTGCTCGTATTGAAGCCTTTTTGATGGCGAGCAACGTAGTTATCTTAGATGTGTTAGGGTTAGCATTGTTCTTCGTATCATATGTCGTCGTAGTGCAACCCTTATACATCTAGCCGCCCTTACACCTATCTTAGGTGTAGGGGCGGCACCCCGCTTGATCATTGTTTAGTAGATCCGATCCGTTACGGCTGCTCTTTGTTCTTCAAGGATTAGTTTAATATCCGCAATAGTTAGGCCTTACAAAGGGTTGGAGGATCCAGCGGCGTGTAGGGTGTAGTTTGCTAGCCCTAGACAGGATGTTCCGGGGATCAACCTCGTGTTGGTTTTTAGGCCCCTGTCTAGGATCGGCTTACGATCATCGTACGCGAGCGCGAGGCCCAATCGTGAGTAGGATGATCCGATTATGCGGTGAAAACCCTAAATCGTCGTAGATCGCTTTAGCTTTATCTTGATCAAGCGGGACCACCATATATTCGTACACCTCGTACGAATCATGGGTGGATCGGCTCTTTGAGCCGATTCACGAGACAACCTGAGAGCCGATCGAGGCTCGTATTTAACGTTTACGTGTATGCCATGCAGGAAACTAAGCGAGGCATCATCCAACACCTTCCTGACCAGGTATAGGTCAGGTGGCACGCCCTTGCGACAGCATCGGACGTGTGACCAGAAAGCTTTGCTGGCCGTCGCTCGGAGGGACCAGGGCCAGCCGCAGTCCTGGGAGATTCCCGGCTCTACGGTGTTGCGAGTCGCTGCTCTCCGGTGGGTTTCTGACCGCAACACCCTGTTAACAAAACCCTCCCCCGGATCCTCTAGCGCACATTCGTCCTCAACTTAAGCCATCCCATGGCATCTGCCGTTCCACCACGACGACAGTTGGCGCCCACCGTGGGGCCAGTAGCCGCGCTTGCTGGAGTTCACATCCGGGCGGACCTCCTCACCGTCTCCGGCGAGCGTGTGGTTTCTGGCCTCGTCCAGCGCCTCGGCTCGCTGGATTTCATCGACGACAACGTGGGCTGCTTCGCCAACGGCGGCCGCTTCCCCAAGAACGGCCGCATCGTCGAGTTCGGCTCCCACCGCATCTACTTCGGCACCGTGCCGGAGCGCCAGTACCTATCAATGGTGCTGGTGGCGCCGGATCCACCAAGGTCTTCAGCTGCTCGCGGGCCACGCTCCAACCGTGCCGCCGGCAGCGTCGAGGTGATGATGGCTGGTGCAGGAGGCGCCGACAAAGGAACTGCAGAGGAGGGCGCTGGGCAAACCAAGTCCACGTGCATGGCCAAGCCTCCGACCGAGCGCGACGAGGTCATCGCCGGTACCTCTACGGCGCCACCAGCAGCAACCCCGCTGCAAGCGGCCATGAGCGTGTTGGCCACGCCCATCGTGCACTTATAGAAGGGGCTCCCCCGGCGGGGCGTAAGTATGCCCACCCCACACTGAACGACGAGTTTGGGGTTCGGAAGCTTCTTATCCTGGATCGAGTTGATCCGGAGATTATAGAAGCGAGCAAAGGTGTCGACGGTAGGAAGAAGACTGACAAAACCTTCCATGAAAGAAACATAGGAAGAAAGATAAAAGATGGCGTTGCCAGAAAGATGGTGGGGTTGAAGCTCATAGAAGTCGAGAAAGCGCCAGAAGAAATCCGACGCCGGTAGGCCGAAGCCGCGCTCAAAATGGGCGGCGAAGACCACAACTTTGCCTGGCTCGGGCGCAGGCTCCAGCTCTTGGCCGGGAATTGATACGTCTCAAACGTATCTATAATTTCTTATGTTCCATGCTAGTTTTATGACAATACTCACATGTTTTATATGCACTTTATATCATATTATGGCATTTATTGGACTAACCTATTAACAAGATGCCACAGTGCCAGTTTCTGTTTATTATGTCTGTTTATTGCAGAAAAGGCCCAAAAATCAAAGTGCTCGGAAAAATCCAGAAAAATCACAGAAATTCTATTTCGCCAGAAGACTCATGGAGCCATAAGGGCCAGGCCAGAGGAGGCCCAGGGCCTCCTCCCCATCAACCGGCGCGGCCAGGAGGGGGGCCGCCCCACCCTATGGTGTGGGACCCTCGGGACTCCACCGGCGCTGCCCTTTCGCCTATATAATCCCTCGCGACGCGAAAACCCGAGATCAATCGACGATACTCCAGAAAGAATCCAGGGGCGCCGCCGCCATCGCGAAACTCCGTTTCGGGGGACAGAAGTCTCTGTTCCGGCACGCCGCCGGGACGGGGAATTGCCCCCGGAGTCATCTCCATCGACACCACCGCCATCTTCATCGCCGTTGCTGTCTCCCATGATGAGGAGGAGTAGTTCTCCCCCGAGGCTGAGGGCTCTACCGGTAGCTATGCGGTTCATCTCTCTCTCCCATGGTGTGATCTTTATGTGATCATGAGCTTTGTATCACTATTAATCTATGTGCTACTCTAGTGATATTATTAAAGTAGTCTATTTCTCCTCCATGATGTAAATGTGACAGTGTGTGCATCATGTAGTACTTGGCATAGGTTATGATTGTAATCTCTTGTAGATTATGAAGTTAACTATTACTATGATAGTATTGATGTGATATATTCCCCATTTCATAGCTATTGGTGACAGTGTGTATGCTATGTTAGTACTCGGTCTAAATTGCAACGGTCTATTATGCACTCTAGAGGTTACTTTAATATGAACTCCGTGAAGTTGTGGAGCTTGTTTACTCCGGCTTGAGGTGTGCTTTTATAGCCCTACACAGTGAATGGTGTTTGTTATCCAACAAGAGAGTGTTTGAAGTAGCACAAGTGAGGAGAAGTTATTTATTTATTATGTGATCATTGTTGAGAGTGTCCACTAGTAAAAGGATGATCCCTAGGCCTTGTTTCTAAGCATTAAAACACCGTTTCCAACAAGTTCTATCACATGTTTGCTTGCTGCCATTTTTATTTCAGATTGCAGTTACTACTTACAATCATCCATATTACTTGTATTTCACTATCTCTTCGCCGAACTAGTGCACCTATACATCTGACAAGTGTATTAGGTGTGTTGGGGACACAAGAGACTTCTTGTATCTTAATTGCAAGGTTGCTTGAGAGGGATATCTTTGACCTCTACCTCCCTGAGTTTGATAAACCTTGGGTGATTCACTTAAGGGAAACTTGCTGCTGTTCTACAAACCTCTGCTCTTGGAGGCCCAACACTGTCTACAGGAATAGATGCGTGCGTAGACATCAGGAATCCGGCAGAATACCTCTTCCGGTATCCTCCTAGACCGGTAGAGCCAGCCAATTTCCGCCTGGTTTACGTCTGAGCACTTCCAGGCCCCGCGGGTATAAGCCGCAAGGTTCACACCGGAAGCTTGACCAGAGCTACTGGCCTCTTCACCCCGCCTGCCGGTTTCTTCATCCGGCGCACCAGATTCTTCATCCATCCGGGCGAGGTCCTCCTCGAGCCCGTTGGATTCTTGTGCTATGGATTGCTCCTCCCCCAAAGAGATCTCGGGGGATTCGCTAAACATGGTGTTACCGGAGAGCTGCCCGCCGGTTTCTTCGGACGACATATTTTGCTAAGGGTGAAACTACCTATAAACAGATTTCGCCGGATCTACTTCTTCGCGAAGATCTAGCCATGAGAAAAAACGCAAAGGAAAAGGAAGTAAATACCCCTACCACGCCAGTGAACAACACGGAAAGCTCAGTGAGATGAGTACAGCTCTGGATCTAGCAAAACCAACCTGGGATCGGTGGCGGAAGTCCCTCGGACCGTCAAAGCCAAGAGTTCGTCGGAGAGGAGGGTGACAGCGGCAAACGGAGGTGCAGATCGAGAAAGATAGTACGTCCCGGAGCAAGAAAAGGCCAGAGCACGAGCTTGGCGAGGAAGAGGGCCCGGGCGCTGCAGTGCGTCTCCGTGGAACTTCGCCGGAGAACTTGGGCTCGGCGACGAGCGGCGGCGCGAAGAGCTCAAGAGGCAAAGGGCACAGGAGGTTGGCGAATGGTGAAGTGAGTGCATGAAGAGGACGAGGAACCGTCACCCCCCTTTAATAGAAATATGAGTTAATGGGCCGAAACCCGCTTGGCCCGCACCGCTTCGCCTCATGGGCTGCCACGTGGCGCCGAGATACACGCGGCGCTGGAGGTTGCCACACGGAGGGTCACACGGATCCAGTGTGGCGCATTAACTGCGCGCGGGAGACGGGGGATTTGACGCCTGATACTGGCGCGTCAGACACAGTGCGCATGTCACTGACAAGCACATATCTCAAGTTATTCTTGACTCCGTCGAGGTGAGTTTAATGGCAAAGGAGCCGGCAAAAGATACCGGAAGACTCTGATGAGTTCGGTTAACAGAAGTGGTTTCGGTGAAGTGCCGGATGCGTTTAAATGGAAACCGGAAGGAATAATCCGGTACGTTTGAAGTGGGAACCTGGCATGGCCCGTCGGATAGAATCCGCCGGACTATACGAGCTTCGGGGACTAATGTCGGGGGGATGGCCCCCGGTAGGCCAAGACTATGACAAATAAGCCATAATATGGTAGTAGTAAACCGGATCAAAGAGTGATCCGGATTCTAAAGTTAAGTTCAGCTAGGCAAAGCTGGTGCAAACCGGTATCCCAGAAGGGCTATACCGGAGTACGGGGAATAAGGAGTTCGTGTCATCAAGGACCAAGGTACCGGAACTCAGAGGTAAAGGTACTGGCAAACCGGTATAGGATCACTGTAGCCTGTCGGCACTTCAGTCCAAGATTCCACCAAGGACTAAAGGACAAGAATGAGCGAAGCACTTCAGCTTTAATCGAAGCCCTGGCGCCAAAGCAGAAGGTGACGCAAAATATACCGGACGAGGTCATCAGTCCCTGATTAAAGATAGAACCGGTGCCAGCTGGGCCAAAGTATCTTTATAAAGTAGCTTAGCTCATCAAAGATTCCATTAGGATTTCTTCCCTTGTAAGCCACCCTCTCCCCTATATAAGGAGAGGGGGCACTCCCTTGCGCGGAGAGATCAATAGAGGAGAGTTTTGGGCAGTTTAGTAGCAAGTAGCAACCTCTGGCCAACGACCAAGTTCATCAATACATACCGGTTTCTTTTCTCTCTTTCCCTGTTAACAAAACCCTCCTCCGGATCCTCTAGCGCACATTCGACCCCAACTTAAACCATCCCATGGCATATGCCGTTCCACCACGACGACAAAATGCCCCTGAAATGAGCTCTTAGGCCTTGTCACCACTTCATTCACTGTTTTATTCACTATTTACAAGCCTGTTATGTTGATAACCTGATTAGCTCAACTCTTCCATATCTGGTTCTGGTGGTTTGGCTAACCAGGCTAGATACTTAATTATTGTACCAGAAACTTGGTTATGTATGGTGCTTTACTTTGAAGCTTGTACTTGAGATAGATTTGCTCTTTGCATTGGTTTCTTATTCAAAAAAGAACTGTTTCAACTTGAATGTGATTTTTTTTTTTGTAATATTTGTAGACACTTACTGAGTTGATTATCTGGCTTAGAAAAATTGTAGGCTGGTGAGGTATTGTGTCCTTTGCCTGGCATGCTAATATTGTATAGTGATACTATTTTAACAATCCTTCAACATCTTGTGTAAAAAACATACTTCTCTAACATGACCTCTAACAGAAACCTGGCTTCTGTTTGTATTCAGACTTCAGAGTGTATATATCCTAAGTTTATGATTTTGCAGGCTCACAAGAATCTGGTTGAAGATGTTGTTTGGCACCTGAAAGATGACAACCTATTTGGATCTGTTGGTGATGACTGTAAGCTCATGATTTGGGACTTGCGTACAAACAAACCAGAACAATCTGTAGTTGCACAACAAAAGGAAGTAAAAATGCTTGATTGGAGTGTTGCCGAGCTAAATGTTTATCTGTGTTGATAGGCAGCTAAAGTCCTACAGTTAGTTCTGTCATCCTCCTCTCCTCCGGGGCGGCGCTGGGACGCAGCGGGACCGGATGGGGGGGGGGGGGGTGGAGCCACGGCGGCAAGCTGAGCTCCTGCCAGCGACCAAGGCAGGGCGAGGCTAGGGTTAGTTGTGGGGGCACAAGCAGGTGCAGGGCAGCGCCGATATGTAGGGGAAACGGAGGAGGAGGTTGAGGCGAAGCCTCGCCGGAGAACGGCAGCGCAGGGACGGCCAGCATCGACCGAGGTAGCAGCATGCGACGGCGCGGGCACATCGCCAAGAGGGAACCTCTCAAAGAGGATGCAGTTTTGCAAAAATGCCTACTCTAGCTGGGTATTCTTGTCTCCCTATTAAGTTACCTAACAGCCTGCAGCTCACCATGTCAAAAAATACGACGCTAAATCGCTAGCGGTGACCGTGTGTGAAGCTCTGGTGCGTATTCAGTGACCGTGAATTCGTATATTTGTTGTATAATGACCAAACTGAATTTGCTCGACAAGTTTGGTGGTTACTGATGAATTTAACTCTTTCTCATTTGTGGATTCAGCGCGATGCAGTTTCTACTCTAAATGGGCCTCGCCCAGTTAGGTTGTTCG
>NC_061514.1:129327543-129484041 GCF_022539505.1 Lolium rigidum
GGTTAGAACTTTTCAATAGCTTTCCAACAATATCAAGTTTGCTAAATCTGGCCAAGCCAAACAGATTCTATTGAATTTCAAAGTCAGGACTAGTATTGAATTTAAAAGGATTTCGAAATTTCGAATTTAAATAAAAGGGCTGGCGGGAAAAGCTAACGGGCCAAATTGAATTAAAACGGCCCACGTCCAGCCCACCACGCGTCCACCTAGGCTTGCTAGCTCCTCTCCTAGGCTTGCTATTCGGTTTAAGAGAGAGAGAGGGGGGACAAGGGAACCAGGTAGAGTGGAGGGGTCACTTAGGGTTAGGTCAAACACTATTCAAAATAGTGTTTTGGATTTCTCCCTATTTGAAAATTGCAAAATCTTGCCAAATTAGGTTGAGCTCAAATGGTTTCAAAATTTGAAAATGGTTGGTTTGGTTAAGTTGCAAATGACCAGAGACAAATACAAGTGGTGGTGGAATTTTAAAAATCAAAGAAATGCAAATTTGCACAAAGTGAGATTGTTGCCAAAGTTAAAAAGTCTCAACTTTGCATGAGCATAGTATTTGATCCAAGATGATTTTGGCATGGTGGTCTTTACCAAAGTTGTTCACCTTGATGTGCTCTTGGATAACATGCAAATAATTGGGAAAGTTTAGTTTGAAAAACTTGAAATACAAGGGCTCAACGTAGTGACCAGAATGTAAATGGCAGATTTAACCATTATCCCATGTGATCACCATTTGAGTTTGAATTTGATTTGATTTGTGTTTATTTGATTCCAAAGTTGTAATAAGTGTTTAGTAATATAATACAACTAATGGTGAAGATCAAAATGGTCTAGGGTAAAGATTTGCAAAAATGGCATAGACCATATGTGAGGGTTTTAGGGTTTTTCTTATTTGATTTCTTTCTCTTTTATTTTATTTGGTTGGTGATCTTTACTTGATCAATTTAGGGTTTTAGGGTTTATCACATAAGCATAAGAACAATCATCATGGCATATCACTCAAAATGCACAAGTCCTATGCATGGTACTATATGCAAATAAAAGTTTTTGTTGGTTCTGAATTTTGGATCTCTGGAATTCTTCTTCTTCTTCTTATTGAAATTTGGGATGTTACAGTAGCGGGCGGGCGGATCGGCCCGAGAGAGCAGAAGCGGCCCGGGAGAGCGGATCGGGAGGGGGAGCGAATCGGCGCGGCAGCCGATCGATGAGCGGATCGGCGGGCGGGCAGGAGAGCACAACAGGCGGATCGGGCGGCCGGGAACGGAGAGGCCGGGGCGGATTCCGGCGGGCGGCGGCCGGGAGCTGAGGGCGGGCGGCGGCCTGGGACGGAGAAGCGGCCGGGGCGGCCGGGAACGGAGAGGCCGGGGCGGATTCCGGCGGGCGGCGGCCGGGAGCTGAGGGCGGGCGACGGCCGGTAACGGAGAAGCGGCTAGAGGAGCGGTCGGAGAAACACGTACTAGACTAGAGGACCAATTTTTTGCTCTGATACCATGTTAAGCTTCATGCACTAGCCACTTGAACCAAAAGTCTGAACTGATGGAAAGGGCTAGGCAATCAACAGGGCATCAGCGGTGGCTAAAGAGGGGGACAACAACAATTTTTAGGCTTAATTGCGAAAACCATGTGAAAGCCAGGATTTGAACTCGAGACCTGGGGCTCTGATACCATGTTAGGGAATATGCGTGTTATATTACCAAGGGGCCAAAGGCCACAATATATAGTACATGTACATGTGCACATATGCAGAAAGCCCCCTAACATAGGGAGAAACTACAATATACAGATATATATACATCTAACAAGCTATAGATAACATGACATCTTGCTTATAGTAGCCAATAACCGGCTATACTACTGTATTGAAGTTGCTCTTAGGCTGGCCATAGTGCTAGTATCATAGGTAGTATCATGCATTATAGGCCCACAAAAATGATGATGTGGCATCTAATTAATGAGGAGAGATATGATTAGAGTAACATAGGTAGATACTGTATCATAGCGCACGTTACGAGAAAAGTAAATACCAAATAGATCTTGTACATAGATTTACATTGGGATTCTACAAAATAATAAATTTACAAGTTTATGATACTACACTATAATACCACCCACTATAGAGATAGTATCATAGACAAGTATCATATGCATGATACTAGTATATGATACTATACACTATGACCAGCCTTAGACTACTCATAGTGGGAGTAATTTCACTAGTAACTAAGTGTCCAACTCAGCAAATTTTCTTATGTGGCAGTGAGTTAATGAGGAGAGAGGAGGATAGAGTAACATAGCTAGTTACTGTAACATCACACTTCTTAAGATACAATGAATCTATAAGCTAATTAATAAAGACATATATGATACTACTTTGATGTTACTAACCAATATGAAGGTAGTAACATAGAGTAGTAATATGTGCATGTTACTACTCTATGTTACTTCCCACTATGACTAGTCTTAGCAGCGGAAAATCATAGCATTGAAGGGCATGCCAGGGACATTTAGATCCAATTTAGTGCAAGGTTCCATAATTGCACCTACGCATATCCCAACAAACAAAGTGTCAGTGAAGATAGCACATACTTGTAGGGCGGACAAAAACAATAATTTAACTAATCATTGAATAACATTTGGCTGGCTAGAGGATCCAACTCATTGAGTTACACTATTGTATACACTGATTGACGAGTTAGAATATAGATTTAAAACTAATAGTGGTGATTTTGCTGTCGGCCGTGCTGTGCGATCTTCACTTCATGAGCGCAGTAACTATGCATAGAGTTAGTGGTGACTAAAAAAATACAAGTGTCTCAAAATTACTATTATTTTATGGAATCATCAATACTCAAGATTTTCAAGATTTGGCATTTATTCATACAAGCGCAATAACGATGCATAGAGTATATAATATTTGGCATTCTCAAGATTTTCTAATTTATATTTCTACACTACTTTCACAGAAACTCATAATGTATGTACTTGAATTTTAAAAAATCAACAATAATCAGTATCCCGGCTAAAAGGGAAAACAATAATTGTAACTAGAATTTGTACCTTAGAATGTGTAAATTGATTTATTTTATATTCTTGAAATTTATACCTTAGAAGTAAAACTTGAGTTCAAAATTTAGTAATTATCAGACTTAAAATAGGAGTACATTATTTACTATAAAGCTAAGATTTGTTTTAGGAAAATCAAAGTGGAGTCAGTTTGACACAATGGATTTAAATACTATGCAACGAATGGTGAAATTTACAACGAGAGTAAGGGTGTGTTTGGTAGACTGGGTCACCTCAGATATTCTCAACCCAACCCAGCTAAAGTGCCTATTTGTTGTTTGTTAGACCGGTTCGGTCCAACTCGGCACTGCTGAGCTCATACGAAAAGAGGCTCTCAGCCAGGTCGGGATGAGAAGCGGAAATCGAGCTTCACAGGTCGACCAGGCTGAGCTCGCCCCGCAAAAGACTGTAGCAAGCCGCTGGCCCCACGCCCCGCACCTCCCAGACCCCCACCCGCACTTGTCATTTGCCCCCAATCTCCCTCTCCCTCCCTCTATCGTCCTCCTCAAGGACCACCGCGGCCCGTACGGTCCGGCGACCTCCACGGGAACGAGGCGCCGCCTGGACGCGCCGGCGACCTCCCCGGGAACGAGGCGCCGCCTGGACGCGCCGGCGACCTCCACCGGAACAAGGCGCCGCCACGCGCCATGGAGATGACGCGCCGCTGCGAGCTCGACCAGCCACGGCCTGCCGCGCTCGAGATCCCCCTCGGCCTGACGCGCCAGAGCTCTGCATCGGCCGGCCGAGCTCGAGATCCACTTCGGCCCGACGTGCCCGAGCTCCGGGAGGCTGCTGCTCGCTGCACATCGACGCGCCATGCTCGCCCGCGCCCGATGGTAGGCTGCTGCTGCTGCACATGGAGGAGCACCGGGAGGACGTCGCAGCGAGCTGCTGCTGGGATTCACGCGGGCGGCGACGAGCTGGAGAGCCACGGGAGCTGAGCTACCTCGCCGGAGCAGAGCTACCTCGCCGGAGCGCCGGCGACCTCCACGGGAACTGTAGCTAGGGACCCGATTGCTTTTTTCTTTTTGTTTACAGGGACCCGATTGCTTTTTAATTTGTATACAGGGACTCGGCTGTGTTTCATTTGTTCTATGCAAGGGTCATTGTGTAAATTTTACACCTCCACAGCTATTCCCACTACATACAACCCACCAAACAACAGACACACTTAGCATATCTCTGTTTACCCGGGCTACCAAACACACCATAAAATCTGAGTTCAACCAAGCTAGGGTCAGCTTGTATGAGTGGAGATAGCTATTCTCTCTTGGCCCGGGCTACCAAACACATCCTAAGAGTACTTGCTACACTGAGTACTAGTGGGTTCCAACTGACATGTACTTGGCTTTGTTGCTTTAAATATAACCCAAAAAATACACGCCACATACTTGATAAAAATACGAATGTCGTCAGACTTATGACGGAATGTGATAGGATGGGTTTTTAACGTCGCCTACAGCCGGTTCTTCCGGGTATTTTCACCGTGGCCAACCTCTTTCTTTCTCTCTTTATCTTACACTTCTCTCTTCCGATGGGACATCGGATACCTCTGGTAGGTAGAAGCAAAAAAAATATTCGACCTGAATGGAAATGAGATCAGTTTCACGTGCTTGTAGGCATCTCCACGGGGACAACTCAAATTGGCGACCATAACGGTTCGTTTATATCTATTTGGGCAGATGCGTCTTGTGGTCTGGCTGGTTCGAATAGTGTGCGCAGCGGCACAAACCATTCGGTCCGGTGGTTAGTTAGCCCGTGCACAAGAGATAAATAAAACAACATGAATTTAGAAAGCACACGAAAATTTGATAAACATTTCATTGATTCAAACATAATTTACATAGTTTAAAACTAAAATCTAAACTAATTCAGACACCGACGTCTTCTTCATCGTCGGAGACGAGGTCGGCGAAGGGCGGTGGCGTCCAAAGCTATTGCGCCCAAGCAGGGACCTCCGCTGGCTGCGCGTACTGTGGAGGCGGCGATGCGTACTGCAGCGGTTGCGCGAATTGCGGTGGTGTCGTTGGCGGCGTGTACGGCAGAGGCGGTGGCACCTCCTAGCCGTCCAATGTTGCATGTGGTGGCGCGTGCGGCAGCAGAGGTGGTGGCGGCGGTAGGGAGGGTTACGTGCTCCACCACCATGGCCAAGAGTTGGACGACGTCCTTCAACCCTGACCAGGACCATTTGGCCTCCTCGTCGGCCAATGACGCAGCCAGGGCGGCGTCCGTGGATGCCTACTCGTCGTAATTGTCAGGGAGGACCGCCTCCAGCTTCACAACGGCTGGAGGCACATCCTCCATCTCGTTGCACTCCTCCTCCTCGTCGTAGAAGACCTTGTTCGATGTCGGGAGTGTCGCCGCCGGGCATGAAATCCCAGAGGCCGCGGATAACCTGTCGCGCCTCGTGCTCCCAGGCAAGGAATGCGCGATAGTAGTCCTTCCGCCGGTACACCTCCTCCTGCTGCATCACCGGTGGCAGACGCTCGATCTGCCGGCACAAGGATTGATGGTCCGTCGGAGGAGGCGAAACAGGGAGCCTCCCCCTTTTCAGGTTCCACCTGTGAGGAAGGGTGACGTCGCGGTGGCGGCAGGAGTCGCCCCGCACCTACCGCCGCTGCGCCTCCAACACCGGCACGTAGCGTCTGTTACGGCCCGGTCGGTGCGAAGGAGGAGCCTGCACCGCCGCCTATGGACCGTCAACGAGGTGCTGCCACGGGGATAGAGGCACAATGCGGGCACACACAGGGTTCCGCCGAGGCGGAGAATCCTGGCCGCGTCGCCGTCTGGACGAGGATCCAGCCTCGTGGTCATTGGCGGTTTTCTTCATCCACCTCGACAGCTTCATCGTGGGCGAGATCGTGCAGGACTGGCAATGGTGGCGGCGGTGGGAGTCGACGTGAAGATGCAGGCGCCGCCGTGGCTTAATTACCACTGACCATCAATGCTGACGTAGGAGTTGAGGCGGCATGCGCAGCTTCCAGTGCCACCGGCTTCAATGCCGGCGCATAAGTTGAGGCAGCGGGGGCAATGGTCAGCGATGGCCTTGATGGCAAACACTGTCGCCGGTTAGCCTTCTATCATCGGGTACGCTTCCAAGTGGGCCCACGGTACACCCGGCCGAACACGCATGTTGTCCGTGCAGCGTCCGCACTCTGAGGCATCGGTTTCCCAAATTTGGGGCGTCGATGGGCCGCGGCGGATGGGTCGGTCCGTTTAGGTCACTTCAGTGGAAAGTGTGCATGCTGTCCGTCTATCCACGCGCACCGTTTCGAATAGCCCAGGACCATGTGACGTGAGGTCGTGAGCATTGACACGTGGAGTATCATACTTTTTCGATAAAGGAAATATATTAATATCGAGAGATACCAATTGCACTCAGTCTCTGCAATTACGCAATACCCTAATGGTAGTACGGATGCACATAGCCAAACAAAGGGAAACAAAACTAAGAAATAAAATCCCCACTACGGTATTCCATCCTTACCAAAAATAATACATCCACCATCAAGACATCACCTGAACTCCAGGTTCTCCAAAAGCGTCGTCTCCAAGAAGAAAACAGTGCACAAGCGCCGTCATTGCCCGATCAAAAGATCTTAGGTTTTCATCCTGAAGATAATCTCCACTCTCAAAACAATGCCTACAACAAGACTATTGCCAAACACAACCAATTAAGGCTCGCCTTGGAAGGTAAGACTCTAGATTACATTTGTGCTGCCGACCCCACTTACATAATGTTGCTGCGAAAACCCAAAACACCAAGGAAGTTCCTCAATAGCACACAGACTCGAACCTACATTGCTAGTCCTCCAATCCGGCATTCATGATATGCTCCCCCTCTGATTTCACCATGGACCAGAATATCTTCTGATGGCAACACAGAAGAGAGCTTCGCGCCGCTCCCTCCAGAACCAAACGGTCGGAATTAAAGCATGAGTGCGCACAACCGAATACCACCCGATCCAACAAACTCTGGGCAATATGTGCACTGTTACATTCGCCGGCGGAGCCATCCGGAACTCAACACTCCGGCTAGGTCAAGAATGATAAGCCTCGGGAAGTTCTTCATCTTCGCACAAGAGAAACCCTAGGACCGCCACCTTTATTCGCGAGACTGGCAGGCCCCACGCCTCTAGTTGTCTCCTTGGCGAAACCGAAGAGGAAGGAGGTAGTCCAGCGCCAGGCTGCAAATCAACGGCGTCCCGAGGACAACCATAGACCACACAACATCGGCCCTGGCTGAACCCATCTGGTCAAGATCGGGCCTCACAGCCTAGATCTGGTACCGCCTCCTCCTCGTCAACCCCCGACGGAGATCCTCAGGCCTCGGCTAGCGACGACCGCGCCGATGTGTGCCACCACCACCGACCCAACTCCCGAGAGAAGCCATCGGGCAGCACCTCCATCCCCACCGTCGTTTGACGGGAAGGGGGCCGCTACCACCACCGGCAAGGGCAGCGGTGGTGGCCAGAGGGGAAGAAGGTGGAGGGTGGAGGCGGCGCCTCCAGAGCCGCTCGGGAGGGAGTGACCTGGGAGGGTTTTTTTCTCTTGAATGGTCTATTTGAAAATGAGTGTAGTGTTACCATGTACTACCTCTGTTTGAAAATGAGTGTTCTAATTTTGTTCAGATATAGAAAAATGTAGCATGCTTATTTTTAGAACTGAGGGGGAAGGAGTACGCATGTAGGGGCGCGTTTGGTAGCCTGCATACCCCTTGGCTCGCATCGGGCCAGCAATTTTCGGCCCGTTTGGATGCCTGGGCCGAGCCGCGTTCTTGCATGAACCGGGTTTTAAAGCACCCCCGGGACAGGCCCTGGAGGAACGACCGGAATGGCAGTTTCTCCGGGGCCAGGCTCGTTGCGGCCACAAGCCTGCACGCGTGGACAAGGGAGGCGGAAACGTCGCGTCCCTTCGGGAACACGCGCCATAATTATGCTCACCGCTCCCTCTCCTTCCTCTCACCCGCGACCTCCCCCAAATTGTCACATCACGCGGCGGTTCCCCTCCCACCGACCAATTCGCCGCACGGAGGAGCACCGCTACCGGAGGAGGAGACGTCGGCAAGAAGCACCGCGACATCGGCCGCAATCTGCTCTGCAGTCTTCATCGGCATCTCGACTTCGCCCACGACCTCGAGCTCGTCCTCAGCCGGAACAATGGCGGTAACGACTTCTCCTTCTTACCTCCGTACTCGTTTTGGCAGAACATGCCATTCTCGGGCATTTTCCACGACATGCACATTAGATCTGCTAGGGTTTCCGTTAGGATAACGGTCGGATTGACGTTTGCAAGGTGTTCGTCCCCATTTCTTGATATTCTTGTCCAGTTCTTGCTTTTGACAGTCTCGATTTGGTTAGATCTGTGACTGTAGTATCGGATTGCGGTAGATCCTTCCTAGATCGGGCTTTGGATTGCTGGAAGTGCCAGATCTTACTGTGCATGCAAAGAGGGGAAGGGTTTTTTATGCTGGGGTTTAGCATGTTGGGATTGCTGTGCACAATGAATCGCGGTAGTTTGTTGTAGATTGTGTACTTTCTGATTGAACTAGGCCGATGATTGTAACCGGTAATCATAGTGTGAGGAGATGATTGATCAGAACCTATGGCATGAATGAACATCACCATGCCATTGGTTCAGATCAAACATCTCCTCCAGATGTGCTCATTGTATGAGGCCTATGCTACCTTGCTTCCATGTTTGTACTTTTTCAGTTGTTCAATGGCCAATGATTTAACTATGGCATAATGGAAGGCAGGGTGCTACCCTCAAACTTAGTCGTGTGTGCCATATTTCTTGCACACTATACTTAGTTTGAGGACAATCCCTTTGACTGCCGTGTGATCCTACATATATGAGGCCTCGTTTTGGTTTGTCTACTGCATTGGCCAATGATTGAACAATGGCACACTGGAAGGCAAGGTGCTGCCCTCAAACTTAGTCGTGTTTGTGTGATATCTTGCACACTAGACTTTGTTTGAGGGCAGTCCCTTGAGCTTTCGTGTGATCCAATGTATGAGGCATCACATGTTTCCAATCTCCGTTTTCATCTATATACTTGTGAGCAGGCACACCTCTAATGGCATGTGTTCTTGTGGCAGACTGAGAAGCTCAAGCTTGGGTCACCTGAGATCCGACGAGGGACCGTCCAAGAAACGAAGGGCGGCTAATGTCAACCACTTCCAGCCGGACGTAGGGCCAGACCAGTTCCTGCGCATCGTCTTCAAGCCAACCTTCAACCGACTACGAACCCCTCATGATTTCGTCAGGTGGTTCGGAGAAATCCCTTCGAGCATCATCGTCACCACCAACACTGGCTGCTACTAGAGGATGAATACGGTGAGAGAAGGCGATGACGCATACATCGACCAGGGGTGGGCGGCCTTCCCTGTCGCTCATCAGCTGCAGATAGGCCAATTCCTCGTCTTCAAGAAGGTGTCCACCTTCCAGTACAATGTGGTCATCTTCGACCACACCTGCACTGAGGTGATGATCATGTGCCGTTACCATGGCGACGCCACCAGGTGTGTCGTCTTCCAAAGTCATGTCTGAAGCTTACCTGGTCTGTGTGTAGTTGTTGTTCCTGTCGTCTGTTGAACTATGATCGTCTTTGCTATGTCGTGAACTATGATCGTCCTCTGTCGTGAACTATGACCTTGTTTGAACTATTATCAGTGCTAAGTTTGTCTGACATGTGAATTCTGTTCTTGCTTGTGCTGTTGATCGCTGGTAACCTCACCACCGAAGGTAAGAGGTAAGCAGAAGCAGTTTCTGGGTTGCAACCAAACAACACGGGCGCCGTTCTGGGCTGCTACAAGATCTGAAAACCGACCTACCAAACAGGCAGAGTCCAAATCTCCACGGGCCGAAAAAAATCTATGCAGACCACCAAACAACGTGCCTTTTGTGGCCCATGACCCATCTGCGACGCGCAGGAGCACTGGTGGAAAAACAGGCTTCCGGGAAGCCCCATAAGTCGCGAAGGTAAAGGAACCGCGACTAATGGGGTCTTTAGTCGCGGTTCGTGTGGCGAACCGCGACCAAAGGCTCGGGCCCAGGGCGCACGGTGGCCAGGCTGGTGCACGTGGGGGCTTTAGTCGCGGTTGGCCAGCCCAACCGTGACTAAAGGTGCTCGAAGGCCTTTAGTCGCGGTTGGCCGGGCCAACCGGGACTAAAGCCCCTCCCCTATATATACCCATCCAGCAGCCAACACTTAGCCATTTGGAGCCATTCTCTTCACAAACTTCACAAGTGAGTGTTAGGTTTGCTTTTGGTTCCTCTTATGCACATAAGGTGTTTGATGAAATGCCCCAAGAGCATGAAACAAACATGATATGAAGTGTTGGAGTCACACTTGAGCTTTCTCATTTATTTTTTCCTCCTCGATCGCGGTTAGCAACTTGAACCTTTGATGTGTCATTGATAAAATATGCATGTGTGTGTAGTTCATTGTTTAATTTATATTGTTTGTAGCTAGTTAGTTTAACAAATGCATGATGGTTAATTATATATTTTATATTATAATAATGCGAGATGAATCGGCAATGGATGTACGGTAACCGACTCTCCGGCGAGTTCGAGTACGGGTTTGAAAGATTTCCTCGTAGTGGCTAATGCGAACAAGCAGGGGGTTTTGTTATCTGTCCATGTGTTAAGTGTAAGAATCGAAGGGTTACTCTTCCTCAAGAGATGTTCACATGCACCTGCTTCGGCACGGTTTCATGCCAAGCTATAATTGTTGGACCAAGCATGGAGAAAGAGGGGTTATAATGGAAGAAGATGAAGAAGGGGATGATTTCAATGATGAAAGCTATCTTTCTCATTTCGGTGATACTTTCATGGAGGATGCTGAAGGTGAAGGGGAAGGTGAAGAAGAGGCACGTGATGATCCCGTTGATGATCTTGGTCGGACCATTGCTGATGCACGGAGACGCTGCGAAACTGAAAAAGAGAGGGAGAATTTGGATCGCATGTTAGAGGATCACAGGAAGGCGCCGTACCCCGGATGCGATGATGGTCCGAAAAAGCTGGGCTGCACACTCGGATTTGCCGAGATGGAAGGCACGAGCAGGTGTAGCTGACTCGGCATTTGAAAACTTGCTGAAAATGTTGAAGAATATGTTTCCAAAGAATAACGAGTTGCCCGCCACTACGTACGAAGCAAAGAAGGTTGTCTCGCCCTCTAGGTTTAGAGGTTACGAAGATACATGCATGCATCAACGACCGCATCCTCTACCGCGGTGAATACGAGAATTTGAATGAATGCCCGGTATGCACTCGCATTGCGTTATAAGATCGGAGGCGATGACCCCGGTGACGATGTTGAGGGCCGAGAAACCCAGGAAGAGGGTTCCCGCCAAGGTGATGTGGTATGCTCCTATAATACCACGGTTGAAACGTCCGTTCGGGAACAAAGAGCATGCCAAGTTGTTGCGATGGCACAAAGAGGACCGTAAGTCGGACGGGGAGTTGAGACACCCCGCAGATGGAACGCAATGGAGAAAGATCGACAGAGAGTTCAAAGATTTTGCAGCTGACGCAAGGAACATAAGATTTGGTCTAAGTACGGATGGCATGAATCCTTTTGGCGAGCAGAGCTCCAGCCATAGTACCTGGCCCGTGACTCTATGCATCTACAACCTTCCTCCTTGGTTGTGCATGAAGCGGAAGTTCATTATGATGCCGGTGCTCATCCAAGGTCCGAAGCAACCCGGCAACGACATCGATGTGTACCTAAGGCCATTAGTTGATGAGCTTTTACAGCCGTGGGGCAGACCTGGTGTCCGTGTGTGGGATGAGCACAAAGAAGAGGAATTTGACCTACGAGCGTTGCTTTTCGTAACCATCAACGATTGGCCTGCTCTTAGTAACCTTTCGGGATCGTCAAATAAGGGATACAATGCATGCACGCACCGCTTACATGAGACCGAAAGTGTACATTTGCCAAATTGTAAGAAGAACGTGTACCTTGGGCATCGTCGATTTCTTCCGAAAGGTCATCCAAGTAAGAAAGAAAGGCAAGCATTACAACGGCAAGGCAGATCACCGGCCGAAGCCCGCGGAACACACTCGGTGCCGAGGTATTTGATATGGTCAAGGGTTTGAAAGTCATCTTTGGAAAGGGTCCTGGCGGACAATCGGTTCCGAAGGGAGCCGACGGGCACGTAGCCATGTGGAAGAAGAAATCTATATTCCGGGAGCTAGAATATTGGAAAGTCCTAGAAGTCCGCTCCGCAATCGACGTGATGCACGTTACGAAGAATATTTGCGTGAACATCCTAAGCTTCTTGGGCGTGTACGGGAAGTCAAATGATACAAAGGAAGCACGGCAGGACCAGCAAAGTTTGAAAGACCCTGATGACCTGCATCCGGAACGGTTTCAAGGTCGTGCCAGCTACGCTCTGACCAAAGAAGAGAAGGTCATCTTTTTTGAATGCCTGAGCGAGTATGAAGGTCCCGTCAGGATTCTCGTCCAATATAAAGGGAATAATAAACATGGCGGAGAAAAAGTTCCAAAACCTGAAGTCTCACGACCGCCACGTGATTATGACGCAATTGCTTCCGATTGCTTTGAGGGGCTCTCGCCGGAAAATGTTCGAGTAGCCATTGTGAAGCTATGTGCATTCCTCAATGCAATCTCTCAGAAGGTAATCAATCCAGAAGTTCTACCACGGTTACAGAACGATGTGATCCAATGTCTTGTCCGTTTCGAGTTGGTGTTCCCGCCATCCTTCTTCAATATTATGACGCACCTCCTGGTTCACCTAGTCGATGAGATTTCCATTCTCGGTCCCGTATTTCTACACAATATGTTCCCCTTCGAGAGGTTCATGGGAGTATTAAAGAAATATGTTCGTAACCGTGCTAGGCCGGAAGGAAGCATCGCCAAGGGCTATGGAAATGAGGAGGTAATTGAGTTTTGTGTTGACTTTGTTCCCGACCTTAAGCCGATTGGTCTTCCTCAATCGCGGCACGAGGGGAGACTAAGTGGAAAAGGCACGATCGGAAGGAAATCAATGATATGTATGGACGGCCATTCTCCGATCGAAGCACACCACACGGTTCGACCAATTCCAGCTTGGTGGCTCCGTACTTTGAGAAACACAAGAATATTTTACGCTCGGACAACCCCGGGAAGCCTCGAATCCTGGATTAGGAAGGCCCACATGGAGACTTTCGGCAGTTGGTTGAGAAAACATTTAATGAGTGACAATAAGGTTGTAGATCAGCTGTACATGTTGGCCAAGACACCATCTTCGACTATAACGACTTTCCAAGGGTACGAGATAAATGGGAATACATTTTACACGATCGCCCAAGATAAAAAGAGCACCAACCAAAACAGTGGTGTCCGCTTTGATGCAGCAACCGAGAATGGGCAAAAGGTCACATATTATGGTTACATAGAGGAGATATGGGAACTTGACTATGGACCCTCCTTTAGGGTCCCTTTGTTCCGGTGCAAATGGTTCAAGCTAACAGGAGGTGGGGTAAAGGTGGACCAGCAATACGGAATGACAATGGTGGATTTCAACAATCTTGGTTACCTTGACGAACCATTCGTCCTAGCGAAAGATGTCGCTCAGGTTTTCTATGTGAAGGACATGAGTAGCAAACCGAGGAAACGGAAAGATAAGAAAACGATCGGTACATCATGCGATGATCCAAAGCGCCACATTGTTCTTTCGTGGAAAAGAAACATCGTGGGAGTGGAGGACAAGACGGACATGTCGGAAGATTATAATATGTTTGCTGAAATTCCGCCCTTCAAAGTGAACACCGACCCAAGCATTAAGTTAAATGATGAGGATGCTCCATGGATACGGCACAATCGTAAGCAAGCAGGGACACAAGGGAAGAAATGATGTGTAATAATTTATTATTGTACCAAACTTTGTTGAATGAATCATGTGAATTATATTACCCGTGATGTGTTTGGTGTCCATTTTCGAATGATTCAATTGACTCGAGATAGCACTGATGATACATGAAATTTGGAGTGACTAAGTCATACTCCCGCATACATGAAATTTGGAGTGACTAAGTCATACTCCCGCATATAGGAAATTTGGAGTGACTAAGTCATACTCCTGCATATAGGAAATTTGGAGTGACTAAGTCATACTCCTGCATACATGAAATTTGGAGTGATTTAGTCATACTCATGCCTAGGCGTATAATATGCATACTCGTAGTCTTCATAGACGCCGCCGTTGTACTGGTAGTCGTCGCCTTCTAAGTTGCCGGCGTCGTCGTCGCCTGCTGTCGTCGCCGTCGTCGGGCGGCGCTCGTGGCTCGAACCGAGGGTAGCGCAGGCGGGGGATATCGCCGGCCGTGATGTAGTCCATGACGCTCTGCGGAGTCCGGCCGTACCACCATAGCCGACGGCCGGCCTCGTGGAAGTTTCCGGGAGGCGGACCGTCCTCCTCATACCTGGCGAGCGCCCTCTCACGCCGATTGATGAAGAAGGCGTCCCAAGTATGCTGGTTATCGGGATGCCAGCGGGGATTCATCCGCTGCTCCGGCGTGAGGTCGAGGTAGTAGTGATTCGTGATGGCCGCCCGGCGCGCAGTACCCTGAGGGACGGGAGGGACCGGCACGCCGCCGGCGCTTAGGCTCCAGCCGGCAGGGACGCGGTAGCCCGGAGGGCAAGGGTAGTTCGAGGCGCAAAGCTCCTCCACCTGCTGGTAGGTTAGAGTGGGTGCGGTGGAAGCCATGAGAGAGTGATGAGAGATTGTAGAGATGTGATGTCGGCCAAGCCGGGCTACCTATATGTAGTGACAAATGGCGGGAAAAATGGGAGCGGGAAGACAGGAGGCGGGAAGAAAGAGGCGGGGAGAAAGTGGCGGGAAGAAATTGGCGGGAAAAAATTTGGCGGGAAGAAAGAGGCCGGAAGAAATTGGCGGGAAACAATTGGCGGGAAGAAATGGCGGGAAGAAATGGCGGGAAGACGAGGAGGGAAGAGGGGGTCGGCGGAAAGAGGCGGGAAGAGGGGGCCAACAAACTTTTGAATTGAATTAGTTTTATTTTTATGAATTTTTTGGTATATTATTTGTATTTTTAACATTTTGAAATGAATTAGTTTTATTTTTCTGAATTTTTTGATATATTATTTGTATTATTAACATTTTGAATTGAATTAGTTTTATTTTTCTGATTTTTGGTATATTATTTGTATTTTCAACATTTTGAATTGAATTAGTTCTATTTTTCTGAATTTTTTGATATATTATTTGTATTTTTAAAATTTTGAATTGAATTAGTTTTATTTTTATGAATTTTTTGGTATATTATTTGTATTTTTAACATTTTGAAATGAATTAGTTTTATTTTTATGAATTTTTTTGGTATATTATTTGTATTTTTAAGATTTTGAATTGAATTAGTTTTGTTTTTCTGATTTTTTGGTATATTATTTGTATTTTCAACATTTTGAATTGAAAAGAAAATTGAAAAGAAATTTGAAAAAGACCTTTAGTCGCGGTTGGCCACACCGACCGCGACTAAAGGGTCTTTCCGCGGGAACCGCTCAAATCCCGCGAAAATACCTTTAGTCGCGGTTGGGGTCCCCAACCGCGACTAAAGGTGACCCTTTAGTCGCGGTTGGGGACCCCAACCGCGACTAAAGCCCCATCCCTATATATTCCGCGCCGCCCCGCGGGCGCATCAGTTCTCGATCTTCTCTTCCTCCTCGCGCTCGTCGCTCCGCCGTCACTGCCGCGCTCGATCGCTCACTCGCCGTCGCCGTCGACAGGCTGCCGCGCCTCGCCGTCTCCGTCGCCGCACTCGCCGTCGCCGCCGCCGTCTCGTACGTCGCCGCCCCGCCCACACCTGTCGCGCGCGCGCGCCCGTGTCCGTGTCTCCGCCGCCGCTCGTACGTCGCCGCCGCCGCTCGCAGTACTGAGAGAGAGGAGATCGAGGGAGAGAGCGCGGCGCCGTGGCCGCGCGCGCCGCTGCTCGCCGCCGCCGAGATGCTCGCCTGAGAGAGAGAGAGGAGAGAGGCCGGCCGGCGCGGCGCGCCCGCGCGCGCGCGGTGTGAGAGAGACAGAGAGAGGGAGAGGAGAGCTAGCGCCCGGCATTTTTTTCTTTTTTTTTTTAGTTTTTGTTCTTGTTAATTTTAAAACAAAAAATAACTAAAATTTGAGTTAAAAGTTTGTGTAAAATTAAAAAACTAAAATTTGACTTAAAAAGAACTACAATAATTTGACTTAAACGAATTAACGTGTTGTTAATTAAAATTGTAAACTAATTAAAATTTGACTAATTAAGTTTTCTTAAGCTAGTTACAGAATTTTGATCACTAAAATTTTTACTAAAATTTGTTTTTTTAACTTAACTAAAAATTTTGTACACTAACAAAAGTTTGACTTAACAAAATTTAACAAATATGTAATATGTAACAAAATTTAACAAAAATTCTAATGATCAAAATTTTAACTTAAGATAACTTAATGATCAAAATTCCGTAACTTAAGAAAACTTAATGATCTCGGTCACGCGGTCACTCGCGGCGAGGGTTATGTGTCCTCGGCACCGCCACAGCCCTCTCGGTCACCGCCACACCGGTCTCTCGGTCACGCGGTCACTGCGTCCCCCTTTCGCCACCGCCACCGGTCTCTCGGTCACGCGGTCACTGTGTCCCCCCTTTCGCCACCACCACCGTTCTCTCGGTCACGCGATCACTGCGTCGACCCCCCTCTCGCCTCCCTCGTCGCCCTCTCTCTTTATATGTAGAAGAGATGTGATAATGCTGGCATATACACAATTAATTTGTTTTGACTACATGTTTTCAGGACTGACATATGGCGGACGATAGAGCTGACCCGATTCTGGACAACTATGATCCGGACGCGGAAGACCATATGTTCGGCATCATAAAAGGCGATATTCCTTTTGTGCCGACCGGAGAAGAAGAAGATGATATCTCTTCTTATCCGAACCTTGAGTGTGAAGATGAAGGGCGCCGTCGGCAAGCGGATGATGCCGAAGAAACGTCGATAAACGACGATCTTCAATTGGAAGTAGCAACCACCTCCGGCGCCGAGGTATATATATATATATACATATTGAGCGTCTGGTGATACAACTAACTGATTTGAATAAATGTGTGTGTACTAACGCGCGCGACTCTCTTTCTTATTTTAGCCCTCGGCCGGATCGTCGAAAAAATCGAGTACGTCGTCGTCAAAGCGTGGCGCAACCAAGACGATGAAAGCAGGAGAAACATGCACCATCGATGTTGTCGACGAAGAAACCGGCAGGCCGCTGGAGCCCAGCAAGAACGCCACCAAGTTTGTCAGCCAATGCGGAGCCGTTGTTAGAGACAACGTCTCGATCAACCGCCAGGAGTGGAATGAGCCAAAGAAGGCACGTGTTGGTTTCACTTTTGTCGATAAGAGAGAAAAAAGATTGCTTCAACAAGCTTATGGAACATTTCGTTCTACCTCCGGAATACCGCAAATACGATGAGGAGGGTAACAAGATTGCGGAAAACAAGAATAGGCGCAAGCTAGTCAAACAGTTCGCTCTTTCTAGGATGGCCAACGCATTCCGGAAATACAAGCAAAATCTAGCCCATGACTTTGTCAACCAGGGCAAGACTCCGGATTTCAAAGGACAATATGAGAAACTGCAACATGATTGGCCAGAATTTGTGAAGCAAAAGAAATCGGAGCAGTTCCTTGAACTATCGAAAAAAATAAGGAAAATGCGGCCAAGAAGGAGTACAATCATAAAATGGGGCCAGGAGGGTATCGCTTTTGGCAGCCTAAGTGGGAGAAGATGGAGAACGAGCTGAGGGCGCGAGGAATCCGTCCAGGTACGGAGGGATGGGACCCAAGGGCCAAAAGCCGGTGGTACGGGCATGGGGGATCGCTGAACCCGGAGACAGGGGAGTGTGTTTACCAGGGCAAAATAATTACACCCACCCAAAACCTTATTGAGGCAATGAGGGATGCTCAAGAGGGGAGGATCAGGTTCAACAGAGAGAACGACGCCCTGACAAAAGCCCTCGGGAATCCTGAACACGGAGGACGTGTACGAGGCATGCCCGGGGACATTTCGTGGAAACTAGGGTTCCCCGTGAAAGATGACCCGTACGGTTACGAAGCCGTAAGAGAAAGATGGATCGGGATGCGGATGTTGTGGCGAAGTTGGTAACGGAAATGGATGTGATGAAGAAAACCGTGAGTGTACTAGTCGCCGAAACGAGATGCAGCTCGGGCGCAGCATGAAGATCATCCAATGGATCTCGGAAGCCAGCAGCGGAGAAGAAGCAGCGTGGCTTCCACGGAGGCCTCACCGGCTGGTGCACCGACGATCGAAATTACTGCACCGGAGCCTCGAGCTGGTGGTCGAGTTACTGCACCGGAGCCTCCTCGCTACCCCGTGGACGATATAAAGGAGATGAAAGCATGTCATCCGTATTATCCTATCGGGAACATGTCCATGAAGGTAGCCATCGGCGATGCTTTACCACCGGAGCACTCCACCACAACAACCCCATTCAAGATGGCTATGCTCGTGTCACGGTGGAGGAGATAGTCCAAGGGTTTGAGGACCTGGACATTGACATTGCTACACCCGAAGGGGTGAAAAGACTTGGAGATGTCAAGCGCCAGCTCATTCTATGGCGAAGAAATTTATCAAGTTTCCGGGCGAGGCGCCAACAAGTCCACCCCCGTACGGTGGTGGTGGTGGCGGTGGCGGTGACGGTGGCGGTGGCGGTGGCGGTGACGGTGGCGGTGGCGGTGACGGTGGCGGTGGTGCTTCACCTAATACACCTCATTCACGTCGGCCGACGCCGCCCCCGGTCCTCGTCCGGCGGGTGATCGGACACCGGTACCGCCCCCAATCCACCTCCGGCGAAGAAGCGAAGCAGTCCTGGGTTATTAACCCGGACCCTTACGTACCTAAGAAAACAAAGGTACCGGAGGTATCACCGAAGCCTCTCCCCGGGAGGTCTTGGGAAAGTAGTGCCGAGGAAGTCGAGGCGGGCGCGGCTGCTGATTTAGAGAAATGGAAGGCAAGCGTCCGTGAAGAAAATAGAGGGCGAGCCCAAGCCAGTATATTCCGACAAGGAAAAGCAGTGGGCTAAGTCATTTTTGAACACACCGTCCCAAGCCGCGAAGAATCTGCCCGACGACTATTTACGTGAACTTCGTAGGCAAGCACTCGCGTTCAAGAACGAGGAAAGAGTTGGCGGAGAAGAAAGCCTTGAAGGACGAGGCCGAGTCAAAATTAGAAAGGGGGAAAGAAGTTGCCCAGCTCGGGGAACAAAGTAAACAATCGATCGCCCCGCTCATAGTGCAAGCCGCCGGTCCGGATGCCCCCGATATCATAGCAGCTGCGGCAGCACATGGATTGACTCGTAGAAAGTGCCGGAAAACAAGCGGCCGACTTAGGTATCACTCTTCGTGCAGTGTTAGGCCTTGATGAGGCGCCAATGAAGGACGTAGTATTTACATATGTGAAGAATGGCCCTCTCATCGAGCCTGCGCAGGAAGAGGATCTACCTCGACAAATGAAAGGTCTCGCTAAATTGGTACAAGGGTTACATAAAACATGAAAACGCCAAAGACTATATCTATGCGGAAGTTAAATATGTGCATCACTTCAAACGTTACTGGGTACAAATTCCTCTGAGTGAATTGTTCCAGTTGTTCAATCTGCGCGAGCTCGACAAATATATCATCAGTTGCTACGTTCTGTAAGTGATTTATTAATTTCTACCCCATCTCGTTCATTTCCTGCACTATATATATATATATTATCCTAACTATCTTGTTGTGTACGCTATATATTATGCAGAATGAAGAAGCGGGAAATGCGAATAAGGAACATCCATGATGTTGGGTTCATTGACCCACACATCGTTAATTCATATGTGTTAGAACACCACCCCGCCGACGTGGAGGAAGACCTGTGGCGGTTTATTAGAAAACAGCAAGAGAAAAGTGATATTCTATTTCCTTACCATTTTGGGTGAGTGTTTCGTCTTGAGCACATTCTCTTTTGTTTACTCCATGCATGGTATGTGGCTAATCGATGAGTTATGCATGATCTGTGCATGTATCGTGTCCGCAGGTTCCACTCGGATTCTTATGGTAATTAAAGTTCAGACCTCCTCGGCTCTCGTCCACGACTCTCCGAATATGGATCCGGCGCTTTGGGGCGACATGAGAAAAATGATGCAAAAGTAATTATTTTCATTCATTTGCGCTCTATATCGATCGGCCTATTTCGTTCATCATTTCCTAATATCAAGTAACTAATTAATAACTCTCTTGTTTATTTAATTTTCTTTGCCTCGTAGGGTTTGGAGACGGTTCGTAGATACCAAGGTCGGTGAATTCAAAAAAGAGCTACATTTTAAAATGGCAAAGTGCCGACGATCGGGGATACTCAGCCACCGGGGACCAATCTATGTGGATACTATGTTTGTGAGAGGATCCGGAGATACCGCAATGAGCGGGACCAGACGTGTGAGAACAACATCCCGAGGAATAACCTCCGGAAGACGCTTAGTCCGAAGCTCGCTTCCGACCACTTCAAGAGGAACTAGCTGGATGGTTGGCGAGGGAAGTCATCGATCCTAGAGGAGAACACTATTACGATGACGTAGATCTTTATGTGCACCGGAATTTGTAACTAACTTGTTCAAAATTGTATATGGTCATCCGATATTGAATATATATTGTATATGGTCATCCGATATTGAATATATATTGTATATTCCTCTTGAATTCTTTTTGGTTCTAATTTCAAATTTGTTTGAAATTGTACATTTCATATGCATGTATGTATACAGTACCATAGAATATGTGAAACTCCTTCAAAATTAAAACCCAAAAGAAATAAAATAATACAAATTAAAAAGAAACCAGATTTAGGGCGAGGGGGGGCTAAACCCTAAACCTCGCGGAGGCCTTTAGTCGCGGTTGGCCGGAAGAACCGCGACTAAAGGTCCTCCGCCCGGCGCTCGCCCTGCGGCCCACGTGGATGGGCCTTTAGTCGCGGTTCGTAAGGAACCGCGACTAAAGGGGGGGGCCTTTAGTCGCGCTACTTTGGTCGCGGTTGGGCCACCGCGACTAATGGCAGTTGCCAACCGCGATCAAAGCCCCTTTTTCCACCAGTGGAGACTCCTTTCCATCGCGCCAGTGGTGCAGGAAAGTGATGCAGGCTAGCAAACACGCCCTAGACAGCTACATATAGAGCATACTCGCGCAGTTGAGCATATCCGGCTGGAGCAGCATTCTTGCGGTGCAGTGTGTTAGTAGGAGAGATCCTGGATGACGCCCCCTGGTGTGGCCTACGACCGCCGGGTTGAGCTGCAGGCGTTCGAGAACACCAAGGCGGGCGTCAAGGGCCTCGTGGATGCCGGCATCACGACCATCCCGGCCATGTTCCGCCACCCGCTGGAATCCCTGGAGGGTATCACGACCCCAAGCGATAATGTAGCGGTCATCCCGACCCTCGACCTATCGGCAGCGCGGCGCGAGGATGCGGTGGCCCTGGTGCGGCACGCGGCCGGGACGGTGGGCTTCTTCCAGGTGGTCAACCACGGTGTGCCGGCGGAGCTCATGGCCGGCATGCTTGCGGGGGTGCGCCGGTTCAATGAGGGTCCGGCCGAGGCGAAGCGGGCCGCCTACACCAGGGACCTCGCTCGCAAGGTGCGTTTCAGCTCCAACTTCGACCTCTTCCAGACTGCAGCGGCCAGCTGGCGCGACACTCTCTTCTTTGGTCTGGCTCCGGATCCGCCACCTTCGCAAGAGCTGCCCGAGCCTCTCAGGTTGGGATCTCAGTATTTGTAGTTCATATGGGCCGGCTGTACTAGTACTAACTGATTGGATAATATAGGAACGTGGTCACGGACTACGGCGAGGCGGTGACTAAGGTGGCGCTGTGCGTGTTGGAGCTGCTTTCGGAGTCCTTGGGTCTAAGCAGCGACCACCTGCGCGAGATGGGCTGCGCGCACAGCCTTTACGTGGCATGCCAATACTACCCGCCGTGCCCGGAGCCGCACCTCACTCTTGGCCACAAGAGGCACACCGACGAGGGATTCCTCACCGTCCTCCTGCCTGCAGGTGCTCGTCGATCGCAGTGGCGCCGGCGGGACCTGGGTGGATGTTCCTTACGTGCCCGGCGCTCTGATGATAAACATCGGCGACCTTCTTCAGGTATCTATCTATTTCGTTCCAAGTCGTTGGAGTACATGTAATACTTGTAATAACCCGATCGATGATGTACGTGCAGCTTGTCAGCAATGACCAGTTCAGGAGCGCGGAGCATCGGGTCCTGGCAAACAAGAGCAACGATACGGCGAGGGTCTCGGTGGCGTCCTTCTTCAACACAGACATGAGCAGCTCGACGCTGTATCGCCCCATCACCAATGGACACAACCCCCCGATCTACAGGAGCGTCACGGCTCAGGAGTTCATGGCCACCTTTATGAGCATAGGTTTCGATGGTCGCTTACTCGATTACTACCGCTTGGAGCAGGATCCTCCTACACCTCATGTCTAGGGGTGTTAATTTCGTCAAGTTTAGTACTCGTTGGAGTGACACTAGCTGGCGGTCCACCCGCTAGCTCAAACTTGTATGCAAGAATCTTCCTGCGAGATGCATGTGTTATTTGGAACAACTTGCTACTCCTGTAAGACTTTGAATAATCTTTTTTAATAAAAGATCGTATGCATCGATTGATTGACGTATATGCTAGGATCTTCTTTTTTAAAATAAAATGTAAGGTTTTTTTTCTTTTTCATTAGTTACCTTGGTAGGATATAAAGATCATGTATGGTAGTGTTCATCTAGTGACATTATAGGTGGTCTTGTTTGATCACCATAGTAATGCTAAATTCATTTTATTTTAAACATTAGGCCCTCCAAAGCCCCGCTTTGAATTAACAAAGTTATCAACAACCGGCCAAAATACTTCACGCAATATTCTGTTTAGTCTTACACTTGGTTCGAGAGCATCTCTTTACGAGGGGCTATTACTGTGATGGGCTGCATTATCTCTATGCTAGAGTGTATGCTCATATATATGCTTATCAATTACAGAATATATTGTATTGGGTATGTCTATGTCTCAGTTGACTGAGATTTTTTTAAGTCTCAGTCACCTCAGAAAGGTGCAACTGTAGTTTTAAAAGAAGTGCAACTCGGTCCAGTGGCACATTTCTAGTAGAAAAGTGCAATTCCACTTTTTTAACAGAAAAGTACAACCCAAACACTTTTTTTAAGTGACTTAGACTTAAGAAAATCTCATTTGACTGAGACATAGCAAAACCATATAGTATTAGCTATCACTGGATGCTTATTATTAAGTGCTATATTCACAACACCGTGTTTAAAAGAGAGAGATTAAGTGAAACTCTGAACCCGTCCATTTTAAACAATAAGAAACACCTTTGAACTTATTTACTTGCACTGTTATTTCCAAAAAATAATTATTTCGAAAAAAAACATATTGTAAACTTTACTTGCTTTACTTATTTAAGTTTTATATTAAAAAGGCAAGCACTTTGGTGAAGTTGGGGACACAAAACACACACACCTTTGGAGGAACAGAGTTCACCTAGTTGAAGTCATGGTGGGACATAGGGCTGGAATTCGAGCCGAGCCAAGCCAGCTCGGCTCGACTCGCTAAATTTCGGTTAACAATCGAGTTAGCTCGATTCGAGTCCAGATATAAAACTCGGTTTGACTCGCAAAGCTCGCGAGTAACTCAAATCTGTCAAACAGAACATGCAAACTATATAGTGCTTTTTTCTAAATATTTGGCCATAGATTATGCACAACAATTATTATGATTATGGTATCAGAGCAATATAAACTACAACAATCAATATATCATGAGAATAAGATCGCCAAGCCGAGAAAGCACAAATATAGTTGCCCATTATGGTGGGCTTGGGCCGGCACGACACCACTTGCATATTTTAGGCTGGTTTAATTTATTTTGCCAGATTATACAGTCTACTATTCATTTTTACCGAGCTAAACGAGCTACTCGCGAGTTTAATGAACTCCGCTCATTTAGCTTGAACTCGTTTAGCGACAAAATTGGAAACTCGGCTCTGCTCGTTATACATCAAGTTCGAGTCCAAGCGAGTCGAGTCACATTTAGCTCGCGAGTTTCCAGTTTTAATTCCAGACCTAGTGGGACACAACACAGCCAGAGGCGTGAAGCGCATGGTGGACATCATCAACTCGAAACTCCTCCGAAATGACTAGGGAGACAAGAAGAAGATCGGAGGTTCCCATGAGACGAAGACCAGGAACCTGAGAAGAAGATCATCAACTCAACTTAGCCCTCGCCTGAGTAGAAACACGGTTCTGCACCAGGATGTAGGGAGACTCTCTCTCCCCGTGGTATCAGCTAGCGCCGCGTCAGGAGAAATGAAGTGAAAAAAGGCAGCGGGTAGGGTAGTGGCAAGGGGTCCAATAATGGGTGTCCAGGAGTCAAATTAAACGGAGATGGACACACCAAATCTAGACCTCGAAGTCACGCTAGAGCCTCGAAGTGTCGTCAGGAGAAACGCATGATCGACCGATACAAGGGCAACAGGGCCTCGAAGTGTCGCCACTACGGGGTAGGCTCCCCCAGACGAGTGCATAGGTAGCTCTAGCAACACCACTGGGTCCACGGGGTGTCTCGTCCCAAGGCCATGGAGATTCTTTAGGACCAAGCAGGTGTTATGGAGTGCAAAGTCTATGATCCCGAGACCACCGGATGATCATAGCCGGCATACAAGATCCCACGCCACCTGACAATCACCTCCGGAGTAGGCGGCAACAACTTTCCACTACACGGCACGACGTGACATGTCCATCTTCACGCAAAGGTTCACGTACGTAGTCGAACTAGTTCCTTCCAAAATCTGCATCATCTACACCTAAGCTCCTTCCCTAGGCTCCATTTCGTGCTCCCCCTGTGGGTCTCTTCCTTCCCTAGCCTGGAGACCCACCACACTATCCACCGCGGCGATAGGAAGCACATATTCGTGTTGGATGGATGTTATCCCGAGGAAATAGCGACCAATCAACAGTGTAGCGTTCCCAAAGCTAACAACAATTCACCTCCACGAGCTCGCCTCACCGTGGAAGATATGCGAAGTGATGATGGTGCCCCCCGGACTCGAGAAAATCAAGATCATGGGATGCTTTGGCGCCGGTTGTCGATCGTAGATACTTCTGGACCAGCGTAAAGAAGACAACTATCAAGATCGAGAAGGACGTGTGGGACGTGATGTAGTGGGACAGAGTCGAGGCCAGTCCTAGCATGGAAACCTCCACATTATCCACTGCGGCGACATGGAACACATCTTCAAGATCATACGAGGTGAAGATGGTGGCCCCGATACTTGAGACAATCAAGATCATAGGATCCTATGGCGCGGGTTGTCAATCGTAGATACTTGTGGACCAGGCGTAAAGAAACCAACTGCCAAAATCGAGAAGGAAGTGTGGGACACGCTGTTGTGGGATGGAGCCGAGGCCGGTCAGCACCCTAGCCACTTTGAGGCATCGGTGCACTCATGCCACTACAAGAAGAAACTTCCCAGGACATCCGTCCTCATGTATATTTGTCTGCATATTCATATTTTTCTGTCATGTGAATTATCGAATGCATACTTGGTGTGTTAGCTTAGGGCATCTTCAACGGGCTAACGCAAATCGGACGCCCAAAGTGGTCGTGTGCGTACGTTTGCGTCAGCCTACGAACATGAAAATGGTCAGGGGACCGGTTTTCTCCTAGGGGTATCCTAGCGGGCCGATGCATTTTGTTCGCCCGGACCATTTTTTTTTGAAGTCCACAAAAAATGCACAAAGAAGTAAATTTCACCAAAATATGACTTCCAAACAGCCGTTGGAGTGGCTCAAATTAGATCACAAATGAGTCCACCAAATTGTGCACATGGTACGACACAAAATGTAGTCTAAAAGGGGCACAACATGTCCATGATCAACAAATGTAGTCCACAAGGAGGCCATGGTGCTTGACATTGGCGCGGCAGATCATGCGTCACACGCACGGATTTTAGTGCGCTTCTTCAGGAACCAAGCCCTGGTGTCGTCGTCCATGGTGGCCAAGTAGGCCACCATGATCTGTATGTCCTCTGCCCAAATCTTGGCCCCGGCGTCCATCTTTTTGGCCTCGACGTCCATCCTTTAGACCTCAATGGACTCTTTGGTGAGGTTGAGGTAGATGGCAGTAGATGCCTCTTTTTTCAGGTGCCGCTTCTCATCCCTTCTCGCCTGGGCGAGTTGTGAATTAACCATGATCTTCTGCAAGGCATGGCTCAACGCAAGGGTTGATGCCTCCCGGGCAAGATCGGTCTTGCTAGTCTTTTAGCCCCGAGGACGAGGTGGAAGGGCATTCTGCCCAGATTCGCCGTCTTCGCCATCGACGACCACCGTGGTTGTGCCATTCTTGATTGCTTCTTGGTAGGCCTCATAGCCAACCCTCCACTTCATCACCTCCTTCAGCTTATCCCAACAATGGACCATATGGAAGCCCTTCTTGTGTGTTGCCTCTTCCCCAAGGGCTACCCGCCGGCGGTTCGGCCACCGGGCCATCTCTAACGTCGTCTTCCTTGGCCGTGCGGGTGGCAAGGTCAGGTTTTCCCCCTCTTTTTGGCTCTCTTCCCCACCAGAGTTGGTCGCATGATCCTGCTGGAACTTGGAATGGTCCGGGGGTGGTATGCCTTGCATTGCGTTCTTTTCAAATCCTCTAGAGTACCAGATTCACCACTATGTAAAAATCATAGTAGACCCTTGACGGTGCTTTTCCTCCGTGACACCATGATCTGGGTGCCAGATCTTCAACAACTCATCCATGCGATCATCAGCGCAGGTAGCTACTCCATCAGGTCTTCATCATCCTTGGTACCTTCTACACCAGTTGGGCATGTTAAGCTTCATGCACTAGCCACTTGAACCAAAAGTCCGAACTGATGGAAAGGGCTAGGAAATCTACTTGTACACGTCAACACCCCCTCTCACGTGTGACGGGGAGACGAGAAGACAAGTCAACACGTGTAGAGAGGCAAAGAGGCAGCGGAAGGCCGGAACCACACGGCAGGAGAGGCAAAGAGGCAGCAGAAGGCCGGGACCACACAACAGGAGGCTGTGGGGAGAGGAGATAATTTTTAGAATAAATTGGGAAAGCCATGATTTGAACTCGAGACCTGGGGCTCTGATACCATGTTAAGCTTCATGCACTAGCCACTTGAACCAAAAGTCAGAACTGCGGAAAGGGCTAGGCAATCTACTTGTACACGTCAACACGACGAGAAGACAAGTCAACATGTGCAGAGAGGCAAAGAGGCAGCGGAAGGCCGGAACCACACGGCAGGAGAGGCAGCGGAGAATTTAGAATAAATTATGAAAACCAGGATTTGAACTCGAGACCTGGGGCTCTGATACCATGTTAAGCTTCATGCACTAGCCACTTGAACCAAAAGTCCGAACTAATGGAAAGGGCTATGCAATCTACTTGTACATGTCAACACCCCCTCTCACGTGTGACGGGAAGACGAGAAGACAAGTCAACACGTGTAGAGAGGCAAAGAGGCAGCGGAAGGCCGGAACCACACGACAGGAGGCTGCGGGGATTTTTAGAATAAATTGTGAAAGATAAGATTTGAACTCGAAACCTAGGGCTCTGATACCATGTTAAGCTTCATGCACTAGCCACTTGAACCAAAAGTCCGAACTGATGGAAAGGGCTGGCCAATCTACTTGTACACGTCAACAGAGCCCACTGCAGCAACTTCGCGTACGCCTACAAAGAGCCGGTGTGTCTGCCAGGAGCCGGCACACAGGACAATACAAGCCCCAGGCTCACATATTACGCGTCAACTGCATGCATACAATTGTGTCGAGATTGCCTACATCAATAATACACACTCTTCTGCACAACACTGAACGATCTGCATATTGTGCCAATATCTTAGATGAGTATGAGCGAGAAGTGATTTCGATGGGCAGGACACGACAAACCAGTGTGGAAAAACATGCAAAATATTCGACTTCTTCGATTTGACAGTAAGGCCTCAAGACACATCGTCGCGAGGGACGCCTTGAACAACGCACTATATCACACTTGTTGCTTCATCGCTGACACCACATCACCAAGGTGTGCTCCAACATGGTATTCGTTTACATTTCCATCGACACACCACCGCGGCCGCTACATCATCCACATGAGATGGACATGCAACCCAACACCCTCTAACTGTACTACTGCAAGTCGGCACAACACCGACGATGGAATTTACCACGTACGAGGCTAAGACTACATCGCCATACCACAATCGCAAACGTTGTTCTCACAAAATTGTTGTATGCTTGGTGGGCTTCCTCTAGTCTTGGGAGTGTTGGTGGTTTTAGCTATGACCGTGTGTCATCTGCAAGATGCTCGCGGCAGTACCGTCGATTGCAACTACACCAACTACGACGAGTATTGTATCGAGCAGGACTAGCTCGACCACTACTATTTATTACCGGCTACCTCGACATCGACATCAAGGACAACGTCTATAGCTACACATCGGCAACAACTCCAGTCAATAATGTTTCCTAGTCATTTACGTCCACAACACTCCCGATGTGACTATAGGAGGGAAGAGAATACACCAGAAGGGGACATTGATGATGATATGGTGAAGAAGACAACGGAAGCGCAAGACTTTAAAACCAGTCACAGTGGCCTGCTTCACTCCCGGTAACATGAGGGGGAATGTTTTGTTAGAAGTACAATACGTACACGAGTAGACTACACATAGACGATCATCTTATACTCGGATTCTACCTCCCTCTATGTGCTGCCTATTTTTTACGGTGATTGGCACGGAACCTTGGTTCCGTGTTGGTTCCGTCTAATCTGATTTTTCGTGACCGTCGATTAAATCAAGTGATGACTGCTATTTAGCTTTTACGATGCTTCCTTGTATTTGCCAGCGGTCAAAAAGAAACGTCATCTGTTTTGGAAGGAAATAGTCATCAGTTTTGGAAGGAAATAAGTCTCTTCCGAGTTTCAACCAATCAAATAGATAATTCAGCCAATCGGAAAGAAGTCTCGCTCCTCAGACGAGCGACGCCGTTGTGCCCCGGCCCCGACGCTCCATGCCGCCGCCCCGCCCACGTCGTGGACCTGCGAGCGACGCTGCCGCGGATCTGCAAGCGATGGCGCTGTCATCCGGCCAGCCTTTAACTGCGAGATTGGACATCAGTCCTTCGCGCCCGGTGGATCGTCGCCTCTGTCCTTACCGGTGGGATCGGACCCCCAGCCTCAACAGCGGGATCGTAGTCGGCGGCCACCGCCATCCTCACCTGCGGGATCGGACACCACTGCCACAAGGTTTTACCTAATTTTGTTTGACTATTTGAAATTTGATTTGATTCACGCTTTGAATTATAGCCTGGTTTTCCTTTGCTCTGACCATCAACACTACTCTCAAATTCGTAGTGTTGAAAGAGATACACATACCACATTAGAATAAAGTGAAGTCAAAGCCCTTAAAGCATATTCTAAAAAATAAAGAAAACACAACAGTTGTAGTTACCTTGTGAAATGTCTCTGACACAGGACCATCATGTTTATATATAGTTAGTTTTTTTTTTGAAACTATATAGTTAGTTCTTGCTCCACTTTCTCGAGTCCTGTATTTATGGTTTGCATTTCCGCCGCTAAAGACTTCAACTGTATCTGTAATTCTGTATCCAGTCCAATAGTTACCTTGGAAACCAATTGGTGTATCATTGATAATGCTATGAAGGTGATCATTGATAATGCTATGAAGGTGATCATTGATAATGCTATGAAGGTGATCATTGATAATGCTATGAAAGGTGCAGGGTTTCTTTGCGATTGACAAGTTGAATATATCAGTATTTGATCGGTGAAATTCTTTGTAGGCTAACTGATAATATGAACTTATACCTGAGAATGAGGGGGAGTGTGACACTTCCATTATAGATGGCGTATCTGTCAAAAACGCCTAGTCTGATGATAACATATGCAAGATTAGAGTTAGCCTTTCCCAGAAGTTGAAAGAGCTTTCTTTCTATTGTGAAGTCCGCAGTCTTCTCCTTTCAACCATGTTGTCACAGATGGCTTCGCAACCATTGCATCTCGCCATTGTGGAATAAATGCCATCACGTGAGAATGATAGTGCAGGTTCAGTGTTACAAATGCGGATTAAGCTCGAAGTCCTTTAGCTGCCATTATTCTGTCTGGGACATAAGAGGCCAGATAGTGAGACTATCTTGGATGCAAGAGCCAGGAGCTGAACTGGGAAACTTCTTTGGTCGCCAGTGTTGGTGCACACAAGTCCCAAATTTGCATCCGCGTTGTAATTTTGCATTGTTGGAATAGTGAGTAGGTGATATAGCTGTCAGATTATGTAGGCATCATGTAAAACTGGTAAACTTTTGGTGTTGATGAATTGAAACTTTGTAAATTTTTATTTTGTCGATGGTAAAGCTGCTATATTGAAACTTTGTCATCACTTAACATCACAGTCCATGTCTTCTGTTTTAGAAATAGATTTATATGCATTATGATATTCTACTTCTGTTTTAAATGTTGTGGGGCGTGAAGTACTGCAATGAACTTGTCCAAAGGGCATTGTGCAATCCGAGATTCTGTTCCGGAAGGACCCATCGACCTTCACTTTCGGGAAGCGTTGGGCATTCCCAAGATGCATAACGGTGAGAGTTGTGTCATGCCTCCACCAGATTTGTACCCAGTGTCTCCAAGCTCCTATCCTAGATTGAAGAAGAAAACATTTCTTATTCTATTTATTGGCATCTGCCAATGGTTGCATTCTTGCACAATCAGAGCATCTCCACTCGTCCTCGCCATATGGGCTCCTGCTCATTTGAAGATCTAATTAAAGTCAAAGTTTCATTACCTGCACTTCGACATGTCATATTTTACCATGTAGCAGCATTCATCAGCAAATTTTATAATGTTCAATAATTGGCTGCATTTCTTGCACTGTAAGTGAAAAATTCCATTTCCTACTGTCACTACGTTCCACACCAAGAGCTGAATTTAAACCATATATTTCTAGAGAATTGTAGTTCTTGATCCTCTTTTGTTGATATAATTTCCCTTTGGAACCATAAAATTTTGTTATGTTACTCAAGTGCAACTACACTTGTCTAGATTTTAACCGTGTATTACAAAGTTTGAACCATATGCTACAGTACAGCATTGTGTGACGTTTCACTTTGTGACCAGAACAATAATCTGAACGGTTGCATCCCAAACTTCAGAATATGTTAATTAACTAACTTATATAATATCCAAAACATCCGGAGACCCCATGAGAATGCTGATACAAACGAGCTAACTGCAGTTCCCTCCACATTTTCTCATCCGGGCTTGGGACCGGCAAAGGCAGTGTTAAACTACAATAGTACAAAACACAAATTAGCAGACACGACCAAACACTTGGCAACTAAGTTTGAGTTTCCATGCATAGATAACAAAACATAACTCTTGTGGAAGTTATCTTATCAAACAGCAAGTCAGTAAGGATAAATATATATCATCAGCATAAATAACTTAACCTAAGGAAAAATAACTGATCTGTATGCCGATAACAGAACACGATAGGAAATTGCTGGATAACTTTTTTACCGAGTATAATAGGTACTCATTAGATCAGATACAAGCTGCGACTTCATCATTGTCAAGTGATATTGTGATCGGCAATGGAACATATGGAATAGTATACGAGGCGAACTTTCGGCATATGAACTCCCTTGAAGGTTGTGGATCACGGCAGTTGCAGAAGGAGTTACTCTATTTTACTTGCGAAAACACAAATTCTCTTTTCCACATGCTTCGTAAACCAAGTGGTTATGTTTACCGAACTACGTTGAGAAATTTTATGACACTCCCAATTTAAGGGGTGAGTTTGAATTATGTGCATGTTATGTCTTCTGAGCTGTTTTGTTTTCTGAACTTCTTATCATGCTACAACTTGAGGTGCAGTTAAGATCCAGCGCCCATATTTGCTACTACTGCTGGGCGCCTGCCCGGAGCACGGCTGAGCATGAAGGACAATTTACCATGAAAAACCTGGGGTTGTAGAGGAGGAGTCTGATACCGAATCATGTGCTCCGGTTTGCGATCAAGGACTGGAGGTCCAGCAGCAGATGATAATGGTGCTCATATTGGGTGCCTGAGAGACGCTATGTTGCAGATTGATGAGTTTCTTTTTTGTTAGTAAGATTCGAAGTTTTTGCTACACCTTGCACAGAACTAGTCTTGGAAAATAAAGATTTTCTATCATGCAGCTATATAGAAATGTGAATAAAAAATACTTTCAAATGTTGCGCAAGATTCTCGATGAACCAAATGGGTCACACTTTCAAAGAAAAGTTGTCAGCAATGCAGTGGTTTTTGGAACCAGAGCTTGGCATCAAACTGATAAACTCATTAGAAACTACAGGGACACTATCATGCTTCAGCTGAAATTGAAAACAGAAAACACACTTCCTCTTGTAAAGATAAATGCTCTCATTCCTTGTGTGGCTGATGACTTTATGCAAACTAGACGGGCTTGTGCCTAGTCGCTACTTAAATTAAGAACGAGCTTGTGAAGAACTTAATGTACTGATGCAATTCTTCAATGGATGTCAGTTTGAACTCTCAGTTTTAGACCAGAGGTTGTGGCAACACAAAACTTCAGAATCATTTTCAGTTCGCAAAATGTAGCATACGTGGAACAGGGCATCCATCGGGAAATTGATGAAGAAAGGAGAATGTTGGGTGGCCTTTTAACAGACCATGGAAAATAGTGAGGGTGAAATTACCTGGTCGAGGTAGCAGAAGATGGGTCGTTGCTGGTCTGGACGTCAACGAGGGAGCCAATCTTGGAGGTGGTGATGGAAGGAGATGGCGGCAAGCCCAGGTTCCCTGGCGCCCCACCTCCTCGCCTGCCACGGATTCGCCCAATCTCCATCGATCCTTCCTCGCCTAGCACCGGCGGCCAGCCCAGGTTCCCGGCCGCGGATCCGCCCCACTCCGTACAGTCATCCCGATATCGACGCGGGGGATCGCCACTTCGTTAGGCGAAGATATCACCATAGTGATTTAGAGGAGAAACGACGGCACCTAGAGAGGATGAGTGGGATCAAGAATTCAAGATACGATCATAGGAGGAAGATGAGTGGGTTTACAGCTTTACCAAGATTCGTGACAGTCTAATCGGATGCTTCAACCGCTCTAAAGGACGTTCGTTTTTTATAATCTTCGTAAAATATATTAGAGGTTCCGGTCCCATGGATTTTGGTTCCGGTCCCGCATTTTTGGTTCCATCAGTTTAGTTCCGTCTATTTACCACCATAGGATCAGGGTGGGTGGACGGTTATTAAAAATGCCAACCATTGTAAAACTTGTAATATAGTTATATACCCATGAAAGTCACTACAGTAACCGGGAAACAAAATATTAGGATTTATCTACTCTGATGGTCCGAAGACGATATGCGTGGCGGCGTTGCAGACTGGATAATACATAAGACACATGATGCCAACAATCATGATTTGGACATAGGCCTAGCAACCACGCAACTGGAAACTGGGTGTCTTAACAATGTTCACGCAAGTGGCTTGATCCCCCCCCCCGCGTATTTTGCTTTCAGCGCAAATGGAGATGAGTAGAGCAGCATCCGTTGCATGCCTGCATCGCACGAGAGCTCGGGCTTCTACGGCGCGAGCATATGGCGTGGGACGTCCGATCGTGTAGCTTTGTCTCATTCGTAGTGAACACTCCATAGTCGTTACCGTACAGCCAGCGGTAATCACAAACTAAAATTTCGCAAAGCCCTTTGAGTCATCTTTGGGGAAAAAAAGAAAGACAGAAGAAAGCAGCATGTGGACGTCATTATGCGCGCTTTGGCTTTGGTAAAGAGAAAGGGAAATGTAGCAGCAGGCAACAAAGGATTCACAGCCAGGAGAAGTCTAGGGAGACAACAAGCAAGGGATCGGCCATAGACACTTTGGCGTGGTCCGGCCGGCCGGAGGCCAAACTCGAGAGAGCGCGAGCGACAGACCATATTGCTCCTGCGCACCATATTACTAGAAGCAGATCACCTGTGCTGCTTCCAATTGTTGAAATCAAGCTGCGGCTACCTATTGTTGAGGTAAGCACTTTCTGATGTATGGAAATTGTGCGGCTTCCTTGGCGCCCTGAAACCTTGTCATGCAGCATTCAATCATAGAATGGAACTGCAGTGTTCTTTCTTTTTTTGGCCGGGAGTGCCTTTGGTATACAAACTTACGGTGTTATCATTGCTCTTGTTTATCTAGGCAGTGGCCAGAAATCTTCCCGTGATGGGTTAGATGGATTGAATAATTCGCTGAAGCTCTTCGTTCTTGGTCTTCAATGGAGGAACTGCACACGCATGTTGATCGACCGGTATGAATCATTGTGCAGTAGTGCATTTTTTTCCTTCGTTGAGTAACAGCAGATGATTTTCTCTCCGCCAGCTATACTTTTTTTTTTAGAAAAAGCCCAGTCGACTGCCGTCCGATTAGATAGAAAGAGTGCCATGCACCGAATGACCCATTTTATAAGGAAAACCGGGTCAAAAACCATACATTGCCCAGTTTATAAGGAAAATCGAGATGAAAAACCGCACAAGCGAGGAGTCCCATCACCCACATGACGCAAGCACCCAAGCAACAAACACACCTCCAGATCCGGGGCCACCACGCCCGACGTACCAACCATAACGATCTTCGCATTGCCCGAAGACGAACCAGACGAGTCGACAAACTTGCTGTCCACACACATCTCCAAGTCGCCACCCAAGCACCTTGCCTTCGAGGCCGCCGCCCCCACGTAGCAACCAGGACGACCTTCGCATAGCCCGAAGATGAACCAGCCGGGTCGATGACCTTGCCGCCCACGCAGCCCTAGAAACGCCACCCAAAACCAAGCAGCGCCACAACCCCGCCCCATAGGGCCACTGCCGCAAAGGAGATCGAGGCGCCCGCCTCGAAGCACCACCACAGTCCAAGGTCGCTGCACCGGTGTCCACTGCCCTCGACCACATAGCCAACCACCTCACCGTCGAGAACCCGTCGCACCGCAAAGGCCAAGAGCTCCAAGGCGACGCCTCCAACAAGGTAATGACGCGTCCGTCACCGTTGCCCGCTCCCGATGAAGCTTAGGTTTTTACCCGGAGAACTTGAAGCCACTCGCGTCGGTCGAAATTGGAACTCCACAACGACGCCAACAAGAAGGAAAACGATGCCCGAAAGCGCCGCCGTCGTTGGCATAGACCGGAGTCGGTGCTAAGACTTTCACCCGGAGTTCGATCCGAACACGAAGCTTGGGGAGCCGCCGGGAGGCAGAAGACCATGTCATCGACCACCGATCTTCACCGCAAGACGATCCACCGCTGCACCTCTCACCGCGGTAAATGCCCTGCCAGGCCGTGCCCAAAGCTGCAGCCGCCGCTCCGGGGCCGCCGCCCCGGCATCCTCGCTAGCCACCGGAGCACGCCAGCCGAAAGAGGAGGGCCTCCCCAACCAGCGGCCACCACCTGCATCTCCTCCCCGCAGAAGCCACCACACTCCCGCCCCTGCACCTCCGCAAGGCAGAGGCTCACCTCGCCCCCGCCTCGCTAACAGCGGCCGTGGCCCGACAGGCCCAGATCGGGGCCAGCCCGGCGCCGACAGCCGCCGCACCCCTGCCGACCGCAGGCTCCACCGCCGCTGCCCCTCGAAGCAGCACCGCCAGGGCCGCCGCGCGCCCGCCCGTAGCCACCACTGCCGCCTGCAGTGCCCCTCCGCGCCGGGAAACGAGAGGGAAGAACGCGGAGGCGGAGAAGAAACCGCCCCGCCGCCACCATCCTTGAGGAGCGCGCGGCTTCGCCGGTGCCCCCTCCGGCGGCGGCGATGCGGGGGAGGGACCTTGGCGGCGCTAGGGTTTCCCCCCGTGTCGCCAGAGGAGGGCGACGCGGGGGCGGTATGTTCCACAACCAAGCTATTTCAGTGTTCAGAGTTGCCCTCTTTAGCAGTTTGTCCGCCAGCTATACTTGGCTTTTACCCCAGATGTAAGCAGTCGATCTAATGGAAATGAGAGTTCTAACACCCACTCGTTTGTTCACTGACACACCCATTGTTCATTCATATGCTCAGACTATATATTGATATAATTTTACTTAATATTCATAGATGGTCTAACTAAAGCGCGATTTTTTCTCCAGTGGTCCAGTGCCACAGATGTTGACGGTGCCGCAGAGGCAATAATTGGGTATATTCAGAAAATGGTGGATCAAAGAGTCTTCTATATTCAAGTATGGAGTGGACTTGGGTCATCCTCTGTTCTGAGATCCATAGCAGAATTGCTTCCTTCTAGGAGAGCCATTCCAAAACTATGCTTTGACAGGATAATTCTTATAGATTCTTCAGAATGGAGAAGTAGAAGATCAATGCAGAGGGCAATTGCAGAGGAACTGAAACTTGATTGCTCGACAATGGCTATTATAGATGAGCAGGATGAAGAGGACGACTTTTATGGAGTTCATGACAGATCACGGGGTGAGATAGCAGCTGTGTCAAGAAAAATTAATCATATTTTGAAGGATAGTAGATTTGTGATGCTTTTCCATAAGGGTTGTGATGAAGAGATTGTTTTATATGGCTTCGGTGTTCCTCGATTTGGCAAGTTTGAAGACAACCTTTTGATATGGACATCTGGGAGGAGGCGGTTAATCTTTAAAGAAAACGACATCACGACACGAGCCAATCTGCAGGTTTATGAGGGGATAGTGAATTTAACGAATGAACAATTTTATGCAATACTGTGTAAAGAGGGCGCCATCATAGCTCCAGGCATCGACCCTACAGTGGTCTCAGATTGTTTTTTGTACAAACTATTACTGCATGTCAGCTTTCTTACCACCACTAAATATGATTGGGCTGGTCATGCTTTCAATTGTTGGATATGTGATGGGATTCTGCAAGTGGACATATCAAGGGAGATAAGTAATGTGCTGAGAAGAAAGATAAGTATGGAGGGTGATGCTTATCTACTTGATTACATGCTTAGAAAGTTCAAGAAATATTTGAAGCTTCCTTTTCTGAGAGTTAAAGATGGTGATGTGTATGAAGAAGGACCATACCGTTGGATTTCAATGACATCAAAGGATACAAAACTACATGGTATGCAAATTGTTCCTGCACAGACATCATCTTTCTTCTTGGAATTTGAAAGATCTGAACCACTGCTAGCATTGCCAACTGGTTTGTTTGAACATTCCAGCATCCTTGGTGTGCTAATCCTTTGTTGTTGCGCCTTCAATTTTGCATCACCTCCTTTTGCAAAATGTCATAGCTTGAAATTCCTTGGACTAGACCACTGTACTGATAACAATACATGTGAAGTAGAAGATCATACTGAGTGGGTATGTTTGTATTTGCTGAGGGTTCTAGACCTACATTACACAAAATGGAATGAGATCTTATCTATAAAAAATATTGATCTGATGACCAACATCAGAGAACTAAATATAGAGGGATTCATTTGTTGGCAATACACAACCCACTTACAAGGTCGGCTACCTAACCTTGAGAGGCTCCGAATAATCAAGCCAGGATCTGAACCCGAGATTTCATTAGACACAAGCAATTCCTTCCTTGGCAGGACAAAGCTAGAGATACTTGATTTGTCGGGCAATAGTAATATGGAGGTTCTACCAAGCAGCCTATCAGAAGTGAGTAGCCTTGATGTGCTTGTCCTAGATGGTTGCACTAAGCTTCAAGATGTTGTGCCTGATGTGCTCCCTCACTTGCTACGGTCATTCAGACTTGATGCTTATGGGCCGCCAAGTCGACGGATACCAAATGTTGAGCAACCTATGGAACATATCAGTTCATCCACTCCATTTCGAAAAAAAAAAATCAGTTCATCCACTGGATCAAATAAAAATGGTTCCAACAATATCTCTAGAATCTCCCTACAAGGTTGCACAAGGTTGGATAGTCTATTCCTGCGCGGGTTACCAAATCTGGTCGAGTTAGACCTCTCCGGGAGTGCAATTAAAGTTCTTGACTTTGAAACCATGGTGGTTGAAGTTCCAGGGCTCAAACGGCTATTTCTGCTAGGATGTGAGCACCTTCGTGCAATAGGATGGGGCAAACGGTGGATACTGTATAGCACAAAGCCTGACCTGGAATTATTATGCATAGACACGCGAGCTGGAACGGTGCGTCCTCGGCCACCCCTTAGCAAGAATAAACCCTTACGGTTGCAGGTGCATGCTGTTGTTGAGGATGCAAGGCTTGCTTGGTCCCTATGCCCTCCGATGATTATGGGAGCACGAGATGACGGCCTTAAGGAGGTTTATTTTAATATCCATGTCACATCCTCACTTGTACATAACGGGTCTGTTCAACTCAGAGAACTCTGCAAGAAGAAGACTAGCATGCACGGTGATCAAGTGAGCATGCAGCTATCTGGTATACCTCCAGGAAGCCAATACATGGATGTCTTTAGCATGGTTAGCGCCGTCCCCCTTATGCAGGCTTTTCCAGAGCCGCCGACTAGCAACTTGGACTATCATATTGAGATCGGTGAAGGAGGCCGCAGCTTGGAGAGCGCACTGGACGGACATAATAATAATGATTATAACTATAATGATCGTAACTTAGCTTTTATAATGAAATGGTTTGCGGAGTCACTGCATGTGCATGATGTCTCGGTTAGTGGTAGTATGCCCATGGGATATTGGAACATGCTCAAGCAGTGCCGCATGGAGAGGTGTCCCAAGTTGGGTACCGTATTCCCTTGGGGGTCTCAAGGGAATAGTTCGGGGTCGTCTGGATTTGAAACACTGGAGACTTTTTGGGCGTGCGATCTCCTGATGGCCCGCCAGATTTGGAGTAAAGGTTCGCACATCAATGTAACGAGTACTAAAAGCTTCAGAAACCTGCAGCACCTACACCTGAGCTCCTGTCCCAGGCTCCAGTTCATGCTCCCCGTCTGGGTCTCTTCCTTCCCCAGCCTGGAGACCCTTCACATCATCCACTGCGGCGACCTCAAGCACATCTTCGTGCTGGACGGATGGTACCCCGAGGAAATAGCCACCAACGGTGTAGCGTTCCCGAAGTTAACCGCCATTTACCTTCATGACCTGCCAACGCTGCGGCAGATATCCGAGATGATGATGGTTGCGCCCATACTGGAGACCATCAAGATCAGAGGTTGCTGGAGCCTGAGCCGCCTGCCGGCTATGAACAAATCCCGTGGTCCAGGCATGAAGAAGCCGACCGTCGAGATCGAGAAGGACGTGTGGGATGCGCTGGAGTGGGACGGCGTCGAGGCCGGCCACCACCCGAGCCATTTCGAGGCACCAGTGCACTCGCGCTACTACAAGAAGAAACTGCCCAGGACATCCGTCCTCAGGTATACTCGTCGTCTGCATATTCATGTTTCTTTGTCAGTTCTATTACTGAATGCATACTCGGAGTTAGCTTAGATCAGATGCTCACCCTTAGTTTCTCCATCTCTCATATTGCCTAGGTGATTCCTGCACTTCATCGAGATGTGTTTCTTCCATGGGGATAGCTTGCTGATTCAGAGTGATGGATGCTCCTGCGGCTGTATGCGTGTGGGTTGCTTGTGTGCTTTGAAGGAGAATTCCAGGCGTGATGGCCATCGATCAATTGCTTTTAACTACGTACTATCGTGTGTTGTGTCAGGTGTGAGCTTACGGTGGCTCTAACCTCATGTGTGGCTTTGAAATAAGAGGCAGTCTGGTTCGCGCCTGAGTACACACTGGGCTGGCTGATATGTGTGGTTTGCGATTGAGTGTTTAATGTGTGTGTGCCTGCGTGCAACTACTTATCTGAGTGTTTAATGGGTGTGTATCTGAACTAAGAAGCAGTTTATTTGTGTGCATCGAACTTTGGTGCATCTTTGTTTGGTGTGGTTTTCACATTAGCAACAGATATACATGTGTGCCGGTTGTTGCATTTATCTGCCCGTTTATGTTACATGCAGGATCTATTTCTAGTTTCTGGTTTCTAATTTAAGTAGTCACTACCAGTGCAAGCAGATCGTGCGTAAATATAACTTCAGCTTGCACTATAGTTTTGCAAGTAAATGAAAGCCTGAACCTGCTGGTATCCTTTGCACGAAACCTCTATTTCTCTAAACCTATCAAGATATATGCATAAGCTAAGTTGGGATATGTGCCGTATCTCTTTTCCTCTTCTGATTCAAAAAATAGGAAATAGTAATCCTTTCGTAGTTGTAGTCTTGTGCTACATGTTTACATGAAGGAAAGAAGAGAGAATGATCTGAACTTCTGAAATACATAAAAACAAAGTTGAGTTGTACGGCCATGTTATGCAAGAGTAGCTCCCTCCGCTGCTTCCTCATGTACGAGAAATCTGCTATCCTGCGGCGGCGAGACGGGCTGCGGCTGCCATGGCTACTGGCGAGGGTGCCTCTGTCGCTGTGGGTTTCAGGCAGCCTGCTGCTCGGACGGATGCGGGTGTGGTGATGCCGCGAGGGGGGTCTTCTTCGCCCTTACTCCCTCGGGCATCTTCACCTGCACCTGGCCGAGGGGAGGCCGAGGTGCCGACTACCCCTCCTTCCGCCGCTCGTGGGGGCTCTTCTCCGACTCCGCCCCCACTGCCAGCGTCTGCATCGCTTGGGCTTGACGGGGCTGGTTCGGCCAGCTCCCCTTCCGCTGTTGCAGCGGGTGCGGGGGTGTCGCCCACTCCGCCGTCCCGTCAGGCGAGCCAGCGGGTGCCGCCTAGTGCGGTCGCGGACTTGGACGTCGACGTGGCGTCACCTCCTCCAGCTGGGGGCGCGGCTAGACCCCCTCGCGTGGAGCCTGCTAGGCGAGGGTCTACTTCGTCTACCACCTCCCCTAGGGCTGCAGTTTCTTCGCGGACCTCGGGCGCCTCCGCGGTCGCCCCCAGTCGTCGAAGTGCTCGACATGGGGTGAGCATAGATGGGGCGATGGTGACGGATGAAGACTCCATGGCTAAGGCCATGCGTCGCAAGGCGGAGTCGAACCTTGACTTTTCAGGTACCGTTAATAATTCAAAGTCTTTTTTATCTTTCCCAACACCGCTTATGGCTTCTAAGTTGCATAACGTGGGGCTTTCGTTGGGTTCTTCTATTACTTCTATTGCTGTTTCGGCTAATGCTCTAAGACGTATGGAGTTTGATAGACTCAAATTTACTCCTACGCCTTCGAGTAAGTCGGATACCTCTTTTTCTGACGAGGATGAGGAGGAAGCGTACACCGTCTCAGACGGACAGCTTCTTTCGCACCTCGTTGGAGAGGTGTCGGAGGTTGGTCTAGATGACACCACTCTGGGCTCTTGTATTGAATTACAAGCGGCCTAATAAAAAGGTTAAAGTGACTAAATCTCCAATTGTTTCCAAATGAATGGCATGTTTAAGAATAGCAGAGGTCTGAAAGACTTGGCTAAACACTTACACATCGCTGAATGCATTAGGGAACATGTTTTAGATTTTGTTGCTATCTCCGAGACGGGCAAGCGGAACTATTCAACAAGTTTTCTAAATCGCCTGTCAGGCGGGGAAGACTTTGCTTGGGTATCCCTCCCGCCTCGGGGGCGTTCTGGTGGCCTATTGGTTGGCATTCGAACTACTACCATGGAAATTTTGGATAATTCCGGAGGTGACTTTCATATTAAGCTTCACTTCCGGAATAAGTCCGATAATTTCATATGGAGTTTGGTGTCGGTATATATTGTTGCCCAGGATGTTCATAAACCCGCTTTTCTTCGGGAGTTGGTTAATCTAGCGAAGGATAATCCGCACCCTATCATCATAGGTGGGGATTTTAATTTGCTGAGATACCCTCATGAGAAGAGTAGGGGCAGATTTGACACCCACTGGCCTTTCTTATTCAACGTTGTCATTGACAGCTTGGATTTGAGAGAGGTTTCAATGGGTGGGAGACAATTCACATGGGCGAATAGTCTCCCCGAGCCTACTTACGAGAAGTTGGATCGTGTATTGATGGACTCAGATTGGGAATTCAAATTCCCTCTAGTTTCAGTACGGGTTCTTCCTCGGATTGAAGCTTTGTCAGATCATGCCCCAATTCTATTATCTAATGGTACATCTCTGCCGCCCCGTAGACGTCCATTCAAATTTGAACTTGGATGGCTTAACCGGGATGGCTTTTCGGATATGATCAAATTTATTTGGGACAAGCCTGTTGCTGGTACCACTTCAATCCAAAGGTGGAATAATAAATTACGCTCCATGCGTAGATACCTTGGAGGGTGGGCTAGGCAAATGGCAGGACAGCTCAAAAAGAGAAACTCACTCTATCATCATATATTGATGATTTAGAGGCTCTTGCTGAAGTACGTCCACTAACATCGCAAGAGATTGCACTTAAAAGTCAATACAATGCAAAGTTGGTCGGATTACTTCGAGAGGAGGAACTCAAATGGTACCAGAGATCTAAATCCCAATTCTTGTTAGAAGGAGATTCGAATACGAGATACTTTCATAGTGTGGCCAATGGCCGCCATAGAAAGAAACTCATTCATTCTCTGGTTCAAGATGAGGGTCTGATCGAAGATCACGAGCAATTAAAGTCCTATATTACTTCTTACTATAAAAGCCTCTTTGGTGCCCCGGAGGATTCGGATGTATCCATGGATGAATCCAGGATTGATGATATCCCCCAAGTGTCTCCTGAGGAAAACACTATTCTTACTTCGCCTTATTCCGAGGAGGAGATAAGAAAAGCGGTATTTCAAATGGAACACAACAAGGCGCCAGGACCAGATGGTTTCCCGGCTGAATTCTACCAAACCTTTTGGGACATTATTAAATTTGATCTATTGGACCTGTTTGCCGAACTACACAAGGGCCAACTGGATCTGTTCCGTATCAATTTTGGTGAAATTATTCTTCTACCAAAGGTTACTGATGCGGAACGGATTCAGCAATACAGACCAATATGCCTTCTAAATGTTTGTTTCAAGATTTTCACAAAGGTTGCTACTATTCGACTAAATTCAGTGGCAGATAAAGTGGTGCGCCCCTCTCAAACCGCTTTCATACAAGGTAGAAACATCCTAGATGGGGTGGTAACCTTACATGAGACAATTCATGAGATGCACCGTAAAAAGTTGAATGGGGTAATCCTCAAGATCGACTTTGAAAAAGCCTATGATAAGGTCAAGTGGTCTTTTCTTCAACAGACCCTTAGAATGAAAGGTTTTTCTGAGGATTGGCGTGCTCTAATTAATAACTTCGTTTTTGGTGGGAGTGTTGCCATTAAAGTCAATGATGACATTGGTAAATACTTTCAGACCAGAAAAGGGTTGAGGCAAGGTGATCCACTATCTCCAATGTTATTTAACATTGTGGCGGATATGCTTGAAATTATTTTAGAGCGCGCTAAGATCGATGGTCAAATTGAAGGTGTAGTCCCCCACTTAGTTGATGGCGGCTTATCCATCCTTCGGTACGCCGATGACACAATTCTATTTATGGATCATGACTTGGAAAAAGCACGAAATATGAAATTAATTATTTCAGCATTCGAGCAGTTGTCCGGTCTTAAGATTAATTTCCATAAGAGCGAATTGTTTTGCTTCGGTGAAGCCGTTGATGATGCCAACTCATATGCTGAATTATTTGGCTGTGAGATTGGTTCTTTTCCGATTAGCTACCTGGGCATTCCGATTCACTATCGGAGACTCACTTTGGCTGAATGGAAAATTGTTGAAGAAAGAATTAAAAAACGTCTTACTAGTTGGAAAGGAAAATTACTATCCCTTGGTGGAAGATTAGTTCTCATTAATTCGGTACTCACAAACATGGTACTGTATATGATTTCTTTCTTCCAGTTACCTAAAGGAGTCTTGCATAGATTGGACTATTTTCGATCAAGATTCTTTTGGCAAGGGGATAGTGAGAAGAAAAAGTACCGGTTAACTAAATGGAGTGTTGTATGTCGTCCAAAAGATCAAGGTGGACTTGGTGTTCACGATCTTGAAGTTAAGAACAGGGCTTTGCTCGGTAAATGGCTAGCCAGGTTGTTAACAGAGGATGGGGTATGGCAACAACTCTTGCGGAAAAAGTACGTTGGCTCAAAGGCGATATCCCAGGTTCGGTGGAAACCTGGAGATTCACACTTTTGGGCCGGCATAATGGCAACAAAGAAGTACTTTTTTCCATTTGGGTCCTTCTCCATTAATAATGGGGCGGAGATACGTTTTTGGGAGGATATATGGTTGGGTACAACCACTCTTCGAGAACAGTATCCGGCCTTGTACACTATTGTTCGACACAAAGGGGATACTTTGCAGAAGGTGATGGAATATTCTCCCCCCTCTATGACGTTCAGGCGTGATCTTATCGGTCCTCGGCTAGATTCCTGGAATGAACTATTTCAGCGGTTAGATTCTATCCAGTTGGCTCAGGGGACGGATGAATTCCGTTGGAGTCTCACCAAAAATGGCATATTTTCGGTTAGCTCCATGTACAAAGCTTTATGCCTATCTACGCAACCGGTTTTAAATAATAAATCCATCTGGAAGATGAAGATACCTCTCAAAACAAAGGTCTTTGCATGGTATCTTCGTAGAGGTGTGATTCTTACTAAAGATAACCTTGTTAAGCGCAACTGGCAAGGCTGTATGAAATGTGTGTTTTGTCACGAGGAGGAGACAATAAAACACCTTTTCTTCGACTATCGTGTTGCTAGATCTATATGGTCAATCATTCAGATAGGTTCAACCTTATATCCTCCCCGTAGCATTGCAAACATTTTTGGCAATTGGCTTAATGGGGTGGATTCTAGGTACAAAATGATTATCAGAGTGGGAGCGATTGCGGTTGCATGGTCGCTTTGGCTATGTAGGAATGACAAGGTTTTTAATGACAAAAATTGTTCTCTTATGCAGGTCATCTACCGGTGTACGGCTTTGCTCCGTTCATGGTCGCCACTTCAGCGTTCGGAGGATCGCGACCTCTTTATGGAGGTGTCTACACGATTGGAAAACACGGCCGCGGAATTTATTTCCCAACATGGGTGGCTGCATAGTAGGAGAATTGAAGCCAACGGAGTGTCATAGTAGTTGGCTTTTATCTTTTTTATCGCATTTTATTGGCTCCTGGACTTCGGAACAGCTGTGTGCATCCTGGTTATGCAGAGGCTGGGTGTAATACTTAAAACTTTTTGAGTAATAAAGCGCCCCTTATCGAAAAATCATAGTGACCACCTCCTCCCTCCTTAAACGCTGCAAATGGAACTCGTCAGGGGACCCTTTCAGGAGGCTTGACGCGCTGTTTCGCAATCCGGCCCAATCCTTGCAGGCCTGGGGACAGAGGAAGTCCGGCAATATAAAGTTGCAATTGGCAATCGCTAATACCGTAATATTCAGGCTTGATGTGGCCCAGGAAGCAAGGAGGCTGTCCCCGGGTGAACGCTGGCTTCGGAGAACCCTTAAGCTATCGGTGTTGGGGCTGGCCTCGCTGGAGAGAACCATCGCGAGACAGAGGTCTCGGATCAGATGGCTGAGGGAGGGCGATGCCAACACCAGGCTGTTTCACGTAGTGGCTAACGGGAGAAGAACGAAGAATTTTATACCAGCTCTGCATGTTAACGGAGAGATAATAACAGATCAGCAACGTAAGGTGGAGGTGTTCTCCAACACGTACAGGGAACTGCTGGGATCCATCCACAACAGAGAGCATACCATCAATCTTGATGCGCTCAATCTTGGGACACACAACCTGCAGGGCTTGGAGGAGATGTTTACTGAAGAGGAGGTTTGGGGAGTTATCAAGGAAATGCCATCTGACCGTGCACCGGGACCGGACGGTTTCATCGGGGCATTCTATCAGAAGGCATGGCCAGTTATTAAGGGCTTGGAGGAGATGTTTACTGAAGAGGAGGTTTGGGGAGTTATCAAGTAAATGCCATCTGACCGTGCACCGGGACCGGACGGTTTCATCGGGGCATTCTATCAGAAGGCATGGCCAGTTATTAAGGGCGACATTATGGCAGGGTTACTGAAACTGGGAGTTGGGGATGGGAGGGGTTTTGCGAGATTGAACCGAGCCCTTATAACCCTCATCCCCAAGAAACAAAACGCTAAGGAAGTTGGAGATTTCCGACCAATTAGCTTGGTGCATAGCTTCTCCAAGTTGTTCTCGAAATTGTTGGCGAATCGGCTTAGACCTAGGCTTGCTGAGATCGTGAGCGTGAACCAGTCTGCGTTTGTTAGGGGGAGAAATCTGCATGATAACTTTCTGTTGGTGCGTCAGGTGGCGAGAAGGATAAATCAACGTAAGCAAACGGGGGTGCTGTTGAAGCTGGACATATCCCGCGCTTTTGACTCAATCTCATGGAGCTTCCTCATCGAGGTGCTCAGGCATCTAGGTTTTGGCTTGCTTTTCCTCAAATGGGTGGCGACGTTGCTATATACGGCTAATACCAGAGTGGTGGTCAATGGAGAGCCGGGCGGGAGATTCGTTCATGCCCGCGGGCTCAGGCAAGGGGATCCTACTTCGCCCATGCTCTATGTCATCGGCATGGAGACCCTCACCAAGGTGGTCACATCTGCAGCACAGGAGGGGATTTTCCAGAATCTTGCGGGCATTTCCCCTATCCAGCGAGTGTCAGTTTATGCTGATGATGCCGTGCTGTTCTTCAAGCCGACGATATCGGAGCTTCAGGCCGTCAAACAGCTACTTAATATTTTCGGTGACGCATATGGTCTGCATGTTAATTATAGAAAGACCACTGCAACCTTGATTCGCGGAGGAGACCCGGAGGAACATAGGATCAGAGAGATGCTGGAGTGTGAGCTGGCTTGTTTCCCGATCAGATACTTGGGCCTACAATTGGCGCTCAGGCCGCTGACCAAAGCCGAATGGCAGCCTATGCTCGACCGGGCGATGCATTTACTACCGGCCTGGCAAAGGGGGATGATCAGGAAGGAGGGGAGACTCGTTCTAGTCAAATCTGTTCTCTCCGCACGTCCGATACATCATCTTCTAGTGGAGGACGCACCGGTTTGGCTCATGGAGGAGCTGATAAAATGTATGCGCGCCTTTTTTTGGGCGGGGAAACGAGAGGTGAAGGGAGGTCAATGTTTGGTTGCTTGGGATGAGATCTGCAAACCAAGGAGTCTAGGTGGGCTCGGCATCAAGGAGATGAAGCTGCACGGCTTGGCGCTGAGGGCGCGCTGGTACTGGCTCAACCGCACCGATCCTTTGCGGCCGTGGCAGGGACTACCTATGCCGAAGGATGCTGCGGCGATTGAGATTTCCCACAGCCTTGGCAAGATTAAGGTTGGAAACGGAGAGAAGGTGTTTTTTTGGTTGGATCGATGGGTGAATGGGAGGAGGATACAGGAAATCGCACCCATGGTTTTTGCGCTTATACCGACGAGGCTAAAAAATTGCAGGCGCGTCGCCGATGCTTTGGCAGATAACAGGTGGGTTTTGGACTTGCCAAGCCTGCCTGATCAGCTGGACGAAGAGGGACGTAACCAGTGCATCCGTCTTTGGATGGAGCTCCAGTTCGTGCAGAGGGATAGCCGGACGACTGATGAGTTCAGCTGGACTGGTTCCAAAACCGGGCTGTACAACGCACGGGATACCTACAAGCTTCTGTGCCAGGGAAGACAATTCTTCAGCCTGTCCGAACCGGATCTGGAGATCTTTCGCCCCGCCAAAGTGCAAGATGTTTAGTTGGCTCGCGGCGAAGGGGAGGCTTTGGACGTCGGACCGTAGATTCAGGCACGGCCTACAAGATCAGACGAGCGCTTGCTTCGTTTGTCTGCAGGAGGAGGACAACATTGAGCACATCACAATGCAGTGCTACTACGCAAGGTAGGTCTGGCACACATGTCTGCAAGCCGCGGGACTGAGGATCCCAATACCCCATGTTGGTAGCATCTGGGAGAATTGGTGGCTCCATGCGAGGATGTTGGTGGCTGCAAAGGATAGGAGGAAATTCGACACCCTGATCATCCTTGTGGCTTGGATGTTATGGAAGCATAGGAACGCAGTAGTTTTCGGTAACACTAGGGATCAATGTTCTTTAACACAGCTGGCGGACAGAGTGAAAGACGAGTTTAGACTTTGGGAGTTAGCCGGTTTAGGAGGGAGTAGGAGTCAGGAGGGAGAGTAGTAGGCTCAGAACTGGAGGGAGGGTCCGAGGGTTTTCCTTCGGGTTTCCGTGTGCGTGTGGGGTGGCCAATTTTTTGGCATCTTGTACCTATGTCTTCTTCCTTCTATAAAGATCAGGCACACCATTGGCGTGCTCTCGAAAAGAAAAGAAAAAAACTCGTCAGGGCCGACTCATCTCCCGATTTGCCTATCTCTTCTCCCTCAACTTCTCTCCCGTCACCACTCCCCGTGGCTCTGGTCTTTTGATGGAAGGGAAGAATAGTCTACTGATACACGGTGGTGGGTTTTTTCAGCCCGGCCCAGCCGCCTAGTAGATGGAGACACACATTGTTCCTGTGTAAGCATTTTGTTTAAATCGTTGAGCTAACCGTCAAGTTTGTTTGTGACTTGTATGCTCCATCAACTGAGATGAGTGTTCCGAATGCTTATTAGGGAATAGGGATGTATCCATTGCCTGGAAGCACTGTTATCTACGATATCCTTCAAAAAAAAATCCCACAAAAAAAAATACGATAAGTTGGAACATCAGTTGGGTCTCTTTCCGGTGCATGATAATCTCAGGTTCATTGCTAGCTCAAGTAAAATAACCCTCCGAGAGAAGATAATGTACATCTTTTCTGCATACCACATTGTCACTGAACCTGATTGTATGTATCCATGGCCTGGAAGTGGCCTGGAAGCACTGTTATCTATGAACCTTTGTAAGTTGGAACATCAGTTGGGTCACTTTCCAGTGCATGGGAATCTAAGGTTCATTGCTGGCTCAAATAAAAACCCTCAGAGAAGATAAAAACGAAAGAAAAACATAGTGGGCTGATACTAGCATCTCCATAGATATAAAAACATAGTGACGCTTCCCAACTAAAGTTGCATGTCCGACTTAGGACCAGACTCAAATTTTGGTTACACACAAAGCTTCCATGATTTACCATCTTGTACAGGAAACAAAATGAGTAAAGAACTCTGCTCACAGAAAAAAAAAAAAACAGACCCTCATAGGTACAAAATTGGCAATTTTGTTGAGCAGCCATGCTTATTACCTGGCCCCACAATAAGACTGTAAAGATTAAAGAGTTCGCGTGCAGCTAAGAACTTGCTTACCAGAAATAAACGATCAACACTGGCCAATATCTATTTCCCGGTTTCTTGTTTTGGAAGACTTTCAGCTGCTGTTTCACTCGCTTGGGTGTCAATAGGCTTTGCGGCAGTGGACTCAGCTGTCCTCATCGCGAGCTCTCTTTGCATTTTTATTTGGTCTCGCATTACCTTTGCCATCTCCTTCGCCTGCGCCTCTTCTTTCTCCATTTGCATGTTTGTTATCATCTGAGCATTCTTGTCAATCGGGTTGAAAATTTTCTCTATGGCAGTTTCCTGATAATTAAGATGAAGAACGAATTACGAGTTAGTACACAATTGTGTGCATTGTACAAGTGGCATTTGTGTTTAATGCCAGTGATCCTATACCTATAATACTGAACCAGAAACATAAACAAAAATACAAGTCTATTTTGGTAGTTGCAGAACAAGCATGTTTCACATCAATCGAAAGTAAACAAGCCAGTGTGCTGTTCTCCAGAGGCTGACAACATGATCGTCAAATTCTGTTTATCACTTGTGAGATTGCGCATAAACTAGTAAATAACATCTATATATCCGTATCTAAAGAAAATTAAGACACTTATTTTTAGTACGGATGGAGTAGAATGCAGTACACATTTCCTAGGCAAGCGTTGCAGTTAACCATAAATATGTGGTACAGTGTCTTACAGCTTCTTCGAAGTGCTGTTTGAGAGCTTGCATCTGCTGAACCACTTGACGAACCTCTGACAGAATAACTTGCTCTGGCTGTTTCCTCACTTGTTCCTTCCTAGCCTGAGCCTGAATAACAAACACTGGAGTTTAAGTGCTATCGCAATTGAATACAATATTGGTTCTCAGAAAAATGAATATGAATACATAAAGGATGGACGGTGATGTAACCATAGATAATCAAACCTACTTACAACTGGAAAATAATGGTTTTTTTTGCAAGCTAGTTTAGTAGTTTCCTGATACTAGCTTAAAATTTTGCAGTGAGCAACCGTGCAAAACAAATTCTTTAAATTTGCGACAGTATATACAAGCATGTCACAACCGAGGACTTCATGATTTCGCTAAACTTAAATGCATAAGTTTAGCCCTAAGTTGCACCTAAATATGGCAGGAAACACAGCTTTCTGAGATTTATTAAAAACCCAGTTATCTCATATCTCTACTGTGTATTCCACATAACCAACACCACTTATGACAGCTGGTACCAGTATACCCTACAAAGGTACAATATAGGTTTCCTTTATTATAGTTGTAGGTAAATTTTATACAATAAGCATAATTTGGAACATTGAACATGCCCTTTGCAAAATAGCACAAAGATCATTGTCAAACGAACTAAGTTGCCTGACAACCATTTCCAAGTCATAGTAAAGTTGATCAAATGTTCACCTGAAAATTTCAAATCCTCTACCTTTTGTAATTATACTTTCTCTGTACAGTTGTACTATACCAAAAATGTATTAAAAAACATGCAGTAGAGTCGTACTGTTTTCAGAAAAAAAAAAGATCAAATCTAACATTTAGCTGCATATATGAAATAAAGAAAGGAAAAAATCTATCATGAAAAAAGGCGAACAGTAAACAAAGCTACTATTCACTGAAAATTGCCCCTTTTCTGTTTCTCCGATTGTAAGTCTTCACTCAAATATTTTGCAGGTGTCATGCACCTGATACACTCTAACAACGAAAATAACACAAGAATCAGGATAGCGACTCACCATAAGACAGTTCATAAGGACAAATGCCTTCATATCTTTGGTTTATGATAAAAATATTGTTGACAGAGAAATACAAATGTCAGATATCTTCTAGTGAGTTCCTAACCATTTGAGTCCAAACAAATGTCAGACATGACAAATCGACCTAGTCAGAAATGGGATGTGTTTTGAGTTCCATACAAAATGAGCAAAGTTATTTTCTTAGCATCCATATTTCTTTTTCTAATAGTATTAAGCTATTCTCATTTGCAGCCATGTCGAACAACCTAAAGGGAAAACTGGGTCTGTACCATTAAAAGATCCACTCTTTAGGTTTATACCATCAAAAGCTTCTTGTTTAGGTTTGTACCACCGAAAGGTTGCAGCGTTATTGGTTTTGGCCACTCCGTCTGCTTCCGTTAGAAAGATTTTTTTTTTTGCCGATTAATTGATTTAACTATTTACCTTCCTACCCCTGTGGAGGATTCCCTGGCTCTGCTCTTCACCACGAACTAAACCCACGAGCAGAGTTCACAGGAGAAGCCCCGACCACCCCATTGCCTTCCGCGACGGTGACAACCGCGTCCCCGAGCCCATCGGAGGATCTCCTCGGTGGCACACCTCGATCCCTACCGAATCGCGCCCCCAGAGGCATGGAACGAAGGGGCCCGTCCGGCCGCCCGAGCAGCCTGCGAGCTCGCCGAGCGATCGGCCGCCACCGTCGCACTTCGCCCAGTCATCCTGCTCGGAGGCCGCCGGAGGCCGCCGAGCGCTTCTTCCGTCTCCGGCACGACCCCGAGGCCCGTGCTCGTCCCTGACCGCCCCCTGCGTGTTTTTGCTGCTCGCTGGGAGGACCCTCCTGGACTCCTGGTGCTCAACCTGGGTCATCTTCTGTTGTGAGATGTTTTCATGATGAAACGGTACCATGGTCATCAGTAACGGAGACTTCACAGAGATGGTAAGAATCAAAAGTATTGCAACCTTTCGGTGGTACGAACCTGAACAAGAAACTTTTGATGGTATCTATACCTAATAATAAAGGAGCTGAGGTTTCTGCCAAAATTTTCGTCCAACATTTTATAGACGGTTTTGCCCTCCCACCAAATCGCATATTATGCACCGATGCCATCAAAATAACGCTTCACGGTTCCTTTTCCTGCGTCGCTGTGCTGGTTTTCCTCCGAACTGGGCCTGTCCAACTAATTGTGGGCTGGGTCTCTATTGGACAAAGAGAGATCGTGTGGCATCCAAACTCCACCCGGAACCTTACATATATACTGGAGAAAACAATCCCCCAAGTCCACGCAGCAGCCGCCGAAACCCTGCCTCCTTCGCCGGAACCTGTCTCCGCTGCCATCGCGGCCGCTGGACGCGGCGCCATTGAAGAACGTGGCAATGGCAGAGCTCAAGTCACGGGTGTTCTCCGCGCTCGTCAAGCTCGTGGACAGCAACACACAACACACAGTAGATCGCTTGATCCGCTCGCCGCCGTCTCGCCGCGGCTGCATAAAACGCATCTGGCTCGGTGACGCAACGACCTGGCCTCGAATTCGTATCAGCCAATCTCGATGGCTAAGGGGCCCTCCCCCACCAGAAGCTGGTTACTGGGAGAGAATTTAGAAGCGCCGTCTTCTTCTTTGGGCGTCGCAGTTGGATAAGCTAGGCCAACGGGAAGAGCACGCCCTCCACATATGTGGGCTACACCATGCCCAGACTCACAGGAGGTAAGTGGAGACAGCTGGGGAGGGCGCTGTCGTCTATGACCGAAACTCACATAAAGTTGGGACCGAGAGAACCACCCGCCGTAGTTCCCCAAGCCCCACACAACCACAGCGGCACCAGCGAGAGTTCTTCTGTCATCTACTCTCCATCGAGACGTGCATCAGAAAAATTGTTTCCTCGATCAGAGATTCAGAGCCGATCACGTATGGAACAGAGCGGTGACCAATCCTATATACTCCATACGACAGAGCTCACAGCAATTCAGAGCGGTGACCATATAGTTTGGACGGAGAAGATACGACACGCCAGGGCACCGAGCCGACCGGTCACACGATATCCGGCCATGCTAGCAAGCTTCATATCATCCTGATTTCGTGGTCGATTTCAATCTCTGCTGCCGCTAACAACATCAACCGTATGTACTACCAAAAATTATTGGCTGCTCGATGTGAAGTAAAATGTTGCAATCCGGAGGAGAACGGGAACTATCAGCCGGCGCGGCAGGGAGCATGCGCTGTAGTACACTCGAAATTAGTCTGATAATGCGTGCTCCAAATCCTAAGATACACTGCTTCAATGGTGGCACACATCTAGACTGCAACTTCCCAAGATAATGTAGTGGAGGATCTGGAATCAACGTAATGCTTGTGGCTAGAAGATATTACGTCCGTTCCAAAATACAAGTTTTTTTTATACAAAGTTAAACTAGCTTCAGTTTTGCACGAGCTAGAGATTTACTATGAAGTCGCAATAAATATTTTTCATTTACTATTCCTTGCCATGCGTTGATTTATGTTTGCTGCCTTCTATACAAATATTACACATTTTGCGTACTTAAAAAATTGTGTTTTCCATTTTCACATTGGTCAAAAGTTTGCATCCTCTAATTTTTTATCTACTTTCAAATCCGTACAGTAATTTCCGGTATCATCTTTCGCTAATCCACCGAGATAGTTCTACATTTTAGTTTTAGAAGGGTTTAATTTCATTTATGACTATGTTAGAAGCTCTTGACGATGCCACTACCCACCCTGATCGAGTTTCCATTCAAAACGCTCCGTTTCATAAAAAATAAGCTGATTTGTTACTGTGAAATTCTAAATCGCTAATCGTAAAAAAGAAAAAACAATCCGTCGGGCAAATGTCCTAGTAAACCTAAAGAGTGTATCTTTTAATGGTACATACCCAATTTTCCCCAGCTTAAATAGAAGAACACGGCTTCAGTTTAACACAAAGTGTCACTCCTACTGAAAGTAAGACAAACTACACATATGGTTAAGGTGTCGAGTGGGATCCCACGCAAGTCCCACACATTTTGCCTTTTCTAGTGCAAATTTTGGATCCCACTTGTCACCCAACACATGGAGGTCAACCGTATCCTATTTTCCAACAGATTTACAAAATAAAAGAGCTACGTAAAGGATTAATTGTCGGACTTAACATGCGACTGGAGACTTGCAAGGCGAAATTGCTTGGTTATACCAGTAAATGTTGTTTCCAGAACATTTGTAGTAGAAGAGATGGACATATCATCCAGGAAATGGCCGGCCCCAAGAAAAGCCTTACCTGCTCGAGCCGCTGCTGCAGCTGCAGCCTGTAAGATCGGATCCTCCTCTGCTCGTAGCCGGACATCACCCGTACCACGAACCACGCCTTCCTCCCGAGCTGCACCAGCTTATCCATGCCTCCGTGAACCAGCAACACGCGCCGCGGCGGAGGCCCACCTGATCCTCTCCGAGAGCCAACGAGGAGGCCCGATGAGGGGAAGGGAGAAATCCTCCGAGATCTACAAGCGGGCGAAGAGGTTTCGAGACCTGCCCGAAACACCCCGACGGAGGCTTGCGTTTCCGGGAGCACGGGCGAGCGCGGAGGCGACGGGCGATCGCCGCCGAAGAGCGAGGCAGGAGTGGGGCGGCGCGGCGCGGAGCGGCGGTGGAGAACGGGGAGGAGTGGGCGAGTCCTGGTTACCCTTTGACGAGTGGGCGAGCTCCTCCTATTTGCCGCTTACTTCGTGCATGCATCAACTAGCGGTCGCTAACGAACAACCGAACTGGACGCGGCCCATTTAGGCCTTGTTTACTTCTCAGGTTTTTTCATCCCCTGGACGTTTGGGGATGGGAGGGGATGGGAGGAGATTGGGTGAAACCCCCTCTTTTACCCAACTAGTTGAATGCCCGTCCGTTGCTACGGTTTCATCTTGTTCACAATGCATTTCAATGTTTGTTTTTAAATTATATTAGAAGAAAAAGATATAACTACATTTTATGATACACATAATAATTACATAACAGCATCATGATTAGAGACCGAAAACTTGCTTCCAACCCTAAGAAACTTCAACATTATCGAGAACGGTAAAAAAAAATTCCAGCATAGTGCCTAAATGGCTCACAATTTCTAAAATAAAATTTTAGAGTCCCAACCGCTGGCCGCCAACCCACCCCCTTATCATCGTGCCTAAACGGTAAAAAGTATTGGCCATATGTCAGAGATCCAACAGCTGGCCGCAAACCCCACCCCCTTATCATCGCCCTTAGTTCAGCTGGAGAGGAACGTCCCGGGCATGGTTGGTCACTCCCTGCCATTAGCGTGTATGTCATCTTACCGATTGCGGAAACCCTACAAGCTCCATCGCCTCCGCCGCATGTCCTTGCCACCCTCGATGACACAAACGCGCTTGCGCGAGGCCCTGCCGTAGGAGTTCCTTCCAGCGATCAATGCCAAACAATGAGATTCGTCGCCCATCCATTACGAGCCCATGAGATATCGTCACGGCCCCGATCATCGGGACCTTGTTGTACCTGGCGACACATTGTATTGAGACGATACCTCCAATACATAGATAGAGGTGCGAGTACACTAATATTTTACGGAGAAGATGCACCGGAGAACAACACATTTTCCTCATAATATTTTTCTCTCTCTCGAGAACTGGTTTTTAGAAGTCATTTTTGGAACTCTTAGCCCCAAGCATCCAACGTCCTCCTCTTTCAGAAGTCATATTTCGGACTCTTGGCTCTGAACCCATGATATTTTATTTTTTTAGGGTCTACTTTGTCATATTAATCGTGCCGAGATCGAATGGGATATGGGAAGGATTGTCCTGGAGACTGACTCGTCTATATTGGCCTGTGCGGTGCAAGGCACAGACTATGACTTGTCGCCTGAAGGTGTTATATTCCGAGATATACGTGCCTCGCTTCGTCTAAATTTCATCTCGGTCGAGGTGGCCCATGTGCCACATCAAGAAATGCCACAGTGCTATATATTCCTATTGAAAGGAAAACAAACAAATGTTAGTTATACTTCCATAAACAGAGTCCCTGCATGTATCACAAAACAATGATCTACGAAAACAGATTTTCCTGCAAGATGTGTACATGAGGTACGTGCAAGACACCTTGTTTGTGATATGTAGGATATAATGTACCACATATGTGCATCGAAAAAAAACATCCACATTTTAGTGATCCCACTAACATCTCGCCTCCACTAAAATTTTGACCCATTTAACAGAGACCATCCCGTGAACTTAATAATCAATGCAGTGGATTAAACCAACAGGACAAATACACCATTGTATCCAAACTATGGCTATTGTTACAATATTGCAGATTTGCACAAACGTTCTGGACACAAAAGGCAGCGACAAAGAAAATTGACATAAATATTATAAGGCAGATAGTTCTCTTGGATAAGCGTGGAGGATTTCCGGTAATTATAAATGGTCTTTCCGTGGCTTTTAATTGCTGATGATCCCTATGGAAATACTAAGTTAAGAAAGCCGATTGTTCTTATAAACAACTGATCCAAGCATAAGTATGTTTTGGGTGAGTCATCGATTGTTTCCAGAGTTAGTTTGTAAAGGTAAGTAGATTCCTTTGATTAAATAGAAGGAAAAATGATCTTAGTGTTGTATATATAAACCCACATAGCAACAATAATTCCAAGGAATGCATCCTTCTGCGGTGCTCTCCACCTAAGTAAAAATGATTTTGACAGGAGCTGGTATATAAATGTATTTGCTCGCAGTTCAGCTAACTATAACTACCGGGCCATCAATTTTACAAGAAACTTAATAGACTCGGAGGGTAGCATTGACAACTTACAGAGCATGTCATTATCCGGTACTTGACACATGTGAAAAAATAATTCGTCAAAACATATTGAGAGGCTCACCTGAAACAGCATTCCAGCAAGGAGCAAGGGCAGCTCCTTAGGTTAGACAACATTCTTTTCAGACAAGCATTTGCAAGAAGTTAGAAAATCTAGATATTAGTACACTTATTGATATTGAATTATTAATTATTGGAGTCGTGACATACCTATTTAACCAGCTCATCATTTTGTGCCAAAATAATCTAAAGGCTAAATAAGACACATAAGTCTCTGAATGGAAAATATAAGAGGAAACCAAACAACAAATAATCAGCACCGTATATTCAGAAAAGTCGCTCTTTTCCGTATAGTGTAATAGTTCATTTGTTTCAGGATCAGCTACTAACTCGCCAAATTGGTTAGCTGACATTGGAGATACCTGATGAAGATTTTTGGGATAATGTTATGCATGAGCCTACAATAGACTAATATGGAAGTTAGTACTACATTATTGTCACAGCTTATTGACCAGCAAAGTGCCCATCCCACCGTACTTTTTATGGGTCTCTGCAAAGATGATATGGTGATACATTTAGTGATCATTATCCAACAAAGCAAACATTGTTAATTTACAATGGGCATTTCTGGCAGGCGGAAGCTTGAACAGACGTCATAGTTGAGCAAAACAATGTGTAACTGCAAGAAACAAAAGGTATCTAGAAGGCGAAAGTTCCCTTAATGGCTTAATCCAACCTAGCACTGCAACATATATACCAACTATATACCAACAACAGCCAAGCCATTGCAAGTATCCCATTGCAAAAATGCTAATTAAACAGACCGGATGGATGCAATCCATTACAGTTTGATCCTAACAAATAATGGTAATGCCAAAAGTCTACTTCAATTCAAACAGTATGAGACAGACCGGACTGTCCTCCATGATGTAATCTCTGAAGCTGTAGAGGCCCCCCGAGCGACCCGTGTGGCTTATCCTCTCTCAGGTACCTAGAATTGAACAGCAGACTGTTAAGGCCACCACTATAAACTAATGTATATCTATGATCTTCAATCATCCAGCCAAATGTAAACTGGAAATTTACCTGCAAGTTCATATTCTCTCATCTGAAACCACCTGGAAATTGTTTGCAAAGAATAAATGCAACTAACTGAATAAAGATCAAGATACATAAGGTGCACATCGAACAGAAAAATGCATCCAATTAAAGATAGGAATCTTCTCGTGAGTAAATCATAAATAAACTCTCCGACAACGGTTCCGGACAATGGTATGCACCATCGCTCCCCACCTCCCTCTGGACGTCCCCTCCCTCCATCCTTGACAAAAAAGATCAAAAAAACAAGGGAGGCGGGTCTGACTGGACCCAGGAACGGGCCGCCGGAAAGACGGAGACGGAGATTAACCAAAAAGAATCAACGAAAGAGAGACACACGTACAGGCCTGATGCTGCTTGTCAGATCAATCCGTCATGTGGGTGGTTAATTCGTCCGTTCAGGCCTAGTAGCCATTGAGATCTTCCGCGTAGCCAAGTCGTGTATGGTGGCAGCGGCCGTCTCTGAAGTCTGAATTGCAGCAGCGTGAGCGTCAGCGCCCGCGGCGGCGGCACCGAACGCCAGCCCAGCGTCTGCGGTTGCCTTGCCCCGGACCTCCCGTGACGCGTGCTCCTCGCCGCCGGGCCCGGCGGCCGCTGGAGCCGGCGTGGCGTGGTGGCGGACGCGGAGAGGCAGTCGCGTTGTGTGGGCGAGGACCTCTGTTCCCATGGCAGGCGATCGAGGCAAGAGAGGAGCACCTTGCAAGATTTGTCTATTCGGGGCAAGGAAAGATTACTTTAATTGATGACTGCTTAGCGCTAACAAGGAACCTTACCGATCGGACGATTGCAGCTGAGCGAGCGGAGAGCGCGAGATTAGAATGGAGGGACGGGATGTCTCCCACGACGACCACCAAAGTGCGTTGAGTGTCAAACGACCAACTCCCATTTAATAGTAAAGATCCCTATTTTTTTCCTAATTTTCCGTCATTTCCCCACACCCTCCCCCACAACCTTGTGGTGCCCAGGCATACCACTGCATGGTGTAGTATGCAAGTCTGATATAACACCAATGAAACACCGTTCCACTTCACGCTGCAAGCGGGAGTGGGCCGTCTGCGGCGCCGCAAATTTGGGCCCATTTAGTTACACACGCGAGTGTCCACGGATTTGGGAGAAAAAAAAGCGGCGCATGCGGGCCGGCCCGCGGTTTGTCGCATCGCGCCGCATCACTTTCCCTTTTTCCCGATCGACGCCCAAGGCGAGGTCTTCTTCTTCGGCCCCGCGGCTCCGCCACCGGAGCGTCGCCAGCCACCATGGCCGCCTTTCCTCCTCCGGCTCCGGGTCCGGGGGCCTCTGCCTCCACTCCTTTACCACCTCTAGTTCTCCACTCCTCTACTCCTTTACTAACGGCGGCGAGCATCGATTCTGCGACCAAATCTCATTCCCAAGTTCGTTGCCACAAATCGAGAGAGCCGCCAACCGCCGCCCGGCCATTCGCCTCCAACGCCACACAACCGCCATGCTCGGGCGCCTGTTCCTCAACTTCCAGCCCACACGCCTCCCTTAATCTCTACTCCTCCTCCTCAAATCACGCCAACTCCTTCCTTGCAGCTTCGGATTCCTTGATTCCAGCAAGCCCAATCTCTAATCTTGCGTGCAACAAAACCGTGGTGGACTGGTGGTGTTGCCGTGGTGTTGGCGTTCTTTCCCACGACCCACAGCAAGCGCAAGGGCGTCGATCAGCTCTCCAAGACCCACACCAAGCAGGTAACGTGAGTCAGAAAGGCTTGAGATTTACTATCTACCAGGGCTGCATAGTTTGCTATTCATCAACAATGAATTTGGTGAGTACGTGCACATCTTCTGTATCCAGAAAAGCCATACAAAATTGGGTATCTGCTTAATGTGAGATGTTGGTGGTACTGGTACTACATATGTTACCCCACAGGTGTTCGCTGAAATGCTGGCACCAAGTTCTTGGCATGGAATTCAGAGTACAACTCCTATCCACTGAAATCGCCTGACAAACCAACATGGAGCAGTTGCAACCATGCTCATATAAACGAATGAATGCACATTCTTATTTATGCATGCGAGTTTCCATTCTGTGGATGCTGCCATGTTGTGTGGGTCATGTTGAAACCCTTGAAAATTATTCATGGCAAACCTGTTCTAAAGCTGACCATCACGCTTTGTTCTTTTTCAAGGATAAAGAGGACAACTAGATGACAGGCAGCAGGAACTTTTAGCCGCCTGATGCGTCGCTTGGATGGAACCAAAACAACAGGTATTTACATTGTGCTTTTTGGATTTATCACTATGTGTATGCTAGAAAGTTGCCTAAAGCTAGTTGGTTGCTGGGGAAAATCATTTCACCAGTCACTTGTTCATACTCAACCTTGATATTGAAATTATTGGGTCTGAAACAACTGTCCTATTTCATATATGTTGAGAAAATGTGCTTTGAAGCCGTACTCCATAGCAGCACTTCAAATCATTCAAAGTTCGGAAACTTGAATTATATGCAAGTGACAGTTAACACTGTGTCTGAATTTATATGCAAGTGACAGTTAACACTGTGTCTGAATTTATAGCAGTACTCCAAACCATTCAAAGTTTGGAAGCAATCAATCAGCATCTAATCCTATAACACATAAACCTCAAGATTCAAAATATTGTGCTGCATGTCTTTTTCAGAGTATCTTTGCTACTGCCTTTAACTGGATGTATTTTCATATTAACCAGGGAACATTCAAATCAACTACTCCGAAATGAAGATTAGAGTACCAACCAAAAGACATTGCAGCTGGTTGCAGATTCCACTCTGGCCAGGGACGGCTCTTGCGTCTGTGCTTTCATTTCGAGAAGGAGGCTGGCGGAAGAAGGCTGCGGGGTGCATGACGGAGTGACGGTTCCAGGGTGGGAGGAGAAGCTTGCCCACCGGCGTCGACCTTCTTGAGGCAGACGCATGGTCGCAGGAGGCAACCGGAAACCGGCGGGGAGAGGCGAGCTCGAGGGAGTCGCCAGCGGGAGAAGTTTGCAGGCGCGACCACCAGTGCGGGAGGAGTTTGCCCGGTGGGGCCGCCCTCCTTGAGGCGCAACCATGGGCGCACGAGGGGGCCAGACACCGGCAGCCAGAGGTGACCTCCAGGGAGTGGCCAGAAGATTGTAGGCACCAGGGCGGGAGGAGACGCTGGCCCGGCGGTGCCGCCCTCCTTGAGGTGGAACCATGCGCGGAGAGAACTCCGACGACGTGATCTCCGGCGGAACCATGCGCGGCGCGAACTCTGACGACGTGATCTCCGGCGGAACCATGCGTGGCACGATCTCCAGGGAGGCTGGCGGCATGATCTCCGGCGGAACCATAGCGAGAGGCGATCTCCAGGGAGGCCGACGGCAGTGCGAGCTATACGGAGGCCGGCGGCGACATTCAAGCTCGATGGAGGCCGGCGGCGCTAGGCGAGCTCGACGAGGCAGCGAATCGCGGGAGGCCGCCGGCCCGCCGGGCAAGCGCAGATCGATCGAATTGGAGTCCATCGTTTCGACTTTGAAAACAGGAGGACCAAAATGTAAAAAAACGGTTCAACTATGTGTCCGACATGTAAATCTAGTCGGAGGGAGTATTTTTGATACGTGCATGCTTGTATGATTGTGTAATTTTAACTGATACATAAGAGGTTGGGCACTGATGCATCCATATTTCTCTGGAGTACGTATCAATGGGTGCTTCAGCTGCTTCAGCGAGCTTTCATAGAGCACAGCTGGGTGCTTCAGCCGTTGGATTCTAGCGAGCTAGCGAACGAACGGCCAATGCGCGGCCAAGCTACATACGCGGCCCGCGCGGCGCCGCAAAAACGCGTAGCTCATACGCGGCTCCTCCGCGGTATGCTGCGTAACCACTGCGGCAAATACGGCGCGTACGCGGGCTTCCGCGGAGCGTCCCGCTTGCAGCGTGAGTTCCACTAGTATTATATCGCTCAGAGTGGTACAACAGAAACATATGCGGGTCCAAGGCATGTCTATAGAATTACAACACAGACTCTTTACAAAAGATCATCACAGCCTCCTACTTTACAATGAGGTAAAACTGCAAATAAACTCCAGAAGAACGACTCGTGGTCTAATCCTAACACGAACTCTACTTGTAGAGTATTTAATTAGCTACAGAGGCTATGAATAGATTCTAGCTAAATAGGAGCTAAGTTTAGGAAGCTAGTTTCTTTCTATTGCTAATCTAGGTTTCTCCTTGTTGGATGTGGTATCTGACTCCTCTGATAGGGTCCTGTCTCTTGAAGTAGTTGTTGACTCCTCGGCCTTCGAGTTGCCTTCGTAGATCCTCCTTCGATGCCTCCATATCTAAGCGGGGATTTAAGAGTGGGATGAGTACGAGCGTACTCAACAAGTTCATTATAGGAAAGAGGTGTTTAATGCACTAGCTACGGCATTAGACCGGAAAGTCTAATACCAATGCGGGTTTTCATAACCATTTCTTCAAAAGGTTGCTTTTATTCAGAAGAACTATGTCCGTCAGCCTTCACCGGTTTACTAGAACTTCATGGAGCTCCTTTCCGGCCGCGTCCGCAGTTCCATATCCCGGAACAGGGAGTGACAGCTCACGGTTCTTTACACTCTGCAGAGGTGTGTTGCTTTACCCATAAGAGATCTTAACCTTGGTGCCAACCGGGCATATGTTCCCGTCCACACTTCCTTTGGTGTGAGGCCCGGTATAAGGTCTAGCCAATCATGTTCCTCCGCTACCTCGAACACCCACCCTTTGTTGCATGCCCCGACCACTGGGTCCTCGCCGGTCCCATTATTCCCATAGTTTTCGGGGTGGACCCCGACCACGACGATAGTACGGGATCGAACCAAACTCCTTCGCCGGTAGCTGCAACCCATCATAGATCGCAATACCGTGGGGACTTAAGGCTTCCCGACCTACCGCTTGTTCTTCGAGCGACAAGTGTCTACGGACTATGCCGTTGGGACTTAAGGCTTCCCCAGCCTACCGCTTGCCCTGACAGATACAAGTGTCTACGGTAAAGCGCATCCGTTGATGAACGAGAGGTGGAAACACTTTTGACTACTCCGTCCCACTCCGGATCTTATGGTTAACACGGGTATTACGGCACAAGAATCACTGGCGACATTTGTTGTTTAATCCTAGATGGATATAAACATGTGCAATGGAACCTCCACCATATCAACACAATCCATGGTTCCATTGCCAACCACATAGTCATATTCATAGTTATGAAAATAGTGGTTTTGGTTTTTATGCAATAGTGATAATCATAGTACTTTGCAAGTAATTTGATAAAGATACTCAAATGGCATGAGCAAGTGATGAACTTGCCTTTCTTGACTGCAGGATTATACAGGCAAGGTCTCCGATACGCAATAACTCCAAGTTCTGAAATAGCATCATCGTCCGGTAAGGACGATGTTTAAAAGATTGGCAAGGATGCAATAATGCATAAGTATGAGATGCAATCGCTCTAAGCGTGACCTAACCCCGATGATTTAGGATTAGTGAGTGGTAATGATTAGTTCAGGGCGTGTTGCACTTTTAGAATGATTCTCATACAAGGTTCTTATTCAGGTGTGGTTACATGGTATCATAAACAGGTGCTGCAATATATCATAACAATAATCTTAATAGCACACAACTATAACATTTGGTATAATCCTAGCATGTAATGAATAGTGGTTGGTTTTAGCATTATATGGCATGGTTAATGATTAATTATCATATAATTCAAAAGAATAACTTTTGAAGAACATGTTCTTTAATAAAGAACAAGTATGATAGTTAGGGTTGTGGAATTCTATGGTTTATTATGGTTTCAACTAATTTACGGAGTAAGGTTTAGATGGATCTCAACAAAGTTGGATTCATTAATAACTAGGGCTTGTATGGTTTTAGTGAAGCATAATTATCTTAAGCAATTAATGGTTGCTATTATGGTGATATATCTTAGTGGTAATAGATAGCTAGGGTTGATAGGTCCTGTTAGGCAAGGTTGATGACTACTTTCTATTTACTTCAAAAGAATACTTTTGAAGAACATACTTCTTAGAGAATAAGAAGTATAACAATTAAGGTTGAGGTTGTCTTGCTTTAGCTATTGGATCTCTCAGTAGAGAATGGTTGGTTCCTAAATAGGAGGGTTCATAAGTATCTCACACTGGTAGGGTTTAGTGGAAGAGGGTTATGTAAGGTAAAATAGTAGGTATGGTTCTTTGTTAGGGTTCATCACAATGGTGTGATGCTAAATAGGAATGAATAAGGTTGATCATTTTGAGGATAGGACCAAGGTTTAGACTTAGGTGTTCCTATCTGATCATCTAGGTTTGATAAGATGAACACATGGGATATCCATCTTATTAGTGCTAGGTCTCCTACATTTTATGTGACCAAGACTAGTGTTTAGTTGCTACTATGGTTCTATGTATGAAAATAGAACACTATGGTCACATGTGAGTGATACGTCTCCAACGTATCGATAATTTCTTGTGTTCCATGCCACATTATTGATGTTATCTACATGTTTTATGCACACTTTATGTCATATTCGTGCATTTTCTGGAACTAACCTATTAACAAGATGCCGAAGTGCCGATTCTTTGTTTTCTGCTGTTTTTGGTTTCAGAAATCCTAGTAAAGAAATATTCTCGGAATTGGACGAAATAAAAGCCCGGAGGCCTATTTTCTCACGAAGCTTCCAGAAGACCGAAGACGAGACGAAGAGGGGCCACGGGGTGGCCAAACCCTAGGGCGGCGCGGCCCCCCCTTGGCCGCGCGGCCCTGTGGTGTGGGCCCCCCGTGCCGCCTCTCGACTTGCCCTTCCGCCTACAAATAGCCTCCGTGACGAAACCCCCGGTACCGAGAGCCACGATACGGAAAACATTACTGGGACGCCGTCGCCGCCGATCCCATCTCGGGGGATCCTGGAGATCGCCTCCGGCACCCTGCCGGAGAGGGGAATCATCTCCCGGAGGACTCTACACCGCCATGGTCGCCTCCGGAGTGATGAGTGAGTAGTCTACCCCTGGACTATGGGTCCATAGCAGTAGCTAGATGGTTGTCTTCTCCCCATTGTGCTATCATTGTCGGATCTTGTGAGCTGCCTATCATGATCAAGATCATCTATATGTAATTCTATATGTTGCGTTTGTTGGGATCCGATGAATAGAGAATACTTGTTATGTTGATTATCAAAGTTATGCTTATGTGTTGTTTATGATCTTGCATGCTCTCCGTTACTAGTAGATGCTCCGGCCAAGTAGATGCTTGTAACTCCAAGAGGGAGTACTTATGCTCGATAGTGGGTTCATGCTCGCATTGACACCGGGACGATGATGAGAAAGTTCTAAGGTTGTGTTGTCTTTGTTGCCACTAGGGATAAAACATTGATGCTATGTCTAAGGATGTAGTTGTTGATTACATTACGCACCATACTTAATGCAATTGTCTGTTGCTTGCAACTTAATACCGTAGGGGGTTCGGATGATAACTCGAAGGTGGACTTTTTAGGCATAGATGCGGTTGGATGGCGGTCTATGTACTTTGTCGTAATGCCCAATTAAATCTCACTATACTCATCATGATATGTATGTGCATTGTCATGCTCTCTTTATTTGTCAATTGCCCAACCGTAATTTGTTCACCCAACATGCTGTTCGTCTTATGGGAGAGACACCTCTAGTGAATCTGTGGACCCCGGTCCAATTCTCTTTACTGAAATACAATCTACTGCAATACTTGTTCTACTCGTTTTCTCGCAAACAATCATCTTCCACACAATACGGTTAATCCTTTGTTACAGCAAGCCAGGTGAGATTGACAACCTCACCGTTTCGTTGGGGCAAAGTAGTTTGGTTGTGTTGTGCAGGTTCCACGTTGGCGCCGGAATCCCGGTGTTGCGCCGCACTACATCCCGCCGCCATCAACCTTCAACGTGCTTCTTGGCTCCTCCTGGTTCGATAAACCTTGGTTTCTTTCTGAGGGAAAACTTGCTGCTCTGCGCATCATACCTTCCTCTTGGGGTTGCCCAACGAACGTGTGAAATACACGCCATCAAGCTCTTTTTCGGCGCCGTTGCCGGGGAGATCAAGACACGCTGCAAGGGGAGTCTCCACTTCTCAATCTCTTTACTTTGTTTTTGTCTTGCTTTATTTTATTTACTACTTTGTTTGCTGCACTAAATCAAAATAATAAAAAAATTAGTTGCTAGTTTTACTTTATTTGCTATCTTGTTTGCTATATCGAAAACACAAAAAAATTAGTTTACTTGCATTTACTTTATCTAGTTTGCTTTATTTACTGTCTTGCACTCTACACTAAAAATTCAAAAAAATTAGTTACTTTTGTTACCATGTCTAGCTCTGAACCTGTTACTTCTTCGCTCGAAGAATTAGTCTTCACTTTTAAACAAGGGGATGAGGAGAGTTTTAAGGATGCTTGGTCTAGAATTTTTACTTCCTATCGTAAAACTGAACCTCAAATGACTCTGAGTTTGCTCCTTAGTAATTTTTATTTTGGTCTTATGGTTCGCTATAGATATGCTTTGGATACTTTAGTGGGAGGAGATTTCCTTCATTGCAATGGGGATCAAGCTTTTAATGCCATAAAGAAGTTGGTTTCATCATATGATTCAGCTAATAACTTTGATTCAGTCCTCGCTAGCATATATAGTAGATTAAATACTCTGGAGATAAGTACATCTCGCTTGAATGATAACTATTGCCACGTTCGTAATCGTCTTGAACAAGTTTTAGTGAACTCTAAACTCTCATTGTGGGATCCTCGTTGTTAAAATTGCTATCGGTGATCGAACCCTCCATGCCTACTTGTGATATTATGTATGAATTTTGCCTTATGCCCGAAAGTATTTATAAATCTTTGAAACTTTGGGGAGTCGAGGAAGGAGGAGAAGAGATAACTCTCATTGATAACTCTACTATAATCCCTAAAGGAATAGCTGCAGGTGTGCATACAACTATTTGTGGAAGAACAATATCTATTGATTATCTCGTTGTTGAAACAGGAAAACTCACACTCGGAAGATCCCTGCTAAAACTATTGGGAGCAGTCATTGATGTTGGAGAAGGCACTTTGAAATTCACCTCTATACCGGGAGAAACTCGTATATTTACTAAACCAAAGGGAAAGAAAAACAATAAGAAAGGTAAGGGTAAAGCCAAGGTAATGTTGATGCTCCACCCTTCGATAATACTTGATACACACTTTCTGCGCCTAGCTGAAAGGCGTTAAAGAAAAGCGCTTATGGGAGACAACCCATGTTTTTACCTACAGTACTTTGTTTTTATTTTGTGTCTTGGAAGTTGTTTACTACTGTAGCAACCTCTCCTTATCTTAGTTTTGAGTTTTGTTGTGCCAAGTTAAGCCGTTGATAGAAAAGTAAGTACTAGATTTGGATTACTGCGCAGTTCCAGATTTCTTTGCTGTCACGAATCTGAGCCCACTGCCCTGCAGGAAGCTCAGAAAATTATGCCAATTTACGTGCATGATCCTCAGATATGTACGCAACTTTCATTCAATTTGAGCATTTTCATTTGAGCAAGTCTGGTGCCATTTTAAAATTCGTCAATACGAACTGTTCTGTTTTGACAGATTCTGCCTTTTATTTCGCATTGCCTCTTTCGCTATGTTGGATGAATTTCTTTGATCCACTAATGTCCAGTAGCATTATGCAATGTCCAGAAGTGTTAAGAATGATTGTGTCACCTCTGAATATGTCAATTTATATTGTGCACTAACCTCTAATGAGTTGTTTCGAGTTTGGTGTGGAGCAAGTTTTCAAGGATCAAGAGAGGAGTATGATGCAACATGATCAAGGAGAGTGAAAGCTCTAAGCTTGGGGATGCACCCGGTGGTTCACCCCTGCATATATCAAGAAGACTCAAGCGTCTAAGCTTGGGGATGCCCAAGGCATCCCCTTCTTCATCGACAACATTATCGGGTTCCTCCCCCGAAACTATATTTTTATTCCATCACATCTTATGTGCTTTTTCTTGGAGCGTCGGTTTGTTTTTGTTTTTGTTTTGTTTGAATAAAATGGATCCTAGCATTCACTTTATGGGAGAGATACACGCTCCGCTGTAGCATATGGACAAGTATGTCCTTGGTTTCTACTCATAGTATTCATGGCGAAGTTTCTCCTTCGTTAAATTGTTATATGGTTGGAATTGGAAAATGATACATGTAGTAATTGCTATAAATGTCTTGGGTAATGTGATACTTGGCAATTGTTGTGCTCATGTTTAAGCTCTTGCATCATATGCTTTGCACCCATTAATGAAGAAATACATAGAGCATGCTAAAATTTGGTTTGCATAATTGGTTTCTCTAAGGTCTAGATAATTTCTAGTATTGAGTTTGAACAACAAGGAAGACGGTGTAGAGTTTTATAATGTTTTCAATATGTCTTTTATGTGAGTTTTGCTGCACCGGTTCATCCTTGTGTTTGTTTCTAACAAGCCTTGCTAGCCTAAACCTTGTATCGAGAGGGAATACTTCTCATGCATCCAAAATACTTGAGCCAACCACTATGCCATTTGTGTCCACCATACCTACCTACTACATGGTATTTTCCAGCCATTCCAAAGTAAATTGCTTGAGTGCTACCTTTAAAATTCCATCATTCACCTTTGCAATATATAGCTCATGGGACAAATAGCTTAAAAACTATTGTGGTATTGAATATGTAATTATGCACTTTATCTCTTATTAAGTTGCTTGTTGTGCGATAACCATGTTTACTGGGGAACGCCATCAACTCATTGTTGAATTTCATGTGAGTTGCTATGCATGTTCGTCTTGTCTGAAGTAAGGGCGATCTACACTGAGTTGAATGGTTTGAGCATGCATATTGTGAGAGAAGAACATTGGGCCGCTAACTAAAGCCATGTTCCATGGTGGAAGTTTCAGTTTTGGACAAACATCCTCAAATCTCTAATGAGAAAAGAATTAATTGTTGTTGAATGCTTAAAGCATTAAAAGAGGAGTCCATTATCTTTTGTCTATGTTGTCCCGGTATGGATGTCTAAGTTGAGAATAATCAAAAGCGAGAAATCCAAATGCGAGCTTTCTCCTTAGACCTTTGTACAGGCGGCATAGAGGTCACCCTTTGTGATACTTGGTTAAAGCATATGTATTGCGGTGATAATCCAGGTAGTCCAAGCTAATTAGGACAAGGTGCGGGCACTATTAGTACACTATGCATGAGGCTTGCAACTTATAAGATATAATTTACATGATGCATATGCTTTATTACTACCGTTGACAAAATTGTTTCATGTTTTCAAAATCAAAGCTCTAGCACAAATATAGCAATCGATGCTTTTCCTCTATGAGGACCATTCTTTTACTTTCAATGTTGAGTCAGTTCACCTATTTCTCTCCACCTCAAGAAGCAAACACTTGTGTGAACTGTGCATTGATTCCTACATATTCGCTTATTGCACTTATTATATTACTCTATGTTGACAATATCCATGAGATATACATGTTACAAGTTGAAAGCAACCGCTGAAACTTAATCTTCTTTTGTGTTGCTTCAATACCTTTACTTTGAATTATTGCTTTATGAGTTAACTCTTATGCAAGACTTATTGATGCTTGTCTTGAAGTGCTATTCATGAAAAGTCTTTGCTTTATGATTCACTTGTTTACTCATGTCATCACCATTGTTTTGATCGCTGCATTCTCTACATATGCTTTACAAATAGTATGATCAAGTTTATGATGGCATGTCACTCCGTAAATTATCTTTGTTATCGTTTTACTCCGCTCGGGACGAGCAGAACTAAGCTTAGGGATGCCGATACGTCTCCAACGTATCGATAATTTCTTGTGTTCCATGCCACATTATTGATGTTATCTACATGTTTTATGCACACTTTATGTCATATTCGTGCATTTTCTGGAACTAACCTATTAACAAGATGCCGAAGTGCCGCTGCTGTTTTCTGCTGTTTTTGGTTTCAGAAATCCTAGTAAAGAAATATTCTTGGAATTGGACGAAATAAAAGCCCAGAGGCCTATTTTCTCACGAAGCTTCCGAAGACCGAAGACGAGACGAAGAGGGGCCACGGGGTGGCCAAACCCTAGGGCGGCGCGGCCCCCCTGGCCGCGCGGCCCGTGGTGTGGGCCCCCGTGCCGCCTCTCGACTTGCCCTTCCGCCTACAAATAGCCTCCGTGACGAAACCCCCAGCACCGAGAGCCACGATACGGAAAACATTACCGAGACGCCGTCGCCGCCGATCCCATCTCGGGGATCCCGGAGATCGCCTCCGGCACCCTCGCCGGAGAGGGGAATCATCTCCGTGAGGACTCTACACCGCCATGGTCGCCTCCGGAGTGATGAGTGAGTAGTCTACCCCTGGACTATGGGTCCATAGCAGTAGCTAGATGGTTGTCTTCTCCCCATTGTGCTATCATTGTCGGATCTTGTGAGCTGCCTATCATGATCAAGATCATCTATATGTAATTCTATATGTTGCGTTTGTTGGGATCCGATGAATAGAGAATACTTGTTATGTTGATTATCAAAGTTATGCTTATGTGTTGTTTATGATCTTGCATGCTCTCCGTTACTAGTAGATGCTCCGGCCAAGTAGATGCTTGTAACTCCAAGAGGGAGTACTTATGCTCGATAGTGGGTTCATGCCCGCATTGACACCAGGACAAGTGATGAGAAAGTTCTAAGGTTGTGTTGTGCTGTTGCCACTAGGGATAAAACATTGATGCTATGTCTAAGGATGTAGTTGTTGATTACATTACGCACCATACTTAATGCAATTGTCTGTTGCTTGCAACTTAATACTGGAGGGGGTTCGGATGATACCCTGAAGGTGGACTTTTTAGGCATAGATGCAGTTGGATGGCGGTCTATGTACTTTGTCGTAATGCCCAATTAAATCTCACTATACTCATCATGATATGTATGTGCATTGTCATGCTCTCTTTATTTGTCAATTGCCCAACCGTAATTTGTTCACCCAACATGCTTGTTCGTCTTATGGGAGAGACACCTCTAGTGAACTGTGGACCCCGGTCCAATTCTCTTTACTCGAAATACAATCTCATCGCAATACTTGTTCTACCTGTTTTACGCAAACAATCATCTTCCACACAATACGGTTAATCCTTTGTTACAGCAAGCCCGTGAGATTGACAACCTCACCGTTTCGTTGGGGCAAAGTAGTTTGGTTGTGTTGTGCGGGTTCCACGTTGGCGCCGGAATCCCCGGTGTTGCGCCGCACTACATCCCGCCGCCATCAACCTTCAACGTGCTTCTTGGCTCCTCCTGGTTCGATAAACCTTGGTTTCTTTCTGAGGGAAAACTTGCTGCTGTGCGCATCATACCTTCCTCTTGGGGTTGCCCAACGAACGTGTGAAATACACGCCATCAGTGAGGATCTAGGGTTTTGGTTTTAGAAGTAAATTGGGTTTCAAATGAATTATTGGACTTAGGGTTTCTAATTGGATTAGGGTTTTATGATTTCACATGAAATGATGAATTCTCGTTTTTCTACCATATGGAACTAGGTTTTTCTAGTTACCCTATAATTCTAGGATTAATAACTTCAATAAGGAAATTGAAGTTATTAATAACTTAGAAATAAAATAATGTTGGGTTTGGCATTTTATTATTTTTAATGAATTAATAATTAGGGTAATTACTAATCAGGGTTTTAAATCCTTCTAATAAGGATTTAACAAATTAACAAATAAAGAAAATAGCTTTAATGTTTTCTTTATTTTCTTACTGGTTTTTTATTTATTTTATAAGGTTTTCCTAATTATTGAATTTTAATTCAATTAGGAATAAAAGAAAAGACTTAATTAGTAAGTATAAAACAATTAAATTTTTATTAAAAATAAAATTTCATATTATATTTTTATTGGATAGAGTTTACTATTCTAAGAATTTTGATGTCTTATTTATATTTTTCCGAGTTATAATGGATTTTATAATTATTTTCAAAGTTTCAGCAATTATTGAATTGGAATAAAACTGTAATCTACTAAATGCACCCAGACAGGTTATACCCGCAGCTAATGACTGGTGGGCCATTGGCCACGGTGGTGACCACGTCAGCGTGGACCAAGTCCAAATCGCCAGCACGGCCACGGTGTTCTTGACCGGCGGTTAACTGGCGACGGCATCGGCGCTAGGCAACTATCGCGGACGCGCGCGTGGTTGGGCTCGACGCAGGGCGACGCGCTGAACCATATGGTGGCGGCGCCCCCTCGAAAAGGTCGCCGGAGAAGCTCCGGCGAGCTTCTACTGCGGCGGTGCACGGCGGCTCACGTCGACGGGATGCTACCAGGGGAACTAGGCTGTGAAACTAACACCGATCGACGGGAAATCTTACCGTGAGGCTTCCCAGAGGGTCGGCGACGTTGATTAGGGGCGGAGGTGAGCTCAGCTTCGCCATTACCGGTAATCACCGGCGACAGAGAAGAGGTCGATTCGCGGTACTCGACGCTCCCCAACTCGATTCCTTGCAAGGGTTGGGCAAGAAGAGCTTGGCGATGACGACGGTGGTCACGGCGAGGCTCGGGGTTTCCCCAATCGGCGGCGATAACCGGAGACTATACGGCTAGGTTTTCGGGTTGAACGGAAACTGAGCAGAGAAGAAAAAATCTACAGCTGCTGTTCGTCGTGGGGCTTTTATAGGGCTCCAGAGTAAGCCTCGTCATGCCCTCGGACGAGGAGGGATCGACAGCGGCATTGCAAAGACGACCACGGCGCCTCGCTGGCCTCCAGGCGCGAGGAAGAGATGAGGACGAAGCCCCCCTCGTTGATTTTTTTTACCAACAGGTATGGTGGGCTGGGCTAGTAGTTGGGCTGTGCTGGTGATGGCCTGGGCCGAGCGTTGGGCTGCTGTCAGGCCACTTGTTGGGCTGCGACGGCCAGGTAAGTCCTTTTTTTTATTTCATGTTTCTATTTCTTGTTTTGAATTCTGTTGTGAATTCATATTTGAATTATTTTCTGTTTTGCAGGTCTTGCTCATTTCATTCATACAAGAATTATTTCAGGGTACTGCAGAGTCTTTAGTAGCGTATTAGCAAATTTAATATGACATTATAACATTGGTTTATTAATTAGTATTGGTATTTGGATTAAATTTCCATTTAGGTATGAATTTATGTGTTCTTTATAATTCCTTTTGCTTCTTGGTTATATGTCTCTTCTAAATTATTAGAGTGGATAACTTCTATTCAAAGCATCTTTAAGATCATTATGAGGTCTTGGTTTCTTATTTGAGAGTGTTGCCCACATGCATATAATTTTATGTGAGCACTTGTTATTAAGGTCTTGTTGGTTTTATTATATCTATTTTTCAAAGGTAGCACTGGTATTATATTTTAATAGCACCTTGAAATACTTAGAGTAGGTATTACTCTCCTCATAGTTGGATCTTGATTATTAAGTCAAATGGTTGATATGAGTGGTTATTCTCCACACATTGGTTTTGATTATGGAACTTAGCATTAGGTGTTTCTTATGTTTAATAATTGAAGCATAGAATTTGGTTAATGAACCATTAGAGTTCAAATGCTAACTACCTAATGACACATTGGTTGAATCTCAATTATGTCCTGGGTTTATATTATGATTGCCATAGTGATGTATAAACTAAGGTTGAGATATAATTCTAGATTGTAGGAATGAGATGGCACCATAATGTATTTGGTAGGGTTTAGTCTCCCCTAACCAAGATAAGATGGTTACTTGCTTAATATTTCATTTGCTTCTCTAATTACTAAGGATTTGAGAATTGGTTTTATCTTCTACCAATTCACTTCTCTTCTTATCCTCAATTAATCATTAAAGTAACTACAATGGTTAAAGTTCTTTTTATAGTTAACTTTGGTCATATGGATTGATGGTTTCGCACCATATAAAGTATAGAGTTTGTCTCTAAAGGTTTGCTTGGTTCATTAATTTATGAAATGTAGATATGGTAGGATTCTAATTATTATCACCAAATGGTTCACAAGTTAAGGTTGGGATATATAAGCCTAGGTTTGCTTACTAGTTACCTCCCTATAATTTCATGTGGTGAATGATATCTACTTATCCTATTAGGGTTTAACTTATCCTCACATCTCTCCAAAGCATGATCATATATTATATTTGATCATCTTGTTCTTAATATCTTAACCTCAAGTTCTTAGGGTTTATGATTATCACTCAATTTATAATGATCAAGGTTTGGATTCCTAGGGATCTCTCATTACATGGGTTCTCACTTCCATGATCAAGCATTGTCTAGATCAATCAAGGTATAGCACTTCTAGTTTACCTTCTTGTATGGGTCTACTATGATTGTCTCTTTAGTTTATATCCCAGGAGAATACCTGAGATATTATGTTAGGGTTCCACTTAATCAATGATGATATTATCATCCGGGTATATGGGTAGTTCTCTCCCTCAAACTCAAGTGTTGCCTCAACTAACTTGAGTGTAACACCATAATTGATCTCTCTTATATAAGAATGGATTATTCTAGGTTATGGTGTACTCCTAACACTCTAGTTCAATGGTTGTCCTTTATTCTTAAATAGATAAGGCTATGTTTTGTATGATTGGTCTCTCTCATTTTGGAAAGGACTTTAATACTAACTTAAGGTTAGGCTCCATAGGGATTGATGTGATCCTCAATATCTATGTTTAACATAAATGGTTTCTCTCTCTAGTAATATCTTGAATAATCTCCTAGGGTTCCTCTTAAAGATGATGATTTGAATACTTGGATGTATATCCAAGGTTTAGCTCAAGGTTTGTTATTGCTTCTCTAATAATTGTTATAGAACTCTCACCTCTCTAGGTTTGATGTACAATAATATGGAATAGAGAAGGATATATGTTTCTAGAGTGGATTTCCTTGTTATGTTTCCAAGAATGAAATAATATGAATACCATGAGGTTCATGGTAGGATCATAGATTTGTTTAAGACATGGAGAAGATAAGTGAAGAATGGTTTCTCCATTTTATTGTTACTTGGTTTGTACTTAAATAGATGTTCTTATGTTATGGCAAGAAATACCATGTTATGATCTTTAATAAGATCAAGCAATTGATCATTGAGTAAAGTGTTGTTGTGTTGATTATTAGTTCCATTTGATCTAACCCCTTAGATCAAATCATCTCTACCCAAAACAATGTTTTAACAAAGTCACATTGAGGTTTATAGCGCTTGACTTGATGAGCTACTTCAATTCCACCAAGGTCAAGTGAAACTTCAGTTACTGTGACTGTTTTTCTTTAAAGCGCGAAAATTCCCCAGATTTTCTATGCATGAATGCAATGCACACATCTATTTCCTCTATTTTTGAAACCCCATTACCTGGGATATTACAGTCTCTACCCCTTAAACTAAACTTCGTCCTCGAAGTTTGATCCCTCTCACGTTTCCGAAGTGTGGATCTGACTTGTGCAGACTACAACTTTTCTCGAACTCCGTGGTGATCTCACTGGATATAATTGAATATATCCCTTATCCAGATTCTTCCTGAAATCCATTGGTGTTTGACATCAAACAACTATTACTTCCTTTACTTCCATGATTTCCTTCAATTATAAGCTTGTTTCCTTTCTCATTGAAGATTTAATGATTGAGATTTCTTGTGCTGCTGCTAGTCTTAACTGAAGACTAGTTTGATAACATACTCCTAATTTGTAAATAGGTCTTTGTCTTCCCTTACTACCAAAACTGCAATAATGGTACTAAGTAAGGTACTTAATATGGAATTGATCATGGTGGTTTATTCCTCTAAGAATGGATTAGACTCATTTAGTCCATCCAATCATGGTTTATAATTGTTACCTATAACTATTTTATGTTCTTTAGGTTCCATGAAAAGAATATTTCAAATGGACTTTTGTTTTGGTATGGTCAATCTCCTCCGGTCTTTGGCCTTTTTGAGCTGTATTTGGTCTATGGTATTTTCTTTGTCCAACTTCATTAGTCTTAGCTGACTGGAGCTATCGTACTTCTGAGTAAATACTACTCACTTTCTCAAGTGATGGTCCACTTCTTACTTCCTCGAGGTATAAACCTCGGCTTCTGGTCTGACATACTTCTGAAAGTAGTGTTCAACAATCTTATGAAAATAAGATCGAACTTCCTCTCGGCTCGTACCTTCTTCTTCTATTATGCTCAAAGTATTGAGTTATTGTACATCCAACTCAATCTTTACTCTACCCCTTAGAGTTTTCTTATGGTCTTCACTCCTTTTCTTCCAACTATTGGACTTATGATTAGAATATTGGTATAGGTCTTGTTTATAATTTATATTCCTCTAAGATTTTGCGAAGAAACTTTGTGGTGTATCCACTCAATTGTGGACATCCAACGTGAATCCTTTGACTAAATGTTTATAGATCTAGCTATTTGGTTGTCAAGATTTTTATTTGTTCACAAACTTTTGTTACAACTAATTAAACCGTGGACTATTTGTAATACCAACTGATACCAGTTGTGGTTATTATACCAACTGTGGCTATTTGATATCTAAAAATGGATTCTATTATAGGTTCTGATCAACTGAACGAGACATCTTCTACTTTATCTCGCAGTGTTGATATTATACCAATTGTGGTCTTCTGATATCGAGTATGGTCTTCTTATGTCTGCTATGATTTCATATATCACCTTCCTTCATTCAGGGTCTATTTTGCAAGAAAACCACTAGCTGACACTATGATTATAGTATCCTAAGTGATTTCCCATGCATTCCCTCTTCCATGTTGACTATGGATCTGCTTCAGCTTCACCATAATCATTATATTTCTCACCTTCATGCTTCTTTCGTACCAAAGTACTCATCTGTTGAGGTAAGCATGAGTTTCTGATTGTACTTCATTCAGAGTATTGTGGTTACATCCCACAACTTTACTTCCCTTTTCTGATGAACCTTCATCTTGTCTTCAGAATCTTCAGAATTCGTCACTTCCTCACACGAATACCATTACCCTCTAGATCTATAGCATTAAGTAAGAACTTGATATAGCAACATGCATTTGCATACCAAAGTCAAACTTCATGTATGGATCTAGTCAAACAATGAAAATCCAATAAAATCCAAGAAGATTCAGCTTTGTGCTTATAATACACATCATCATAAGCCCGAATATGATTGTTGAGTAAGACATCTCTAAACATCGGGCTCGATGTGTAGTATAGAACACCACATAATATAGGTTTATATCGTGATACTTAGCACGAATATAGGGAATTCTACTATTTGTCTCAACCTTTACCTTAATTGCACATTTGCAATGAGATAAACTTGAAACAAAGTGGTCTAGGATAGCTAAGGTTAACCTAATTTTCTTTGGAAGTACTACTTAACTTCCATTTTTGTTGAGGACTAACTCATATGATATGTCTGGTTCTAACATCACTATTCTAGACACATACCTATTGGAATATAGCTCCTATACTTCCAAGTTATTGTATCGTAAGGCTATGGACCTAATGTTCTTGACACAGTTCCCATGGTTTTTGGAACATAATTCTTGCACTATTGGTGAGCACCTGACTTTTTATTATACTTCTCCTAATTATTTATGATGTGCTACTACATCACATAATGATTCTCAGGTGAATCATATATGATTACTATCTCTAATCTGTAAGTAATCATGTTTTTATTTCTATTTCTTTTCCTTACTTCCCATGATTGACTCATCATGGTCTATACTATCTTAAAGAACTTATAGTTATCACTTACTATCAATTGTTTCACATGTCTAGATAGTTTTACTTACTCATTACATAACTTGATCTACATCTTCTATTAGGATATCTTAATTATCTTCATCAATTGATATAACTCCTATTACCAATCTGGATAACTCTTACTTAATCATAACATATGTTGGTACACATCTTCCAATAGGATATCTTCCTTATGGTTGTATCCTCTCTTTGGACTACCATGTATTGTATACCAACTGTGGTCTAATCATAATTCTTTTAGGGTCTTAAGAGTATGCTACATGCTTGAGATTAGCTAGCTAACATTACTAAGGAAATATAGGTAAGAAATGTTGACTCAAGTGTGTCTGGATTCTTCTCAAGTGAATATCCATCTCAAGTCATAAAAAGATTTGGTTCACCTAAGACAACTTCCTATAGACACTACCAATCCTATAGGTCTCCTTTAAAGGGTTTTAATCCTAGGGTCAAAGCATTTGCTCGATACCAACTGTGGTGACCAGGCATACCACTCGCATGGTGTAGTATGCAAGTCCGATATAACACCAATGAAACACCGTTCCACTAGTATTATATCGCTCGAGTGGTACAACGAAACATATGCGGGTCCAAGGCATGTCTATAAAATTACAACACGGACTCTTTACAAAAGATCATCACAGCCCTCCTACTTTACAATGAGGTAAAGCCGCAAATAAACTCCGTAAGAACGACTCGTGGTCTAATCCTAACACGAACTCTACTTGTAGAGTATTTAATTAGCTACAGAGGCTATGAATAGATTCTAGCTAAATAGGACCTAAGTTTAGGAAGCTAGTTCCTTTCTATTGCTAATCTAGGTTTCTCCTTGTTGGATGTGGTATCTGACTCCTCTGATAGGGTCCTGTCTCTTGAAGTAGTTGTTGACTCCTCGGCCTTCGAGTTGCACTCGTAGATCCTCCTTCGATGCCTCCATATCTAAGCAGGGGATTTAAGAGTGGGATGAGTACGAGCGTACTCAACAAGTTCATTATAGGAAAGAGGTGTTTAATGCACTAGCTACAGCATTAGACCGGAAAGTCTAATACCAATGCAGGTTTTCATAACCATTTCTTCAAAAGGTTGCTTTTATTCGGAAGAACTATGTCCGTCGACCTTCACCGGTTTACTAGAACTTCATGGAGCTCCTTTCCGGCCGCGTTCGCAGTTCCATATCCCGGAACAGAGAGTGACAGCTCACGGTTCTTTACACTCTGCAGAGGTGTGTTGCTTTACCCATAAGAGATCTTAACCTTGGTGCCAACCGGGCATATGTTCCCGTCCACACTTCCTTTGGTGTGAGGCCCGGTATAAGGTCTAGCCAATCATGTTCCTCCGCTACCTCGAACACCCACCCTTTGTTGCATGCCCCGACCCTGGGTCCTCGCCGGTCCCATTATTCCCATAGTTTTCAGGGTGGACCCCGACCACGACGACAGTCTGGGATCGAACCAAACTCCTTCACCGGTAGCTGCAACCCATCATAGATCGCAATACCTTGGGGACTTAAGGCTTCCCCAGCCTACCGCTTGTTCTTCGAGCGACAAGTGTCTACGGACTATGCCGTGGGGACTTAAGGCTTCCCCAGCCTACCGCTTGCCCTGACAGATACAAGTGTCTACGGTAAAGCGCATCCGTTGATGAACGAGAGGTGGAAACACTTTTGACTACTCCGTCCCACTCCGGATCTTATGGTTAACACGGGTATTACGGCACAAGAATCATCTGGCGACATTTGTTGTTTAATCCTAGATGGATATAAACCCGTGCAATGGAACCTCCACCATATCAACACAATCCATGGTTCCATTGCCAACCACATAGTCATATTCATAGTTATGAAAATAGTGGTTTTGGTTTTTATGCAATAGTGATAATCATAGTACTTTGCAAGTAATTTGATAAAGATACTCAAATGGCATGAGCAAGTGATGAACTTGCCTTTCTTGACTGCAGGATTATACAGGCAAGGTCTCCGATACGCAATAACTCCAAGTTCTGAAATAGCATCATCGTCCGTAAGGACGATGTTTAAAAGATTGGCAAGGATGCAATAATGCATAAGTATGAGATGCAATCGCTCTAAGCGTGACCTAACCCCGATGATTTAGGATTAGTGAGTGGTAATGATTAGTTCAGGGGTGTGTTGCACTTTTAGAATGATTCTCATACAAGGTTCTTATTCAGGTGTGGTTACATGGTATCATAAACAGGTGCTGCAATATATCATAACAATAATCTTAATAGCACACAACTATAACATTTGGTATAATCCTAGCATGTAATGAATAGTGGTTGGTTTTAGCATTACATGGCATGGTTAATGATTAATTATCATATAATTCAAAAGAATAACTTTTGAAGAACATGTTCTTTAATAAAGAACAAGTATGATAGTTAGGGTTGTGGAATTCTATGGTTTATTATGGTTTCAACTAATTTCTGGAGTAAGGTTTAGATGGATCTCAACAAAGTTGGATTCATTAATAACTAGGGCTTGTATGGTTTTAGTGAAGCATAATTATCTTAAGCAATTAATGGTTGCTATTATGGTGATATATCTGTTATCACCAGAACTGGACCGGATCAGAGGTGGGCCGCGATTGGAGATGGGCTTGAAGAATATACATAGAAGAAATACATGAATCGGCCTTGTGTATCAAGTTTGGGCTAGATTGCCCTTGTATCTGTACCATAGTAGGATACGTGTCGGTTAGAAGTTATAGTTTAACCCGTGCACGGTTAGGTGCACGCCTGAATTAGAAAGTCCCCCGGACTATAAATATGTATCTAGGGTTTATGAAATAAACAACAATCACGTTCACCACAAACCAATCTCGGCGCATCGCCAACTCCCCCGTCTCGAGGGTTTCTTCCGGGTAAGCACCATGCTGCCTAGATCGCATCTTGCGATCTAGGCAGCACACGTTTATTCGCCATTCATGCGTTGCTCGTACTGAAGCCTTTTTGATGGCGAGCAACGTAGTTATCATAGATGTTTTAGGGTTAGCATTGTTCATCATTATCATATGCTATCGTCGTGCAACCCTTAGGCATCTAGCCGCCCTTACGCCTATCTTGGGTGTAAGGGCGGCACCCCGCTTGATCATCGTTTAGTAGATCCGATCCGTTATGATTGCTCCTTGTTCTCCAAGGATTAATTTAATATCTGTATCGTTAGGCCTTACAAACGGGTCGAAGGATCCAGTGGCGCGTAGGGTGTAGTTTGCTAGCCCTAGACAGGATGTTCCGAGGATCAACTTCGTGTTGGTTTTTAGGCCTTGTCTAGGGTCGGTTTACGATCACCGTGCGTGGCCGCCAGTGCTCGATCACGAGTAGGATGTTCCGATTATGCGGTGAAAACCCCAAATCGTAGTAGGTCGCTTCAGCTTTATCTTGATCAAGCAGGACCACCATCCGATCGTACACCTCGTACGTATCATGGGTGGATCGGCTCTTTGAGCCGATTCACAGGACAACCTGGAGAGCCGATCGAGGCTCGTATTTAATGTTTACGTGTATGCCATGCAGGAAACTAAGCGAGGCATCATCCAACACCTTCTCCGACCAGGTATAGGTCAGGTGGCACGCCCTTGCATCGGCATCGGACGTGCGTGCCGAAGGCTTTGCGGGCCGTCGCTCGGAGGGACCGGGGCCAGCCGCAGATCTCGGGAGATTCCCGGCTCTACGGTGTTGCCCGTCGCTGCCCGTCGGTGGGTTTCTGACTGCAACACATTCTGGCACGCCCGGTGGGACAATCTTCGACATCAACCGCGTCGCCATCTAAATCTGAGATGGCGGAAGGCACTCCGGTCAAGTACGAGGATCTGAGTGAGGAGCTCAAGAAGAAGCATGACGAGATCAAAGCAGTCCTCGAAGCCGACCTCATCGGCTCTTTTCACAGAACCCGCTCACATGGCATCAGGTGGAAGGGGTTCTCACCTGAAGGCGCGCTCGATGGAGTGGACCTGTCCTCCCCGTCAGAAGAACGCACCAGGTCGCTGCGTCACGAGATCAACTTCATGGTGGCTCATTCGCTGCACCGCCATTCTGAGAGCCTGGTGAACACTTTGGAGCGTGTCGCTCCGCGCGTGATCCAGGAAATCATGAGCCATCGGTATTCTCCGTCGGGACCAGCTGCGGGGACTTACCAAGGAGAGATGCCACTCCAGTCCCGTCCACCACTGTCGTTCGCGTTGGCAGCACCAGAAGTGCCGAGTTCATCGGCATACGTCGTCTACAAGATTGGTGGTGACCCTAGTGACTACCAGTTCTTACATGAGGCGCCCAAGGAGATCCCCACACGGATACACGTGCGCATACGTGCCGAGCTGCAAGAGCTCGGGCACTCTCGAACCGAGCTGCAACAGCGGGGACTTCGGGAACAACGAGGAGGAACGTCGGGAACAGATCTTGAGAAGCGGACGTGGCTAGCTAAGTACGCCACTCCGACAAACCTCCGAGCTCAGCTCCTGCAGGTTGGCTCGGAGCTGGAAAAGCAAGCATGGCTGGCTAAGTATGCCACCCCGGCGAATCTTCAGAGTTCGACGCCTGCAGCCATCACCGCGGATCAGATTTGTACAATTCTGAAGGACCAGTTCGGCATGATGCCGAAAAGGAGGACAATCGGCTATTCCAAGCCGTACCCCAACGAGTACGAATTGATCCCGCTACCACCCAAATATCGGCTCCCTGATTTCACAAAGTTTAATGGATCAGATGGTTCCAGCTCCATCGAGCATGTGAGCCGATATTTGGCACTAGCTGGGCACGATCTCAGCGTCGGACGAGCTGCGTGTGAGGTTCTTCGCACGGTCCCTCACAGGATCGGCTTTCGGGTGGTACACTTCGCTGCCACCAAACTCAATCCGGACTTGGAAGCGGTTGGAAGAGCAGTTCCACATACGGTATCACTCGGAGGCTTCCGAGGCTGGCATTGCCGATCTAGCACAAGTACGACGAAGCGCGGGAAACAGGTGGCAGAATACGTCCAGCGCTTCGGGACCGTTAGGAACCGATGCTATTCGGTTCATGTAAGTGAAAAAGAAGCGATCGAGTTGGCGGTGGTGGGTCTCTCATCATCGATCAAGGACGTGGCCTCCCAAGCGGACTACCCTTCACCGGCGCACATGGTGCGAAGCTGTCAGCATATGAACAGCGCCACCCAGATGTTTACCAGGATAAATTCAAGCGCGCGGTGGTCCTGGTTGAGGCAGATGAAGATGAAGGTGCTGCGGGAGATCAAGAGGTAGAAGTGGCTGAATGGGCTCGAGGGGCAAGCCCCGTGTCCTGTAAATGGGTTAAGCCACAAGGTCCTCCAAAAGGGTTTGACTTCGACGTGACCAAAGCTGAGCAGATTTTCGACCTCTTACTCAAGGAGAAGCAGCTAAAGTTACCCGAAGGCCACAAGATCCCCACGGTGCAAGAGCTGAACGGAAAGCCATACCGCAAATGGCATAACACGTTCACCCACGCCACCAACGACTGCAGGGTGTGGCGTCAACAGGTCCAAATGGCGATAAAACAAGGGCGGCTAATTTTCAGCCAGTACGCCATGAAGGTCTACACACACCCCTTCCCCGCCGTTAACATGGTGGAGTATACTTACCATGGAGGGTGCCAGCCAGATTTCTCGTGCAATATTAACATGGTAGGACCTGGGCACCACTCCGGTAAGGACGGAGATGAGGGCAGCTGCTCTCATAGCAAGGATACAGAGGAAGCCGCTCCACGCGATCGGCTCCGTCACGATGGCAAGCGCTACATCACGAGAGGGAGAAGTGAGGAACGTAAGATATCGCCGACCTCTCTCTGATCACCTCCTCAACAAGTACGTGGGTCAATACGACCAACGCCGGCGATACAACGACGATGATGAAAGAGGTCGTCTGGCTAGGGACGCCAGGAGACACCGTCGGCATGATCGCGACGAGGAGCGATACGAGCGCCACGCCAAGGAAAATTCGAGGGAGCAAGACGACGTGGATAGGCACTGGGACTGCCCCTTCTTCAGACACTGCTGGGATTCAGGAATGAGTCGATTGCCTACAATCGGCAACTGCCTAGAATGTAAACAAAAGAAGAAGGATGCAGCTAACGTGTCCGTGTTCAAACGTCTAGGGCCTCTCCCGCCTCGGGATAAGAATGCTGAGTCCGCGCGGATGGAAGATCTCGAGGAACTAGAGGACGATGATGAAGAAGAAGACAAGTATCATCGGCCAAGGTGGTGCCCTGATGGGCTCAGCCGTTCCCAGAAGCGAAGGGTTCAGCGTCTACGTGGGTTGGAGGAAGCCGAAAGGTTATACCTGCACACGTTGAGGAAGGCGCGGCCTGATCTGGCCGCTAAAATCCAGCAAACCCTGGACGAAGAAGGTCGGCCACAAAGGAAAGAGTGGCGCCCCAGACAGAAGAAAGCCGATGATGAGACATCGGCTGGCACAAACATGGTCTTCATCCTTCCAACGGAGTTTAGCGCTCCAGGATTAGACGAAGCACCTGTGGCACAACTTGATCGCGGCCCACGGCCGGTCATCTTTGAGAAGCCACGAGAGAGAAGCTACGAGCATCCGAAGGCCCCGTACTTGCGAGGTTACATCAATGGGCAGCCTGTCAACAAGATGTTGGTGGACACCGGAGCGGCAGTTAACATTATGCCATACTCCATGCTATGTCGGTTGGGACGCTCTAGCTCGGATCTGACCAAGACCAATGTGACACTGAGCGATTTCAACGGCCAAGCATCTGACGCACAAGGTGTTCTGAACGTGGATCTGACCGCAGGAAGGAAAACCGTCCCTACGACGTTCTTTATTGTCGACAGCAAGAGCTCCTATGCTGTCCTGCTAGGGAGAGATTGGATCCACGCCAACCGTTGCATTCCATCCACGATGCACCAATGCCTAATACGGTGGGATGGAGATGAAGTAGAAGTCGTCCACGCGGATGATTTAGCCGAGATTTCAACGGCTGGCATGAATGTTTGGGAGACATCAGGCCAAGAGCCACTCTCGGGCATCAAGTTGGACGGCTCGCGAGCGCATCGACGTGACAAAGGACGGGGTTAGGCTGGTTTTATCCACCGGCCTGACCGTGTAACAAGAGCAGCATCTATGGACAAACGTGGCGATGCCGATCCAGGTGATCGGCCCCAAGGATCTATGGAGGAACATTGCAAAACCTTCATTGAGCAATTCAACGTGGAGGCCGATTCCAGCAATCGGCCAAAATTATCCTCACCATACATTCTGCCTGGGTTCAGCATTGATCCAACAGGGAATACCTGAAGAGCCGATACCCCCAATTACTTGAAAGAATCGGCTCGGGGGGCACCTAGGTGGATAAAACACGAGGATATGAAGTTGAAGTGTCTTTCAAATGCCCAGCAGCCCAAGATATTCTTTGATGATGGGTATTGAAGTATGGGGGCCGATACATAAATCGGCCGTAAAAAATTCAAAAAAAATTTAAGCACAGCCGATGCGCAGACATCGACTTAAGGATAGAAAGACGATGCATGGCCATCGACTCAAGAGGTACAACTGTTATAAGCAGAAGCCCAATGGAGCAGGTATCGAGTTACATGGAGAGGCTCCACTGGAAGAACTCCTCAATGGAATTGTTTGGTGGCTCAGATCCTCTCTTCAAGAACCTCCAACTTTTTTTGCAAGTATTTGAGTCCGCAATATCAGCTGGGGCAAGTTTGAGGGATCACAACCCTGATCAAACAACAAGAACGGCATGGACGTGCATATCAGGTTAAGGATGGGTTGCATCAACCCGCCAAAGGTAAGGAGCCGATCTGATCAGCAAGACGCAAGAAGTGGACCGGAAAAGCTCGGGGGGCAGCTCACCCTGAAGGTTCTCTGCTCTGGGGAGCCGATTTTGTTGAAATCGGCTGGCTCTGCAGTATGACTTGGAAGCCAATGGTGACACATTTGGTTGGCTCACTGCTGTTCTCGCCTTGATTGAGGCTCGGGGGGGCAACTGACTGCGTAGATATTCTGTTCTTAAGAAGCCGATTGAGATTTCATCGGCTGACCCTCCATCATAATCCTCTTCAAGGGGATTGAGCAGGGTTGAAGAATATCACTGAGGAGATTTGCGAGTGATGGCGTGTATTTCACACGTTCGTTGGGCAACTCCAAGAGGAAGGTATGATGCGCACAGCAGCAAGTTTTCCCTCAGAAAGAAACCAAGGTTTATCGAACCAGGAGGAGCCAAGAAGCACGTTGAAGGTTGATGGCGGCGGGATGTAGTGCGGCGCAACACCAGAGATTCCGGCGCCAACGTGGAACCTGCACAACACAACCAAAGTACTTTGCCCCAACGAAACGAGTGAGGTTGTCAATCTCACCGGCTTGCTGTAACAAAGGATTAACCGTATTGTGTGGAAGATGATTGTTTGCGGAGAAAACAGTAAAAACAAGTATTGCGATGAGATTGTATTTCGGTAAAGAGAATTGGACCGGGGTCCACGAGTTCACTAGAGGTGTCTCTCCCATAAGACGAACGAGCATGTTGGGTGAACAAATTACGGTTGGGCAATTGACAAATAAAGAGAGCATGACAATGCACATACATATCATGATGAGTATAGTGAGATTTAATTGGGCATTACGACAAAGTACATAGACCGCCATCCAACTGCATCTATGCCTAAAAAGTCCACCTTCGAGGTTATCATCCGAACCCCCTCCGAGTATTAAGTTGCAAAGCAACGAGACAATTGCATTAAGTATGGTGCGTAATGTAACTAGTGACTACATCCTTGAACATAGCACTAATGTTTTATCCCTAGTGGCAACGAGCACAACACAACCTTAGAACTTTACGTCACTTGTCCCGGGTGTCAATGCGGGCATGAACCCACTATCGAGCATAAGTACTCCCTCTTGGAGTTAAAAGCATCTACTTGGCCGGAGCATCTACTAGTAACGGAGAGCATGCAAGATCATAAATAACACATAAGCATAACTTCGATAATCAACATAACAAGTATTCTCTATTCATCGGATCCCAACAAACGCAACATATAGAATTACATATAGATGATCTTGATCATGATAGGCAGCTCACAAGATCCGACAATGATAGCACAATGGGGAGAAGACAACCATCTAGCTACTGCTATGGACCCATAGTCCAGGGGTAGACTACTCACTCATCACTCCGGAGGCGACCATGGCGGTGTAGAGTCCTCCGGGAGATGATTCCCCTCTCCGGCGAGGGTGCCGGAGGCGATCTCTGGATCCCCCGAGATGGGATCGGCGGCGACGGCGTCTCGGTAGGGTTTTCCGTATCGTGGCTCTCGGTACTGGGGGTTTCGTCACGGAGGCTTTAAGTAGGCGGAAGGGCAAGTCGAGAGGGGGCACAGGGGCCCCAGATGACAGGGCGGCGCGGCCAAGGGGGGGGGGGCGCGCCGCCCTAGGGTTTGGCTCCCCTGTGGCCCCACTTCGTTTCGTCTTCGGTCTTCTGGAAGCTTCGTGAGAAAATAGGCCTCTGGGCTTTTATTTCGTCCAATTCCGAGAATATTTCTTTACTAGGATTTCTGAAACCAAAAACAGCGAGAAAACAGAATCGGCACTTCGGCATCTTGTTAATAGGTTAGTTCCAGAAAATGCACGAATATGACATAAAGTGTGCATAAAACATGTAGATAACATCAATAATGTGGCATGGAACACAAGAAATTATCGATACGTTGGAGACGTATCAGCATCCCCAAGCTTAGTTATGCTCGTCCCGAGCGAGTAAAACGATAACAAAGATAATTTACGGAGTGACATGCCATCATAATCTTGATCATACTATTTGTAAAGCATATGTAGTGAATGCAGCGATCAAAACAATGTGTATGACATGAGTAAACAAGTGAATCATAAAGCAAAGACTTTTCATGAATAGCACTTCAAGACAAGCATCAATAAGTCTTGCATAAGAGTTAACTCATAAAGCAATAATTCAAAGTAAAGGTATTGAAGCAACACAAAAGAAGATTAAGTTTCAGCGGTTGCTTTCAACTTGTAACATGTATATCTCATGGATATTGTCAACATAGAGTAATATAATAAGTGCAATAAGCAAGTATGTAGGAATCAATGCACAGTTCACACAAGTGTTTGCTTCTTGAGGTGGAGAGAAATAGGTGAACTGACTCAACAATAAAAGTAAAAGAATGGTCCTCATAGAGGAAAAGCATCGATTGCTATATTTGTGCTAGAGCTTTGATTTTGAAAACATGAAACAATTTTGTCAACGGTAGTAATAAAGCATATGCATCATGTAAATTATATCTTATAAGTTGCAAGCCTCATGCATAGTGTACTAATAGTGCCCGCACCTTGTCCTAATTAGCTTGGACTACCTGGATTATCACCGCAATACATATGCTTTAACCAAGTTTCACAAAGGGGTACCTCTATGCCGCTCTGTACAAAGGTCTAAGGAGAAAGCTCGCATTTGGATTTCTCGCTTTTGATTATTCTCAACTTAGACATCCATACCGGGACAACATAGACAACGAGATAATGGACTCCTCTTTTAATGCTTTAAGCATTTGACAACAATTAATTCTTTTCTCATTAGAGATTTGAGGATATTTGTCCAAAACTGAAACTTCCACCATGAATCATGGCTTTAGTTAGCGGCCCAATGTTCTTCTCTCACAATATGCATGCTCAAACCATTCAACTCGAGTGTAGATCGCCCTTACTTCGGACAAGACGAACATGCATAGCAACTCACATGAAATTCAACAATGAGTTGATGGCGTTCCCCAGTAAACATGGTTATCGCACAACAAGCAACTTAATAAGAGATAAAGTGCATAATTACATATTCAATACCACAATAGTTTTTAAGCTATTTGTCCCATGAGCTATATATTGCAAAGGTGAATGATGGAATTTTAAAGGTAGCACTCAAGCAATTTACTTTGGAATGGCGGGAAAATACCATGTAGTATAGGTAGGTATGGTGGACACAAATGGCATAGTGGATGGCTCAAGTATTTTGGATGCATGAGAAGTATTCCCTCTCGATACAAGGTTTAGGCTAGCAAGGTTATTTGAAACAAACACAAGGATGAACGGTACAGCAAAACTCACATAAAAGACATATTGTAAACATTATAAGACTCTACACCGTCTTCCTTGTTGTTCAAACTCAATACTAGAAATTATCTAGACTTTAGATAGACCAAATATGCAAACCAAATTTTAGCATGCTCTATGTATTTCTTCATTAATGGGTGCAAAGCATATGATGCAAGAGCTTAAACATGAGCACAACAATTGCCAAGTATCACATTACCCAAGACATTTATAGCAATTACTACATGTATCATTTTCCAATTCCAACCATATAACAATTTAACGAAGGAGAAACTTCGCCATGAATACTATGAGTAGAAACCAAGGACATATTTGTCCATATGCTACAGCGGAGCGTGTATCTCTCCCATAAAGTGAATGCTAGGATCCATTTTATTCAAACAAAACAAAAACAAAAACAAACCGACGCTCCAAGAAAAAGCACATAAGATGTGGCCGAATAAAAATATAGTTTCGGGGGAGGAACCCGATAATTTGTCGATGAAGAAGGGGATGCCTTGGGCATCCCCAAGCTTAGACGCTTGAGTCTTCTTGATATATGCAGGGGTGAACCACCGGGTGCATCCCCAAGCTTAGAGCTTTCACTCTCCTTGATCATATTGCATCATACTCCTCTCTTGATCCTTGAAAACTTCCTCCACACCAAACTCGAAACAACTCATTAGAGGGTTAGTGCACAATATAAATTGACATATTCAGAGGTGACACAATCATTCTTAACACTTCTGGACATTGCATAATGCTACTGGACATTAGTGCATCAAAGAAATTCATCCAACATAGCGAAAGAGGCAATGCGAAATAAAAGACAGAATCTGTCAAAACAGAACAGTTCGTATTGACGAATTTTAAAATGGCACCAGACTTGCTCAAATGAAAATGCTCAAATTGAATGAAAGTTGCGTACATATCTGAGGATCATGCTCGTAAATTGGCGTAATTTTCTGAGCTACCTACAGGGAGATAGACCCAGATTCGTGACAGCAAAGAAATCTGGAACTGCGCAGTAATCCAAATCTAGTACTTACTTTTCTATCAAAGACTTCACTTGGCACAACAAAACATAAAACTAAGATAAGGAGAGGTTGCTACAGTAGTAAAAAACTTCCAAGACACAAATATAAAACAAAAATACTGTAGCAAAATAACACATGGGTTATCTCCCAAGAAGTTCTTTCTTTATAGCCATTAAGATGGGCTCAGCAGTTTTAATGATGCACTCGCAAGAAATAGTATTTGAAGCGAAAGAGAGCATCAAGAGGCAAATTTAAAACATATTTAAGCCTAACATGCTTCCTATGCATAGGAATCTTGTAAATAAACAAGTTCATGAAGAGCAAAGTGACAAGCATAGGAAGATAAAACAAGTGTAGCTTCAAAAATTTCAGCACATAGAGAGGTGTTTTAGTAACATGAAAATTTCTACAACCATATTTTCCTCTCTCATAACAACTTTCAGTAGCATCATGAGCAAACTCAACAATATAACTATCACATAAAGCATTCTTATCATGAGTCTCATGCATAAAATAATTACTACTCCCAACATAAGCATAGTCATTCTTATTAATTGTAGTGGGAGCAAATTCAACAAAGTAGCTATTATTATTATTCTCATCATCAAATATAGGAGGCATAGCATCATCAAAGAAAATTTTCTCCTCAATGCTTGGGGGACTAAAAATATCATGCTCATCAAAGCCAGCTTCCCCAAGCTTAGAACTTTCTATATCATTAGCAACAATGGTATTCAAAGTGTTCATGCTAATATGTTCCATGGTTTTTTTAATTTTCGCATCAAACCATCCATGTCTTAAATCAGGAAATAGAATAAGAAGCTCATTGTTGTCCATTATGCCAAACTAGTGTAATCACACAACTTAGTATTCTCAACAATACCCATTTTAGCAGTAGTAAATAAAGCAAACTAGATAAAGTAAATGCAAGTAAACTAATTTTTTTGTGTTTTTGATATAGCAAACAAGACAGTAAATAAAGTAAAGCTAGCAACTAATTTTTTTGTGTTTTGATATAATGCAGCAAACAAAGTAGTAAATAAAATAAAGCAAGACAAAAACAAAGTAAAGAGATTGAGAAGTGGAGACTCCCCTTGCAGACGTGTCTTGATCTCCCGACAACGGCGCCGGAAAATATGCTTGATGGCGTGTATTTCACACGTTCGTTGGGCAACCCCAAGAGGAAGGTATGATGCGCACAGCAGCAAGTTTTCCCTCGGAAAGAAACCAAGGTTTATCGAACCAGGAGGAGCCAAGAAGCACGTTGAAGGTTGATGGCGGCGGGATGTAGTGCGGCGCAACACCGGAGATTCCGGCGCCAACGTGGAACCCGCACAACACAACCAAAGTACTTTGCCCCAACGAAACGAGTGAGGTTGTCAATCTCACCGGCTTGCTGTAACAAAGGATTAACCGTATTGTGTGGAAGATGATTGTTTGCGAGAGAAAACAGTAAAAACAAGTATTGCAATAGATTGTATTTCAGTAAAGAGAATTGGACCGGGGTCCACAGTTCACTAGAGGTGTCTCTCCCATAAGACGAACAGAATGTTGGGTGAACAAATTACAGTTGGGCATTTGACAAATAAAGAGAGCATGACAATGCACATACATATCATGATGAGTATAGTGAGATTTAATTGGGCATTACGACAAAGTACATAGACCGCCATCCAACTGCATCTATGCCTAAAAAGTCCACCTTCGAGGTTATCATCCGAACCCCCTCCGAGTATTAAGTTGCAAAGCAACGTGACAATTGCATTAAGTATGGTGCGTAATGTAACTAGTGACTACATCCTTGAACATAGCACTAATGTTTTATCCCTAGTGGCAACAGCACAACACAACCTTAGAACTTTCCATCACATGTCCTAGTGTCAATGCGAGCATGAACCCACTATCGAGCATAAGTACTCCCTCTTGGAGTTAAAAGCATCTACTTGGCCAGAGCATCTACTAGTAACGGAGAGCATGCAAGATCATAAATAACACATAAGCATAACTTCGATAATCAACATAACAAGTATTCTCTATTCATCGGATCCCAACAAACGCAACATATAGAATTACATATAGATGATCTTGATCATGATAGGCAGCTCACAAGATCCGACAATGATAGCACAATGGGGAGAAGACAACCATCTAGCTACCGATATGGACCCATAGTCCAGGGGTAGACTACTCACTCATCACTCCGGAGGCGACCATGGCGGTGTAGAGTCCTCCGGGAGATGATTCCCCTCTCCGGCAGGGTGCCGGAGGCGATCTCCTGGATCCCCCGAGATGGGATCGGCGGCGACGGCGTCTCAGTAAGGTTTTCCGTATCGTGGCTCACGGTACTGGGGGTTTCGTCACGGAGGCTTTAAGTAGGCGGAAGGGCAAGTCGAGAGGGGGCACAGGGGCCCCAGATGACAGGGCGGCGCGGCCAAGGGGGGGCCGCGCCGCCCTAGGGTTTGGCTCCCCGTGGCCCCACTTCGTTTCGTCTTCGGTCTTCCGGAAGCTTCGTGAGAAAATAGGCCTCTCGGGCTTTTATTTCGTCCAATTCCGAGAATATTTCTTTACTAGGATTTCTGAAACCAAAACAGCGAGAAAACAAAGAACTGGCACTTCGGCATCTTGTTAATAGGTTAGTTCCAGAAAATGCACGAATATGACATAAAGTGTGCATAAAACATGTAGATAACATCAATAATGTGGCATGGAACACAAGAAATTATCGATACGTTGGAGACGTATCAGCGAGCAGGTGACATCTATTCTTTAGAGGTATCGGCTTCAGCGTCAAGTCGTTTCAGCAGCGGTTCTGGGGCTCTCTTAAAGGCGTTGGTCTTCCACATTGTCCACCAGAACTCAAGGGCATCAGTCGGAGAAATGAAGGACTAATGCGTTAGCATCGGCTTATTGGACATTGACCAAGTTCACGGTCACTCCTGAGTCGAAAAGGTGAAGGGCGGATTATGGGGAACCGATGCGTTGCCATCGGCTCATTGAACATTGACCGAGTTGACAATCGGCTAAATTAGCATAAAAAGAAATCGGCAAAATCAAATTGGGGAAATTCTTCATTGATAAACGCAATTTCTTACAAAAGAAGAGCCGATTGCTCAGGGACTACTAATCCTACATCGCTAATCCTCGCTAGCATCATCGTCGGAGGAGGTGTCGTCTTCTTCATTCCCCTCTTCTTCATCGGGCAGGGGCGAATCCCCGTCTGACCCGACGAGGGCCTCAGGTGGACCGTCGGGCACGAAGCCAAAGTCCCACTCTGGCTCTTCATGTTGGTTGTGCTCTTGCATCGGCTCGCTTGAGGAAGAGGATTGGAAGGAGATGGCCGATGCAGCGGAGGAGGAGGAATCCATGGTGGGAAGGGTTTTTTCGGTATCTGATACTGAGGAAGAGGATGAAGAAGCAAATTACTCAATGCGGTTAAATAAAAGGAGATATAGTGGAGATTTAATTCCGCGACGGTTTTCAAGGACGTGATGCCGAAACTATCAATTCATGCGGAGAAGCCAAGGAGGCGAGGCGACGTGATGAAGGACTCTGCAATGATTCTGCTCTACCACGACATGACCCGACGAAGGAAAAGCGTAATGATTTTGGAAATGTCATTTCCAAAACCAGGGGGGCATGTGTTATCACCAGAATTGGACCGGATCAGAGGTGGGCCGCGATTGGAGATGGGCTTGAAGAATATACATAGAAGAAATACATGAATCGGCCTTGTGTATCAAGTTTGGGCTAGATTGCCCGTGTATCTATACCATAGTAGGATACGTGTCGGTTAGAAGTTATAGTTTAACCCGTGCACGGTTAGGTGCACGCCTGAATTAGAAAGTCCCCCGGACTATAAATATGTATATAGGGTTTATGAAATAAACAACAATCACGTTCACCACAAACCAATCTCGGCGCATCGCCAACTCCCCGTCTCGAGGGTTTCTTCCGGGTAAGCACCATGCTGCCTAGATCGCATCTTGCGATCTAGGCAGCACACGTTTATTCGCCATTCATGCGTTGCTCGTATCGAAGCCTTTTTGATGGCGAGCAACGTAGTTATCATAGATGTTTTAGGGTTAGCATTGTTCATCATTATCATATGCTATCGTCGTGCAACCCTTAGGCATCTAGCCGCCCTTACGCCTATCTTGGGTGTAAGGGTGGCACCCCGCTTGATCATCGTTTAGTAGATCCGATCCGTTATGATTGCTCCTTGTTCTCCAAGGATTAGTTTAATATCTGCATCGTTAGGCCTTACAAACGGGTCGAAGGATCCAGTGGCGCGTAGGGTGTAGTTTGCTAGCCCTAGACAGGATGTTCCGAGGATCAACTTCGTGTTGGTTTTTAGGCCTTGTCTAGGGTCGGTTTACGATCACCGTGCGTGGCCGCCGGGCTCGATCACGAGTAGGATGTTCCGATTATGCGGTGAAAACCCCAAATCGTAGTAGGTCGCTTCAGCTTTATCTTGATCAAGCGGGACCACCATCCGATCGTACACCTCGTACGTATCATGGGTGGATCGGCTCTTTGAGCCGATTCACGGGACAACTCGAGAGCCGATCGAGGCTCGTATTTAATGTTTACGTGTCTGCCATGCAGAAACTAAGCGAGGCATCATCCAACACCTTCCTGACCAGGTATAGGTCAGGTGGCACGCCCTTGCATCAGCATCGGACGTGCGTGCCGAAGGCTTTGCGGGCCGTCGCTCGGAGGGACTAGGGCCAGCCGCAGTCCTGGGAGATTCCCGGCTCTACGGTGTTGCCCGTCGCTGCCCGCCGGTGGGTTTCTGACCGCAACAATATCTTAGTGGTAATAGATAGCTAGGGTTGATAGGTCCTGTTAGGCAAGGTTGATGACTACTTTCTATTTACTTCAAAAGAATACTTTTGAAGAACATACTTCTTAGAGAATAAGAAGTATAACAATTAAGGTTGAGGTTGTCTTGCTTTAGCTATTGGATCTTTGAGTAGAGAATGGTTGGTTCCTAAATAGGAGGGTTCATAAGTATCTCACACTGGTAGGGTTTAGTGGAAGAGGGTTATGTAAGGTAAAATAGTAGGTATGGTTGCTGTTAGGGTTCATCACAATGGTGTGATGCTAAATAGGAATGAATAAGGTTGATCATTTTGAGGATAGGACCAAGGTTTAGACTTAGGTGTTCCTATCTGATCATCTAGGTTTGATAAGATGAACACATGGGATATCCATCTTATTAGTGCTAGGTCTCCTACATTTTATGTGACCAAGACTAGTGTTTAGTTGCTACTATGGTTCTATGTATGAAAATAGAACACTATGGTCACATGTGAGGATCTAGGGTTTTGGTTTTAGAAGTAAATTGGGTTTCAAATGAATTATTGGACTTAGGGTTTCTAATTGGATTAGGGTTTTATGATTTCACATGAAATGATGAATTCTCGTTTTTCTACCATATGGAACTAGGTTTTTCTAGTTACCCTATAATTCTAGGATTAATAACTTCAATAAGGAAATTGAAGTTATTAATAATTTAGAAATAAAATAATGTTGGGTTTGGCATTTATTATTTTTAATGAATTAATAATTAGGGTAATTACTAATCAGGGTTTTAAATCCTTCTAATAAGGATTTAACAAATTGACAAATAAATAAAATAGCTTTAATGTTTTCTTTATTTTTCTTACTGGTTTTTTATTTATTTTATAAGGTTTTCCTAATTATTGAATTTTAATTCAATTAGGAATAAAAGAAAAGACTTAATTAGTAAGTATAAAACAATTAAATTTTTATTAAAAATAAAATTTTCATATTATATTTTTATTGGATAGAGTTTACTATTCTAAGAATTTTGATGTCTTATTTATATTTTTCCGAGTTATAATGGATTTTATAATTATTTTCAAAGTCTCAGCAATTATTGAATTGGAATAAAACTGTAATCTACTAAATGCACCCAGACAGGTTATACCCGCAGCTAATGACTGGTGGGCCATTGGCCATGGTGGTGACCACGTCAGCGTGGACCAAGTCCAAATCGCCAGCACGGCCACGGTGTTCTTGACCGGCGGTTAACTGGCGACGGCGTCGGCGCTAGGCGACTCTCGCGGACGCGCGCGTGGTTGGGCTCGACGCAGGGCGACGCGCTGAACCATATGGTGGCGGCGCCCCCTCGAAAAGGTCGCCGGAGAAGCTCCGGCGAGCTTCTCTGCGGCGGTGCACGGCGGCTCACGTCGACGGGATGCTACCGGGGGAACTAGGCTGTGAAACTAACACCGATCGACGGGAAATCTTACCGTGAGGCTTCCCGAAGGGTCGGCGACGTTGATTAGGGGCGGAGGTGAGCTCGGCTTCGCCATTACCGGTAATCACCGGCGACAGAGAAGAGGTCGATTCGCGGTACTCGACGCTCCCCAACTCGATTCCTTGCAAGGGTTGGGCAACAAGAGCTTGGCGATGACGACGGTGGTCACGGCGAGGCTCGGGGTTTCCCCAATCGGCGGCGATAACCGGAGACTATACGGCTAGGTTTTCGGGTTGAACGGAAACTGAGCAGAGAAGAAAAAATCTACAGCTGCTGTTCGTCGTGGGGCTTTTATAGGGCTCCAGGGTAAGCCTCGTCATGCCCTCGGACGAGGAGGGATCGACAGCGGCGTTGCGAAGACGACCACGGCGCCTCGCTGGCCTCTAGGCGCTAGGAAGAGATGAGGACGAAGCCCCCCTCGTTGATTTTTTTTTACCAACAGGTATGGTGGGCTGGGCTAGTAGTTGGGCTGTGCTGGTGATGGCCTGGGCCGAGCGTTGGGCTGCTGCCAGGCCACTTGTTGGGCTGCGACGGCCAGGTAAGTCCTTTTTTTTATTTCCTGTTTCTATTTCTTGTTTTGAATTCTGTTGTGAATTCATATTTGAATTATTTTCTGTTTTGCAGGTCTTGCTCATTTCATTCATACAAGAATTATTTCAGGGTACTGCAGAGTCTTTAGTAGCGTATTAGCAAATTTAATATGACATTATAACATTGGTTTATTAATTAGTATTGGTATTTGGATTAAATTTCCATTTAGGTATGAATTTATGTGTTCTTTATAATTCCTTGTGCTTCTTGGTTATATGTCTCTTCTAAATTATTAGAGTGGATAACTTCTATTCAAAGCATCTTTAAGATCATTATGAGGTCTTGGTTTCTTATTTGAGAGTGTTGCCCACATGCATATAATTTTATGTGAGCACTTGTTATTAAGGTCTTGTTGGTTTTATTATATCTATTTTTCAAAGGTAGCACTGGTATTATATTTTAATAGCACCTTGAAATACTTAGAGTAGGTATTACTCTCCTCATAGTTGGATCTTGATTATTAAGTCAAATGGTTGATATGAGTGGTTATTCTCCACACATTGGTTTTGATTATGGAACTTAGCATTAGGTGTTTCTTATGTTTAATAATTGAAGCATAGAATTTGGTTAATGAACCATTAGAGTTCAAATGCTAACTACCTAATGACACATTGGTTGAATCTCAATTATGTCCTGGGTTTATATTATGATTGCCATAGTGATGTATAAACTAAGGTTGAGATATAATTCTAGATTGTAGGAATGAGATGGCACCATAATGTATTTGGTAGGGTTTAGTCTCCCCTAACCAAGATAAGATGGTTACTTGCTTAATATTTCATTTGCTTCTCTAATTACTAAGGATTTGATAATTGGTTTTATCTTCTACCAATTAACTTCTCTTCTTATCCTCAATTAATCATTAAAGTAACTACAATGGTTAAAGTTCTTTTTATAGTTAACTTTGGTCATATGGATTGATGGTTTCGCACCATATAAAGTATAGAGTTTGTCTCTAAAGGTTTGCTTGGTTCATTAATTTATGAAATGTAGATATGGTAGGATTCTAATTATTATCACCAAATGGTTCACAAGTTAAGGTTGGGATATATAAGCCTAGGTTTGCTTACTAGTTACCTCCCTATAATTTCATGTGGTGAATGATATCTACTTATCCTATTAGGGTTTAACTTATCCTCACATCTCTCCAAAGCATGATCATATATTATATTTGATCATCTTGTTCTTAATATCTTAACCTCAAGTTCTTAGGGTTTATGATTATCACTCAATTTATAATGATCAAGGTTTGGATTCCTAGGGATCTCTCATTACATGGGTTCTCACTTCCATGACAAGCATTGTCTAGATCAATCAAGGTATAGCACTTCTAGTTTACCTTCTTGTATGGGTCTACTATGATTGTCTCTTTAGTTTATATCCCAGGAGAATACCTGAGATATTATGTTAGGGTTCCACTTAATCAATGATGATATTATCATCTGGGTATATGGGTAGTTCTCTCCCTCAAACTCAAGTGTTGCCTCAACTAACTTGAGTGTAACACCATAATTGATCTCTCTTATATAAGAATGGATTATTCTAGGTTATGGTGTACTCCTAACACTCTAGTTCAATGGTTGTCCTTTATTCTTAAATAGATAAGGCTATGTTTTGTATGATTGGTCTCTCTCATTTTGGAAAGGACTTTAATACTAACTTAAGGTTAGGCTCCATAGGGATTGATGTGATCCTCAATATCTATGTTTAACATAAATGGTTTCTCTCTCTAGGAATATCTTGAATAATCTCCTAGGGTTCCTCTTAAAGATGATGATTTGAATACTTGGATGTATATCCAAGGTTTAGCTCAAGGTTTGTTATTGCTTCTCTAATAATTGTTATAGAACTCTCACCTCTCTAGGTTTGATGTACAATAATATGGAATAGAGAAGGATATATGTTTCTAGAGTGGATTTCCTTGTTATGTTTCCAAGAATGAAATAATATGAATACCATGAGGTTCATGGTAGGATCATAGATTTGTTTAAGACATGGAGAAGATAAGTGAAGAATGGTTTCTCCATTTTATTGTTACTTGGTTTGTACTTAAATAGATGTTCTTATGTTATGGCAAGAAATACCATGTTATGATCTTTAATAAGATCAAGCAATTGATCATTGAGTAAAGTGTTGTTGTGTTGATTATTAGTTCCATTTGATCTAACCCCTTAGATCAAATCATCTCTACCCAAAACAATGTTTTAACAAAGTCACAATGAGGTTTATAGCTCTTGACTTGATGAGCTACTTCAATTCCACCAAGATCAAGTGAAACTTCAGTTACTGTGACTGTTTTTCTTTAAAGCGCGAAAATTCCCCAGATTTTCTATGCATGAATGCAATGCACACATCTATTTCCTCTATTTTTGTAACCCCATTACCTGGGATATTACAAACCTCTAGTTACTTTGTTTTTGGGGATGAGAGGGGATATGGAGGTCATATAATAAAAACTCAATATTTTCATCCCAGGACATGATAATGGACAATCAGTAAATAAAAAACTTCGTCTTTAACATAAACTCAGTGTCATGCAATTTTGTCATACAATTTTCTCGAACAAGAACACACATATAAATAAATGCTCGACCCAACAGATGAGCATCCGCTGCCATAAACTCAGTGTTATGGAGTTTGAAGAACATTAGAAGTCATGGCGCGCTCGCCGCTAAACACCGGAAACCACGCTGCCGCCAGAGGACCTCCAGCTAGAAATACACGTAGAGGTAAAATTTAGTACTGATACATAGCTTACAGATAGTTCAAATGTATAGTAAGTGCAACTAGGGAGCATCCTTATAATTTAACTAAGCCCATCCTTAAAGACTAAGTTCAATGCGTACAACACTTGAGTTCAGATTCATATATGGCTAGATAAGCATACTTATTCATGAAGGTTAAGTATGTTATACAGGCAAGTGTCAACCCAGCAAAGCATAGCAACTGTGATTACATTATAGAAACTGCACGATATGATCCGATAATGCGAACATCAGTACTATATCACCTGGCTCTAGGCCGGCACCATCACTGTCTAAATATATAAGCCATGTACTTAAACAAATGGACGCAACATCACTTGTTAATATCAACCAGCAAGAATAAAAGGAACAGATTGAACAATTCAACCTGACAGTGAAGATATCAGCACATATAATTACTGGCAAGAGATAAAAGTTGTTCAGACCATGCATGAAGTGGTAGATATCTTTGCACTATATATTCAGGATACAACATTATATATTCAGGATACAACATTAACATATTAGAAGTTGCATTGAAGATATGCTTTGCCTGAAACATAAAGTGCAAGCAGTATTGCAGGTAAACGAAGTGAACAGATTTAGTTTTAGAGAGGCAATCAGGTTAATACTCGCAGAAGCCACGACTCAATACAGTCATACAAGATTGATCTTATGGGTATGTTTACCTTAATCCCGTCATATGCTGAATTGCATGGTGAAGTTATTCATTTGCTGTCTCATGCAAAATCAGATCATCACTAATATGCACAGCAGACCATCACTAATCTACTGGAATGATTTCTTGATAACGTGCGCATATCAGACCATCACCATGGAGCTACAGGGGTATGCACAATGCAGCAGATAATTCAACTAGAGAAAGTTTTTGGGTGAGATGGCCAATGTCCTAGTTACTAAACTATAACGCACTGCAAGCTGAAGTTCAGTTAAATCACACACAATATAGAATTGGCACTGCAAAGACATACTTTCAGCAAGAAAACAGCACAGCACAGATTATTACTTGTAGCCATCAGCTGACAGGCTAGCAAGATCCTAGTTTCTAGCAGGAACCACACATCAAGCATTCAATACATGCAAAGATCAATGGTGACCAAGGGCGAGCTGTAAACATGAATGGTTGGCAACAACAGGGAAGTCGGCAGTCGGCAGCAGCCACCTCAAATCATTAGCTAGGCTTGTCAATTCACCCAGACCACAGCAACCAAGAATCTACAAGGAAGGTATGTGTATGTCCCTAAGCTGAAAAAGCCAAGATATATTATTTTATAGCCAAGATTAAATTCATATCAAATTGAAGAAAAGAACCATCTACAAGTATTTTCGTTTGAAACATCAGACACAGGTTGCTTCTTAATTTGAGGTACATAAAATATATACTATTTCTATGTTTGTACTTTGCCGTTCCTAGGCTGGAAGATCTTAGTTATCGACAACTATTGCAGACTACAGTATGATAAAAATTATAATTTTTTTTAAACTATGCTGACAAGATAATCCAAGACTATAAACCTATGCTGACAAGATAGCAGATGAGATGGGCAAAAGACATATAATAAAGGTCAGATTGGGCATACCTAGAATAAACTAAGAAATGAGAAACTCCAAGAGGCGCCAACAAGATACTGACACTAGCTCTTAGTTGAAAGCAGGTGATAAATGGGGAGAACATTTACCAAGCCAATATTGAGTAGCATCAGGCATCATAACTTAACAAAGCTAGGATTCATGTTACTCTACCAGGCATCGTAACATTTACCAAGCCAATATTGAGTAGCATCATACAAAATTGGTCAAGCATAGAGCTAGATGGAGCAGGTGCAAAATCTGAATTCATGTTACTCTACCAGGATACCAAGATATGGTTACCAAACTATACAAGGTTGCCAAATTGGAGAACAGATGCCCCTGGCTGGAAATACTATGTGGTATATACAAGCTAGTGACCCAAAAACGTTCGGCTCAACCATCCGGAGAAGAAGATGCCGGTGGCGATGCCTTCCCCTCCATCCTCCCTTCCTCCATCCGAGACCCTCGCGGCACCAGAAGTGCTGCTCCCTTCCCTCCCGCCGCGCACGGCGGCCACGCACCTCCGTCCCGGAGCTCCGTCGCGGACGGCGGCGACACCAAGAAACCCTAGGGAGAAGGGGAAAAGGGGAGGGGGCGCGGTGACTCACCGGAGACCAGTCGCCGGAGGAGGATCTCGTCGGCGCCGTTGTGCTTTGCCCGCCGCCGTCGCCTTGCCGTCGTCGCCTTTCCCGCCGCGGTCGCCTCCTGTTGCCGTTGTCGCCTCCCTCTCCCTTTCCACGACAAAAAACACGGGGGTCGACTCGTGGCTGAGAAAACCCGAAGGTAGGGCTTAGCGGGTCGGGAAATTCTAGGATGGGCCGGGATACTCCGTATCACCCAAATATACCCGAGAAATATATTCTTGATAAGTAAACAAGGCCAAAAAAAACCGGGAATGGTGTTTTGGCACCCTGGAGCATATGCTCCCGGTTGTTAAACTTCATTTTAAATACACTTTCCAAATGTTGAAAAATTCAAACACAAAATTTAGTGGGTACATTTCGAAATTCTACACGTTCACAAAGTGGTTCCACAGAAAAACGACATTTTGAGTGTCATCGGTAAAAAAGACAAATTTTGATGTAGAAAAAAGTTGTGTACGAGATGTTTTGTTTCTCTTTTTCATACAAGTCACAAAAAATGTCGGTTTTTCGTAAAACTTGATGTGCGCACGTAAAATGTCGATACGTATGCGAGAAAATTTTTGTACGAATTTTTTTGACATTTCAAAATTGTTTTTCGAGTGGCAGGAGCATATGCTCCCATGTGCCGAATTGAATTTCTGAAAAAAACCTGAGAAGTAAACAAGGCCTTAGAGTGGATACTGCATCGCGCTGAATAATCTAGTTCGCAAAAAGAAAAGGAAAGAAATCTTTGCAGAGACCAAATTAGCGCTCGAAACAGACATTTTTGGGCGGCATCTACCGTAATCATGTACTTTGCTGAAGTAGGTAGTTAATTATATATGTTGAGGTGTTGGTTTGTTAGGGCAGATACAATAGAATGATGTCATCCTGTTCTTAAAGACGTTATGTAATTTTTTTGCTTAGTTGGAGAAGAGAAAATAAAGGAAAAAGAAGGTTGTCTTTCTTTACCTTTTAAACATAAGCTCAAAGAGCCTAGCGTTAAATTAATAAAGCCATCAATCAGATAGTATACAAAGGTGCTGAATACACAAACTTAAACGAGGTTAAAAGAAAAAGGTAAAGCCCAAGAGGAACTATCTACCCGGCAGCGCCACCAAAGAACCAACTTGCACAAGCCACGAAAGGACACGACAAGTGAAAGGAGAGGAGCACCAGCGTCAAAGGGAAGAAGATCCGGCTCAGAGACCGCATCACCGTGCTGCTGCCGGAGTTGGTACAGCGCCCCAAAAAACTTGAACTTGCTGAAAGACGCCTCTGACCTCACCAAAGCCACACCTGAACCGCACCACCGTCTTTGTCACCACACCCTCTATCCCCTTGTCCCAAAGAGGCACCTCCAAGGAGGAGCACGACGTAGAGCGCCATCGTCGCCCGGCCGTAGCCTAAGTTTTCACCCGAGGGAAAGGGGAAGAGGGGGAGGTTACCTCACCAGCCCTTCAAGAAGGAGAATGGTGACAAAGTTGTTGTTGCCGAAGTGATTGACATAGATCCAGTCAAAGGTTTCCCCCGGGAACCTCCAGACCTCTCGCACGTACGCAGATCGGGCAGGCCAGGGACCAACCGGGCCGTATGTGGCCCGGAGAAGCCGAGAAGTGAAGGCGCCAACGAACAGACGAAGTAAGCGGCAAGCGCTGCCACGCCGCAACTAGCCTTCCGCCGACTCCTCGCCGTCCACATGGCCAAAAAGACCGACAAGCACCAACGAACGCCGCCCGCCTTCTGGTCGATGTCGCCACCCACCGTCTAGGGCCGGCTGCTGCCCCGGCGTCCAAACTCCGACCACCGTAGAACCGAGGGAAGCAACAGACACAATTGCGAGGATCTTGAGCCTGCAAGCGCGTGACAGCCAGCAACAACACCACGACCCTGAAAATGGCTAGAACGGCAGCCTGCAGCCCCCTGGCTACCAGAAGAACCAAATCTGGGGCCAATATGGGCTCAGACTGGCCCGGGGGCCCTGCCCCGGCCCGAACGCGAGGCGGCCAGATCTGGCCGCGCGGACTGTCCGACACCATCTCACAGGGGATGCGGCTGCCGGACTGCCAATACTCCATGGTCAACCACCCCTTCGACATGCCTCCTGCTTCCATCAGCCAGCAGTGGGCCGAACTCGTGTTGCCCGCCATAGCAGAAGCTCCCGAGGGAGCCACCGCCGCTCCGAGCATGCCTAACCCGCAAAGTCGCCAAGCCGTCGCTGAGCGGACGCGCCGCCACGCCCCCTGCCCAGCGTCGCGCCTCCAAGCACCGATGACGCCCGCGCCTCCGTCACCGCGAGGAGGAGAAAGGACACCCCCCCGATGCCGCCTAAGCTTCGCCCGGTGGTGCCCCTTGGTGGCAACGAGGCATGGGAGGAGGAGGAGAGAGGGTGTTGGTGGCGACTTCTAGGGTTTCATCCTAGGACTCGCGGGAGCCCAGGACGAGAAGTTTCGACCCCTTTTCTAAGCTACTTTGTTGAATAAATCGTCTTCCCTTACTTGAGAGATAATCCCTTAAAAAATAAGGGAAGAAGACTATTCTCTCTATTGTATGACTTGTCTTCCCTTAGCAACATAATTCCTACCAAGATTTAATTGATTAGCTAACATTAATATCTAGATATGGCTATAAGAGATAATGAAGTGTACGACTTATATATTTTATCTTCTCTAGATGATGTGACAGGATAAAAGAAAGCATGTCTTTGCTACCATTGTACATGCTCTTATTATAAGAAATGACACAAATAAAGGTTGCACAAATTGTGAGATTTGGGTAAACCATGTATCTTCTAAACCTGAACCTATCTAACTTTTTTTGTATAAGGGTAATCATCAGGTTAATTAATGGGGTTCGAATGATTAACCATCGGGTTTTAAGCTTAGAACCACTTTTACTTTGTGTTTAAGTGAGACTCGACATCGTTATTGCGACCCCTCCACAGAGGGTGGGATGTGTCTGAAGGAGCGTAGGGAGCCGTGCGACTCCGGGGGCGACGGCGCGGGCGACCGGAGAGGGAAGAGGGTTCCCTCCCCGCGTTTGTCTCTCGGGCGCAGGAAGCTCGCCGCCGGCCGCCGGGGGGCGCTTGGGCGCGCGACGGACAACCCCTTCCAGATCTTGGGCGAGATCGGGGAGGACGAGGCAGCGGTTCTTGCTGCGGATGTGGTGGTCGGGGAGGACGCCGGGGCTGGGGTGCGGCCGCCGCTAGCGTGCCTCGGCGATTTCCTGACGTTGGATTTCCTGGGGGCCGACGGGGATGGGTCCTCTCCGTCGCGCCTGCTGGTGTCGGCGCCTGAGCTGGGGTATTCGGAGCGGCGGAGCTCGCCGAGGTGGCTTGCTTCGGAGGTGGACTTCCCGTCGCTGCGGCGGGCAGGCGGCGACGCGGTGCTGTCGGAGTCCCAAGCTCAGGTGTTGCGGCTGTCCTCGCCGCCAGTGGTTCGCGTCGGGGAGATCCAGATCTCTCTCCGGCAGGCGGCGGCGCCGCCGCTGGGGCGGGAGCGGGAGCTCCTAGGGTTGCCTCAGGAGGGACGCGGAGATTCGTGCGTCGGGGCAGGTTGGGCTGGGCCTTCGTTGCCTGGGCCCTGTGGTGCTGGGCCACCTCCTCTGGGGCCAGTTTGGGCTGGGATGGCTTCTTTGGACAGGGTTAGTGAGGCTCCGCTCGATGAGGGACACGTGGCCCAGGGGCATTTTTCTTCGGTCCAGATCGAGGCGGACGTGTCGGTGCGGGGTCGGGAGGGTTCTACCCCTCCACCAAGAGTACATAAGTGGCGCTGGCTGCCGGTTGGAACCCTAGATTGGGACTTAGGGTTTCCAGCCGCCACCAGAGACATCCGTCGCCATCGCCGCCGCGCAAAGCTCCTCCTCTTTGCGGGTGAGAGTGGGTCCGCCGTGCCGGTGCTCAAGCCTCTTTGGATGGACAGGGAGAGGAGGGGAAAGAGGTCCTTCGACCAGTGCAGCGGAGATGAAGGGCGTCGCAGAGAACAAGATCTGCGCCAAAGGTTGGAGCGCGAGCGGAGGAGCATCGCCGCCAACAATTTCAGAGGGACAATGAGGCTCATCGGCGGCGTGAGGAAGAAGGAAGGTTGAGGGAGCGCAGGGGGCGGGAGCCGCGACGCCCACATCCTCCTCCGCCTCCGGCTCCGCGAGGGCGGGAGCCGGGGCGGGCGGCGCCAAGACCTCGTGGGCTCCACGCATGGGGAGCGTGCGGTTCCGGGCCGCGCGTCGGCGGAGGCGGGGCCCCTTCGAGCGGCGACGTGGCGCACATCGTCTGCTATCACCTGTGGGAAGCCGGGACACTTCCAAGCGGAGTGCAAGGATGATCCTTTTTGTGTGAAATGCAACAAGGTGGGACACCCGTCCGCGATGTGTGCTGCCTTCTCAAGGTCCTCGAGCCTTTCCGGGCGGGTTATGCTGCGGATGGTAAAGGTTTTACTCGCTGTGACGTTCCGGAAGAAGAGCTGCTTCGCCTGCGCCTAATGCCGCCACGGTGATTCTTGAAGGAGGCGATCTCTCGCTCGAACAAGCTCGGAGGATGAACTCAAGGAACTGGTGGATGAGGATTGGGATTGGCATGTGCGAAAGATCAACCATTCTCGACTTTGCCATGTTCTTTCCCTCCAAAGAGAGCTCGCGCATGGCCATCGAGGGCGGGGGCCTCACGCTGCCAATTACCAAGCTCCACATCATCGTCACGGCTAACACGGGGGACCCCGCGGCTGCGGGAGCAGCTGGAAGAATCTTGGATCAAGCTCTTCGATGTGCCGCCTCCATACCGTCACGCGGTCCGTGTCCTGCCGGCTTCCGGGGAGTTGGGACGGCCCATTGCGGTGGATGAGGCCTCTACGGCCTCTCCCTTGGATCCTGTGCGGGTCCGGATCGGGTGCGGGCCCCGAGGCTGCTCCCACCGTTCTTTATCCTCTTCGTCAACTCTCAGGGTTTCAAGGTGCGGATTGTCAAGGAAGGCGGAGAAGGGGAGGAGTTCTCAGACCCCCTCCCACCACCCCGGAGGAAGCTTTACGAAGAGGGAGATGAGGAGCTGGAGGATTCGGAGGGAAGGCTGGGACGGCCGTAGGGGCAAGCACAAGAAAGACTTGAGCCCGGCCAAGGGCAAAGGGGCTCCACGTCGGTGCCACAACGCAAGTCTGTCCCCACCTATTCTACGCGGAAGAACCACGGTACCAACGGACCGAAGCTGCCTTCCACGGCTCTCTCGCAATATGGGTCCAATTTGACGAAGGAGGGGACATTTTCCCGGCGCTTGCGGGGATTACGCAGCCGGAGAGGGTGGTGCAGGCGCCTTCAGGGGAGAGGGTCTCATCTGGTGGGGATCAACTCTCTCCATCTCTGGTTTCATTTCAAGAGTCCCCTCTGGTGGGAGATGTATCGGTGAAGAGTCGTCCGTCCCTCTGGAAAGCTCAACAGCTCTCGGAAGAAGATCGCGTCGAGGCGGGCATCACCACTCCGGTGACTTGGGAGTCGGACCCGCAGGCCATGCGCTCCAAGGAACGTAGAAGCAAAGCTAACGCGGATCGCCCCTCCTTAGCCCTCAAGGGGGTGGCCCAGCAACTCAACTTCACGGATGGAGGTGGCTGCGCTGCCGGAGCAAGATGGGGGAGTTTCTAGGCGCATCGAGGAGAAGGAACTCGGAAGGGGAGCTCTTCGCGGAAGGCTCGGTGGTGCCGGAACCGGCGGCGCCAATCGACAGGGCGCCAAGGAGCAAGGCATCGCCGGTGGCTGCGGCAAGGACTAGCGCTCGGGGAGCGAGCTCGTCGGCGACCCCCATCATGGAGAAAGCCATCCAGCATGCTGTGCAGAAGACCCCAGGTATGCCCAAATCTGTTGAGAATTTCGCTATCTTGCAAAAGATCCCCGATGCCTCCTTGCTTTTGGTTGCGCGCGATAGTTGCATTGTCTTCCCTTCTGCCGCCGGAAATCCTGCCCCGCTCCTTTCTATGATTCGTGCTAGAGAACTGGCGCAAGCGGAGCTTGCTCTAGCAAGGGATAGAGCGGCAGGCGAGGAGTTAAAGAAGAAAGAAGTGGAGAAGAGTGAAGCGCGAGCATGAAGAAGTCCCCACTCCCGTCTCCACGTCCTCTCCCCCGGTAGAGTGCGGGGGAAGTCGTGCAAAGGGGCTAAGAATGATAAAGAAGAAGAAAATTCAGAAAAAAGCCACGGTGGTTACAAGAAGAGTCCTAACCCGCCAAGCACGGGGTCGCAACGTGGTTTCCCAATGAGAGCGCTGTTCGGAATATTCGCGGGTTCGGCGTTAGGGGACGCCGGACTTTGCTTAAGGACTATCTCCGCTCCCACAGGATAGATATTGTTTGTCTGCAAGAGACAATCAGGCAGGAGTTTACGGACCAAGAGCTCACCAGCCTGGAGATAGGGGACAAGTTCGTGTGGTGTTGGCTGCCTGCCAATGGGCATTCAGGGGGTATGCTTTTGGGCTTTCGCGACAGTTCCTTCGAGGTGGGTGCCATCGACAGGGGTCGTTTCTTCATCTGTACTGATATCATCTGCCGCGCGGATCGGCTGCGTTGCAGAGTCATGGGCATTTATGGGCCGGCGGATCACTCTCGCTCGGCGGAATTCCTGCAGGAAGTCACCAGCAAAGTGAACTCCTCTCCTGTCCCAATCATTATGGGAGGGGACTTTAACCTGATCAGAGCAGCCCACGACAAAAACAATGACAGGATTAATTGGTCTAGGATGGACCTGTTCAATGAGCACATTGCAGCATGGGGCTTGCGAGAAATCCCGCGCACTGGGGCGCGCTACACCTGGACCAACAAACAGCTCAATCCTGTTAGGTGTGTGTTGGATCGGGTCTTCATCTCACCTGAACTTAAGCTTCATTTCCCGCTGTGTGCGGTTGCAGCGGAAACCAGTCTCGGCTCCGATCACACCCCGCTTGTCTTTGACTCCGGGGATGGTATTCCTCCCAAGAGCAACAGATTTTTCTTTGAGTCCAGCTGGTTAGAGATGCACGGCTTCCAGGACATCCTACAGGCAGTTTGGTTGGCTCTTTCCAATAGGGTGGGAGGGCGCGACATTGTCGATTGGTGGAGTTTCATGAGTGCGGGGCTGAGACAACACCTCAGAGGCTGGAATGCAAACAAAGGCAAAGAGAATAGGGAAAGTAAACAGGGCCTCCTTTCCCAAATCAAGAGCCTCGACGATAAAGCGGACGCGGTTGGGATTGATGAAGAGGAATGGGCTCTTCGCTATCATTTGGAGGATCAGTTGCTTGAGCTGTTCCGCGCGGAAGAGGAGTACTGGCGTCAAAGGGGCCGCGTTCGCTGGGTCCTGCAAGGTGACGCCAACACTAAGTATTTCCATGCCTTGGCTAATGGGCGCCGCAGGAAATGCTGCATCTCGTCCCTTGTATCCGATCAAGGGCTGATCACGGATAAAAGACTTATACAGCAACACATTTACGAGTTCTACCGCCTCTTGCTCGGTACGGAGGAGGCTAGGATCCGTGGGCTTAACGCCAACGCCCGGGGGCTGAAGCTAGAGTTTCTCGGGAGGAGAATGAGAACCCGATGCGTACCTTCTCCGAGAAGGAGTTGGAAGGGATTGTCTTGGAGATGAAAACGGACACGGCCCTCGGCCCGGATGGGTTCCCGGTTTTTTCTTCAAGAAATTCTGGGGCTTGGTGAAGTTGGGGGTGCTTCACATCTTGAATGACTTCATCCTGGGGAGGATCGACATTGCGAGACTTAATTTTGGGATTCTCTCGCTCATCCCCAAAGTCCCTGGGGCGGACAAGATCACGCAGTTTAGACCTATCGCTCTCATTAATGTGATCTTCAAGATCGTCTCCAAAGCTTTTGCTACCAAACTTGACCCCATTGCTCACCGCATTATCAGCCCAAACCAAACTGCGTTTATCAAAGGCGGATTTATTACGGACGGAGTGTTGGCCCTCCACGAGATTGTTCACGAGCTGAAAGTGAAGAGGCAAGGGTGCCTGCTGCTGAAACTCGACTTTGAGAAGGCGTATGATCGTGTCAATTGGGGCTTTCTTCGAGGAGGTCCTTAGAGCAAAAGGCTTCGACGCAGGGGTGGTGCATCGTATCTCGCAGCTGGTCATGGGAGGTCAAACGGCGATCTCTATCAATGGTGAAGTGGGTCCTTTTTTTAGGAACAAAAGAGGGGTGCGTCAAGGGGACCCCCTATCTCCCCTGCTGTTTAATTTCATGGCGGAGGCCCTCTCCAAGATCCTAGACTCGGCGGCTGAGGCAGGTCACATTGCGGGAGTGGTGCCTCACTTGGTTCCTGGCGGGATCACGCACTTACGATGACGCAGATGATACCTTGATCTTGATCCAAGATGACGACACTCACATTGCCAACTTGAAGTTCCTCCTCATGTGCTTTGAGGATATGTCTGGGCTCAAGATAAACTACCACAAGTCTGAGGTGATAGTCATGGGGACTACTGCGGCCAGGAAGCACCAAGTGGCTGATAGGCTTAACTGCAAACTCGGTTCCTTCCCTTTCATCTACTTGGGGCTGCCGATCTCCGATAGGAAGCTTAAGATGGAGCAGTGGTTATTCTTAGTCCGCAAGCTGGCTGGCCGTGTCGAGCCTTGGTGGGGCAAGTTCATGTCTTCTGGGGGCCGCTTGATTCTATCCAACTCCTGCCTCTCCAGCCTACCTCAGTTTGCGATGGGTTTATTCCTCCTGCACGACGGTATTCATGCGAAGTTCGACTCTCACCGGGCTAGATTCTACTGGGAGGGATCTGGTCCCAAGCGTCGTTATCACCTTGTCAACTGGCCGGCAGTCTGCAGGCCGAAGGAGTGTGGGGGGCTCGGGCTCCTTAACTCTAAAAAGATGAACTGGGCTCTGCTTCTTAAGTGGATTTGGAAGCTTTTCCAACCAGAGAACCCTTTATGGGCCCAGATCATCAGAGCGAAATACGCCTCCGCCAACAACATCTTTGAGGGATCGGGTCAAGGGGGTTCCCAATTTTGGCGTAGCCTTCACAAGATTAAACACCTCTTCAAGCTCGGAGCCAAATATTCTATCCGCGATGGGAGGCGGACTATGTTCTGGATGGACAAGTGGTCAGGCGAGGTTCCGCTTAAAGATAGATTCCCCAACCTCTTCGCAATAGCCAACTTTCAGATGAGCACGGTGGCTCAGGTGTGTGGGGCTAGGGATCCTCTGTCATTCCGTAGATCGCTTGATCCCCAGGGGAGGCGGGACGCGGCGAGTCGAGAGGCATTATTGCTCAAACCAGCCTCTCGCAGGGACAAGATGGGGTGTCTTGGTCTCTAGAACCGTCGGGTTGCTTCTCGGTCCGGTCTATGTACCTAAAGCTGTCCCAAGGGGCCTCCATTGCCCATTTCCGTGATGTGTGGTCGGCTCGTATCCCGCTTAAACTTAAGATCTTCTCCTGGCAGCTAGCTCTTGACAAGCTCCCCACAGCCATTAATATCGCGACCAGAAGGGGGCCTGGGAACGGCTGCTGCAAGCTTTGTGGTAGCCCGGAAGATGCGTCACATATTTTCTTCACTTGCTCTACGGCGGTGTTTGCCTGGAGCGTTACCCGCCAGTCTGTTGGGATGCAGCTGGTGCCCCGCCAATTTTGCCCGACTTTTTGCTATCATCTCTAGTCTATCGGGTAGATTTAGACGATGTGTGTGGTTGCTTTTCATTGCTCGGTCTTGGGCCCTTTGGCTTTTTAGAAACAAGATGACCATTGAGTCTAGGTTTATGAAACACCCGGCTAACATTATCTTTAAAACCATGCTCGTTTCTTCAGATGTGGACTCCGCTGGCAAGACCGATGGATCGTCCGTGGATCAACCACGCGGTGGCAGAACTAAAGCTTTTGCACGACGCTACCAGTCCAGGAAGGCATGATCAAGCTGCTTGAGACCTTCCCCTCTTCCTAGTGCGTTTAGTTGCCCGTGTGGAGTGTGTTGTTGCTCGTTCTTTGGCCGAAGCTGTAGTGCCGCAGCATGTATGTCTCGATCTATGTTGAACCTGAGGGCTTTATTAATTTAAAGTCGGGCATTCTATGCCTTTTATCTAAAAAAAAAAAACCGTTACTCGCTTCCAGCTTTGGTTCTTCCGAGTCCTATACGAGCATGTATGAATAAGTACAAGATCGGCCGTCGAGCGCTGCCAGTCTTAAGACATGGGCCGCGTTTGGTTACCTGGGCTAGATTTTTGCACCATGGCAAAGTGAGACCAAATCCACCAGTTCCAGACGAGCCACGGTGTAGATTTGGCATGTTGTTTGGTCGCCTGGACCGACTTTTTTTGCACCGAGTAGGGAAGCGAGACCCCATTATTTGGTTGCCTCATTCGAGTTCAACTTGCACGCACGAAAACACGAATCAGCTGTTTGGTTGCACAAATCACAGTTCCACCATAATTCCAATATGGCGAGAATACCATGCCATAACAAGTTACATACGATCACACACCATTCAGAAGAACAAGATCCTCACGATCACCACGATGAGGAAGACGATGATGTAATCTTTGACTCGACTCTGACGTACCTCCGTTGGTGCTCCTTCTAGAGCATGCACTTCCTCCAGCGGTAGATGTGCTAATGGCACTGGCTCATCGATGGCCTGATCTGCCATGAACTCATCTTCCAAGAAGGTGAGGTACTCTTGATATGCCTCCTCCAATGTTTCGTACCCTCTGTAGCTGTTGTTGGAGTAGCCACTGACTTGGTCTTGACAGATCCTCCATGATTTGTAGATTCCTCGAACCCATCCATGGAACACCACATACCACTAGCACGGCATAAGAAGAATAGGTAATCGATCACAACCATGAACCAATTCATAACAGAGCAATAGAACTACACAAGTGTTGACAGCAAATGATAAACTATCAGGGGCATGCATGATCATTGCAAAAGTGGATCACAAGTTCATCCTACACTACTCTGGAGTCATGCTACCACCACAACAAAAGTGGGTGTCATCTACCACCTCATCATAGTTACAAAAGGGGGCCATTAAATGTCTTTCAACCCTAGCTACTACCAAAATGAACATCATCAGCATCATCATCAAGGTTATCAACTCCATGCATGCATCCCCTAAGCCACCCCCTCAAGGGCACCACTACAGCTTGCAGTGGTATTTGGCAAGGTAGTTCCTTAGCCAGAGGACGCAGTGTGGCTCGATCATGCCCACAAAGCTGCAACCCCTGGGCCTTGTGGTCGACGAGGTGGCTTAGCGCCACCATGAGATCCTCCTCGGAGAAGCCAAGCATGTCCATGACCGCGTAGTACAGGTTAGGGTGCATGTTCGTGGGCTTGTTGTCACTGATGGCATGTGTGACATCCTTCACAGCAACAGTCATGTTGGTGAAGGCCACTAGCTCGTCGTCGGCGAAGGCACCTCTCTTCCCCCTACCGGCGGTCGCCTTGTCAGGCACGTCAGCAGCCTTCTCAGGTGACCCATCCAGGATGATCGTGTCAGACTTCTGGGTTTCAGCATCCTCGGGTGAAGGAGTAGCTGCAGCCGTGCCTAGGGGCTCACTGGATCCCATGGCGTACTTGCCGGTGGCGAGGCCGAAAGAGAAGATGGTATGCATCTCATCGTAGTTCGCAATGGGAACATTCAGGAACTCCGCATCCTTTGGGTGATCCTACAATACGGAGGGACAATGATGTTAGTTCCGCTCGTCGCTGATCAAAGGAGTTAGTGAGGTGGACTGAGCGTGCTCATCGAGACGTGCCTGCAGTAGTGCTCACCCTCAAGGATGATGCATTTGGTATCTTCGCACCACTGAGTCCAGCTTAGATCGCGGAGCCTGCTAATGGTGAGCCACCTCTGCCTCCACTTCCTCAGGTGGTTTTACACCAGAGTGGAGCACACGGAGACACCACAGTGTTCAAAAAGGGCCTTCACAACAGAAGTTCGATGGAGTTCCTTGAATCCTTTGTCAGTTCTCACTCCAGTCTTGATCAAGCTGCACATCTTCTCCAACACGAAGCTGGACATGAATGGAAGCCATTTCATGGTAACGTTCCCTTTCTGTGAGGCCTTCAAGGCCTTGTCCGCGTCCCTGCGGTTCCTGCTCTTCTTTGTGGCGGCCAACCTTGCTGCCATCTCTGCCGCTACCTGAGCCACCAGGTCAGCGACAGTGTAAGGGTACATTGCCCCTATGTGTGGTTTTGGTAATTAATGACAACCCCTATGGACTAATGCTTTCATTGAGTTCATATGAAGGAATATTCCATAGGTACTACTTGTAGTCCATGTATTGGATTCAAGTATGGATGCCATGAAGATAAAGATATACCTTGAGTATTGGCATCAAGATCATCAATTTGAAGATATATATGTGATATGATCAAGAAGAAGAAATGAATATGGAGTTCTTATGTGGAACTCAATATTAGCCATGCTCTATCTTATGTGTTAAGCAATGAATGATCAAGATAGTATGATAGAGAATGAGAAGATACAAGGTTGACCAATACAAAGAGTGAAGAATAGATTCAAGTTTGGTCAACACATGAAGCATGAAGAAATGTGCCACATGAAGTCATGTGGTATGGTAAGCCTTGTCAATTATGCTTCATGAACTAACCCATCATATATGTGTCCTTGTGTTGTCTATATGGGTTAGGTATCTTTCCATGGGCATGCATCAAAAGTGAGATCTCATATAGCCCATGAGAGGATGACATCAAGTGGTGATAGTCATCAAGGTTGAGTTGGGCAAGTTCAAGTTGATCATCTCAAGAGGATCACATGCTTGAAGATTGACGTCCATTTAGTGTTAATGGACATGTGAAGATGTGCATCAATGGAGCTTTACCATCATGGTGTATGGGGGAGCATTTGTGAGTCTTCACAAAGCAACAATGATCAAGTAAGGCATTCCGTCTTGAGTGGAACTTGAAGAGTTATCATCAAGATCAAGCGGGATGTGCAAGGCAAAGGTATGGCATTGCTAGGTTTTCCTTTTACCGGTCTCAAGGTGGTTTTCGAGAGACCGGGTTATAGGATATATAACCGCACTATCAAGAGGGGCTTTCGGTTGGGTAACTTGATCACATCGTCTTAGGGAGCTCAATCCTTTGCATACTTTGCATATCCCTATTGCTTCTTGGTGTTTCTCTGTGTGAGGTTCTTGAGCTTGTTGCTAGCTTTACAACAAGCCCAAGTTCATCGAAAATGGAATCCTCTATTGCGTTTTCGAGTTTGGAAGTTTTACCGGTGTCTCTTTTATAGATAGGTTAAAACATTCATCTTGTGGTTTTTTACTCCATGGTTGGACAAGAATGTTTCTATGCATAAAGTTGTAGGGCTTGTTGTTCTGATTCCAACAAGCCCAAGATCATCAAAATCGGAGTCAGGACGCAAAAGTTATCATGGTTTTTAAAACATGTTTTCCTCTTTGGCCCGGCGGCGCCGGCTGTCTCACTGGCTTGTCTGGCACAGACCGGCTCACACACCGGTGTCAACCGGACGTATTCCAGGGGGCTCTCAGGGCCGCCCGGTCCCTGGCCCGGCCTGACCAGCTCTCCCACCAGGCGGCCCGATCCCTGGCCCGGAGTGCCAGGCCATCCTGCCAGGCTGCACGAAAAACACTCAGATCTGCCCCAAACGGTCATATTTTATTTGGCTCTAAAAGGGACTTCTTCCCCCAACAGTTTTCTAGGGTTCTTGAGCATCTTTTTGATCACCATTGGTGAACCTCTTGAGCTTGCTTCCTCTCCCTTCCCTCCTATGATTCTTGCATATTCTTGGGGGATCTGAAAGATGAGATCTGGATCTACAATCTCATCCAATCCATTCCTCCTCTAATGAGGGGAACTCTTGGGATCTAAATCTTGGAGTTATTTTTTTATTTCCTCCATTGTTCTTCCTCTCTAATCTCATCCTAGCATTTGTTGTTGTGGTGGGATTTGAGTGGGAAGGATTTGAACACCTTTGGTGTTCTTGCTTTGCATCATTGCATAGTGTTGAGCTCTCCACCATGATTAGTTCGAGTGAGAGACCGTGAGCTTGTTACTCTTGGAGGGTGACCTCCTAGTTGGCTTGGTTGCTGTCCCGGTGACCTCTTCGTGGAAGATTGTGAACAAGTCCGGGCTTCTCCTTCGTGGAGCTTATGAAGTGGTTGTGGAGCTTGCCATCTCCGGAGTGGAGGAAAAGCTAACCATAAGGAAAGGGCCATTATCCTTCGTGGGTTTGGCTCGGAGAAGAAGGTGAGTCTTCGTGGCGTTGGGAAATCCTTAGTGGGATCCCCACCTCTCCAAATGTGGCGTACCTTCTTGCAAAAAAAGGGAACACGGAAATACATCTTCGTCTCCGCGTGCCTTGGTTATTTCTATACCCGAGCTTATTTTCCTTTGTGATAGCCATCGAGATTGAAGTATTTATCATATCTTGCTATCACTTGTTGTTCATATATATATATTGTGCCTATCTTGCTTGGATCTAGTTGTTGTTATTGCACTTAGTTGAGCCTAGCATATTTAGGGTTTGTGCTTGTAAACTAAATGTTAATTTAATTCTGCATTCTTACAAGCCAAATCTGTAAGAGTTTTAAACGCCTATTCACCCCTCTCTAGGCGACATCTCGTCCTTTCAGACATGCCCATTGACGGTCGGCAGAGGGGTGACCGCCACATTGGACTCAAAGAGGGGCTGTGAATCGGGAACTTGCGAATGGATATGAGAGTCCCCAACGCAGATAAGCGTCTGGCTAAAATCATCACAGAAGAAGTCCTACACACATCGTAGTACATATAACGTGAATCTACTTGGGAACAAAGACATGGCTAAAGTGGACAACACAAACCATACCAACATCATCCTAAATTAGACAAGCAATTCATTGCAACTGTGGACAGCATAAACCCTAGCAAGATCATGGTAGGTTAGCACATATGGGACAAACAAGGAACCGGAAATGTGGCACCCTGGCAAGATCATGATAGCTCAACACAATCCGGACTAACCCCTGCTATAAGATCAAACCCACGCCAAGATCTGACAACTCCTAACCTAGATCTAAACATAACCAAGGTACCTTACAGTTATCACCGAAGGTGAAGAAGTGCTGCACCAGGAAGAAAGATGAAGCCGCCCAGATGCAGTCGCTGCTGCCGTCGCCGACCGGAGATGTGTGCGCCTCTTACCTGCTTGCCGACAGGAGCAAGAGCTCGAATTTTAGGGGGGGGGGAGTGTGAAAGGACACGGATGTCGCCTAGAGGGGGGGGTGAATAGGCGATTTAAAACTTTTACGAGATGGGCTTAACAAATGCGGAATAAAACTAGCGTTTACTTTGTCAAGCCCAAAGCCTATATACTATGGTTCACCTATGTGCACCAACAACTTATTCTAAGCAAGAGTTCACCTATGTGCACCAACAACTTATGCTAAGCAATACAAGCAAGTATGTGATAGCAAGATATATATAACTTCAAGCACGAAGGCTATCACAAGGTAAAGTGCATAAGTAAAGAGCTCGGGTATAGAGATAACCGAGGCACGCGGGAGACGATGATTTATCCCGGAGTTCACACTCTTGCGAGTGCTAATCTCCGGTGGAGAGGTGCGGTTGCTTAGTGCCCCCGAACGCCACAAGAGGCTCACCTTGAGGTGTGGTTGCTCGATGCACACCAACGCCACAAAAGGCCTCACCCCAAGATGCGGTACTCACACCACACACCGAACGCCACGAAGGCGCCTCACCTAAATCTCCGGTGACCCTCGCCACAAAGGCCTAGGTCACGGTTCCACTAAGGGATTTCCTTCGAGGCGGAAACCGGGCCTTACACAAAGATTGGGGCACACATCCACAACTTAATTGGAGGCTCCCAACAAATCGCCACAAAGGCCTAGAATCCGTCTAGGGTTCCAAGAACCCAAGAGTAATAACCTTCTTGCTTTCACCACCACGAATCACCGTGGAGAACTCAAACCGATGCACCAAATGCAATGGCAAGAACACCACAAAGATGCTCAAGTCCTTCTCTCTCAAATTCCAACAAAGCTACAAAAGCTATTGGGGGAGTAAGAGAGGAAGAACAAAGAGGAGAACACAAAATTCTCCAAGATCTAGATCCCAAAGATTCACTCACAAAGAGATGATTTGGTTTGGTCAAAGTGTGGATCTAGATCTCCTCTCTCTTTTCCCTCAAAATGGGGCAAGAATCATGGAGGGATAGAGAGATAGGGCAAGCTTCTCAAGAACAACAATGGAGGAGAGAGAGAGTGGAAGAAGCAACAACCCAAGGAGGAAGAAGGGGTATTTATACCCCCCCAAGAAAATCGAGCCGTTGCAGACTTTCGAGGGCCGGATAATCCGGCCTAAGTTGGGGCCGGATAATCCGCCCCCCGGATAATCCGGCCTCAGGGACAAAACCTGGTAAAAATCCGTCCAAAAGTCCGGCCCCTATCCAGAGCTGCTTTTTTTTCTGGTCCTTAGCCGATTTCGAGGGGGCCGGATATTTCCGAAATATCCGGCCCGGATAATCCGGCCCGGATTTTCCGCCCCCCTGAAAACTGGCAGAGACCGGGCATAACTTTAGCATCCGGACTCCGATTTTGATGATCTTGGGCTTGTTTTAAAGCTAGGAACAAGCTCTACAAGATCATGCAGGAAACCATCATAGTCCAACAAGGGAGGATAGAAACAAATTATGAAAGGTTTGACCTATCTAAAAAAGACATACCGGTAAAACCTCCAATCTCGAAAATGCAACAAGTTGCCCATGCAAAAACCATTCTCAATGAACTAGAGCTTGTCATGAGAATAAACACAAGCTCTAAAACATCACATGGATAAGATCCAAATAAAACCAAGAAAGATGATGAACCAAACTCGAAAACGCAACAAGTGATCTATGCGAAATCCGTTTTCGATGAACTAGAGCTTGTCATGAGAATAAGCACAAGCTCTAAAACATCACATGGATAAGGTCCAAATAACAACCAAGAAAGATGATGCAAGGATGCAAAGGTTTGAGCTCTCTCCGAACGATACGATCGAGTTACTCACTCGAGAGCCCTCTTGATAGTACGGCAACTAAACTATAAACCGGTCTCCAACTACACTATGAGACCGGTGAGAAAGAAACCCTATCAAGAGCAAACCTTATACTTGCGCATTCCACTTGAGCTTGATGACGACGATCTTGACCTCAACAAGATGGAACGCCTTTCTTGCTTGTGCTTGCTTGACGAAGTCTTGTGGATTGCTCCCCCATAATCCACCATGGGAGAGCTTCTTCTTCGGTGCATCTTCACATAACCATGACCACCATGTGGATTGCTCCCCCATAATCCACCATGGGAGAGCTTCTTCTTCGGCGCATCTTCACATATCCATGATCACCATATGGATGGCAAGACTCAAGCAAAGGATCTCTTCGAGATGATTCATCTTGAACTTTCACTCCATTTCTCCATGGCAAGCTTCAAGCTTATGAACTCTTCGAGTTGGCTCATCTTGAACTTGCACATCATTTCTTCATTCTTCATCATGTTGATGTCTTGAAGTAACTTGAGGGCTCATTTCATCTTCATCTTCAAGACATACTTGACACTTGATATCCTTCATCAAATTCTTCTTATTGCAACCTTGAAGCCAACATATGGTTCAAGAATTGCCTATGGACAACTCCTACAAATATAACTCAATGCAAACATTAGTCCATAGGGATTGTCATTAATTACCAAAACCACACATGGGGGCTCCATGCACTTTCAATCTCCCCCATTTTGGTAATTGATGACAATCTCTTTGAGAGGGTTTATATAAGGAATTGAAGTAGCAAGCAAGTTGAATATATAGAGCAAACTCCCCCATAATATATGCGTGTGTGAATGATCTTGACTTTCATTGCATATATTGGCATTCAAAGCCTAGTGGAGTTTCCTCTAACTATTCAACTATGCAAAGAAACAAGATGCAATGCAATAAAGGCACATGCTTAAGCCCAAAGCAAAGACATAACCAAATTCCCTTAAACCCTCCAAACTTCTCCCCCATTGGCACCAATTGCCGAAATGGGTGAAAAATTTAGAAGGTCAATATGGTGAGAGTTCCTCCATAGCGTGTGCATTTCTCATAATTTGAGTGGAATCAAATGCACGTATCCAATGACGAATATTCGGAAGGAATCACACTATAGATAGGATCAAAGATTGCAAAAAGATAACATAGTCTAGAAGCTTCAACAAATAAAGCAAACAACCAAATGAACCACAAAGAAGATACCAAAAGAAAGATAGATATTATGATAAGATCAAGAAGATTACTCTAAATAATATGAGGAAGCTCCCCAAGGTTTGTGCACAAAACTAGACAACTTGCATTGGAGTATAAAGTGCACAAACATGGAATCATCACTCCCATAATATCATTAAAAAAACAAAAGATACCAAGTGAATCAAACTCTAATGATCACCAAAAGATAGTGCTCTAAATCAAATGAGGAAGCTCCCCAAGGTACATGCATAAATTAAAATGTTGTATTTGAATACAATATGCATAACATGGAATCCTCACTCCCTCATTACCATTTAAAACACAAACATTTGCAATAGATCATAGATAGAAAAATAAGCTTAACACTTGCAACAAACTAATAGTTAAGCAACAAGAAAGAGGCACCATAATAAAAGGCTCAACCAAGATGATATGTGAAAGGCATGATAAAGCATATTATAAGACTATTACAAGGATGAGCAAAAAGCATCATCATAGTCTTCAATGAATTATATTGCTTAGCATGACCAATCAACACGCAATAAATAAATAAGATATCAAAAGGAGATGTATCATCTCTTATGTGTATAAGTTTCTCTAAGTGGGCAATATCACAAAGATATTTATCCACAAAGAAACATGCACACATAAAATAGATACGCAAGAAAAATAGTATGATATCCAAGACGAAGTCATGCAATATACCAATAAGAATTTTTGCTTAATAGCATGGCCAAAGGCTCAATTTTATCTTATTGTACATTCATGAACTTCAACCACAAACAACTAAAATACATCACAAATATCAACAAGGGATAGAAGATAGTTGGGATGCATTTGAGAAAGGCAACAAGTATCACAAACGGGGATACCAAAAGAAGTAACTAAATTTGCACTTTCATCTATATTGCACATGTGAGAGCCTTGAGGAATTGATATGCAACAAAATTGCTAGATAGGCATAGTTGGGATGGATGAATCATGAGCATGATTTAAAATACTTCCCAACAAATGCACTCATCTCAAATTACTCACATTCACAATAAAGAGGTTTCATAAAGACTTTTGCAAGAAGCACAACATTTGCAAATCAAGAGATTCATGCCAAAATGCAACCATAAGGTTGGATACAAGAAAAGTATGCATGAGAAGATACTTGTTACCAAGATAGAATTGGTGAGGATGTAGTAGATATGTGTTCGTTGACCATCCTAGCTTGCCTCAAGTTACCATTGAGTCACCACTTCTCCCCAAGAGTGAGACAAGCATCCAATGCATATCCATTGTACCTAACACAAAGGTAAGTACAAAAAGTCCCCAAACTAATTGGGTCAAAAGTAGTTAGACACACTACAACATATGGGACAAACTCCACAATTCTATGTGCATATAGATATGAAAATGAATTTCATGCACATCTTAGCTAAATTAGGATTTGATTGATTTTACCCTATATATTGGATCAAAGAAAGTAACACATGCCATAAGATATACATTTATTAAATATGCATGCACAATACTTTCAAGAACCAAAGGAAGATACAATTTGGACAAAACACTAAATAAATCAAGAGACAATGGTTGCCCAAATTATATCAAAGAATCACATCAACACAAGATTGACTCCAAAGAATTATCTCATTATAAGAAGCTAATTAAACCTAAACACAAATGAATGAGATAACCAACTCCCAAGAGAGCAAGGTTCCAACAAATAAACCAAACCCTCGAAACTTTTTATGATGGCACAAAGTACCAAAAAGAAAATTTATGTCTCCCAAAACCAAATTTTTGATAATGATCAAGAAAAGTTTAAGCATTATAACAAATATAGGAGAGCTCCCCCAAGATTAGTGCATTATCTAGGATTTAGAATATGGATACAAAATGCACAAAACTAGGATCATCACGCTACCTATATCTACTAAAAATGCTAAGAAAGTTTGAATAGACAAATTAGATCCATAAGATGCAAGGAAGACACATGGGAGTCAAAGCACAACACATTCATGGCAATAAATAAGACAATTTAAACACAAGAGCCAATGTAAATATGATCAATAAATTTCTACCTTATAATAGATTGCCAATTGTCCTATGACAAGAGGTATTAGGAAATATTTCCTAGTGGTAGTTTGTAAGTATATGTAAGATCATATTTACACCAAATAAAGCATATGGTAAAAGATAAGAGTTAACCATCATGCAAAGAGAGTTTCTTGATAGCTTCAAGTAGTCATACCAACATGCAAAGCAATTAATAGTATTCATACCAACATGCAAAGCAATTAATAGTATTCATACCAACATGCAAAGCAATTAATAGTATTCATACCAACATGCAAAGCAATTAATAGTATGACTTGAAGCACATGGTTTTCCAAAAATGTATTGAGGGACACATTGTGAAAAACCATGCCAAGAAAAACTTTCACAACCAAGATCCACAAAGATATTAGCAATGAAGCCATTTAAATAAATTGGAACTTGTTTGAGAAAACATGTCACATATGAGAGATAATTTACAATATCAATTCTATGTGACACAACCTCAAATGTTCACATTTCCTAGGCTTGTAATATGCACAAAGCTTATTACTCCCCCATAATGTGATAAGGAATTTATTTTCACAAGAGGCAAATAAGATCCAACTAGAGATATTAATGGACATTAGAATTTGAATTTCTCATGAAGATGACATACCACATAGAGACTAGATAATCTTGCAATATCAATTCTAAGTGATATTCCTCATGTACACACATTGTTAGGATTGTGAAATTCCTAAAGGCATATCACTCCCCCAAAATGTTATAGTTCATTAATCTCTCGTAAGAGCCATATAAGATACAACAAGATGCAAAGAGGCTCCAACACAAGCACAAATACATGGTGTGCAACCAAACATTCATAGACTTGATTTCTCAAGAAAAACAAGTAGGATGCACAACATATACAAACACATGTTAGGAACAAAACTAACACATGCAAAGGGGCGAGTAACTTTCAATATAAATGAGTTGAGCACATGTTACCGCAAGAAGGAACATTGGGTATATGATAGAAGTAAGATAACCAAAAGACTTGGCTTGAGATAATATAAATGATGAAGATCTGATGTCTACGGGAGCTTCTATTCTTGTAGACAGTGTTGGGCCTCCAAGAGCAGAGGTTTGTAGAACAGCAGCAAGTTTCCCTTAAGTGGATCACCCAAGGTTTATCGAACTCAGGGAGGAAGAGGTCAAAGATATCCCTCTCATGCAACCCCGCAACCACAAAGCAAGAAGTCTCTTGTGTCCCCAACACACCTAATAGGTGCACTAGTTCGGCGAAGAGATAGTGAAATACAGGTGGTATGAATAAGTAGTAGCAACGGCAACGACACCAGAAAAGTGCTTTGCCCAGGACAGTAAACAAGCAGTAGTAATGTAGCAGTAGTAACGCAGCAGTATTTAGGAACAAGGCCTAGGGATTACACTTTCACTAGTGGACACTCTCAACATTGATCACATAACAGAATAGATAAATGCATACTCTACACTTTTGTTGGATGATGAACACATTGCGTAGGATTACACGAACCCTCAATGCCGGAGTTAACAAGCTCCACAATAATGCTCATATTTTAGTAACCTTTAGTGTAAGATAGATCAACGTGACTAAACCAAGTACTAGCATAGCATGCACACTCGTCACCTTCATGCATATGTAGGAGGAATAGATCACATCAATATTATCATAGCAATAGTTAACTTCGCAATCTACAAGAGATCATGATCATAGCATAAACCAAGTACTAACACGGTGCACGCACCGTCACCTTTGCACACATGCGGAGAGGAATAAACTACTTTAATAACAAATCACTAGAGTAGCACATAGATAAATTGTGATACAAAACATGCTGCAATCATAAAGAGATATAAATAAGCACCTCACTATGCCATTCAACATTGAGTAAGTATTCTGTGAAATATGGCCTAAGAGACCCACACGGTGCACACACTCGTCACCTTTACACACGTGGGACAAGGAGTCTCCGGAGATCACATAAGTAAAACTCACTTGACTAGCATAATGACATCTAGATTACAAGCATCATCATATGAATCTCAATCATGTAGGGCAGCTCATGAGATTATTGTATTGAAACACATAGGAGAGAGATGAACCACATAGCTACCGGTACAGCCCCGAGCCTCGATGGAGAACTACTCCCTCCTCATGGGAGCAGCAGCGGTGATGAAGATGGCGGTGGAGATGGCAGCGGTGTCGATGGAGAAGCCTTCCGGGGGCACTTCCCCGCTCCGGCAGGGTGCCGGAACAGAGACTCCTGTCCCCCAGATCTTGGCTTCGCGATGGCGGCGGCTCTGGAAGGTTTTTGTGGTTTTCGTCGAACGCCCCAGGGTTTTCGATCCAGGGGCTTTATATAGGCGAAGAGGCGGCGCCAGAGGGTCGAAGGGCTGGCCAAACCCTAGGGGGGCGCGGGCCCCCCTAGGCCGCGCCAGGGTATGGTGTGGTGGGCCTGTGCCCCCTCCGGTCCCTCTCGTGTGTTCTGGATGCTTCCGGGGATTCTAAGATCTTTGGCGTTGATTTCGTCCGATTCCGAGAATATTTCGTTACTAGGATTTCTGAAACCAAAAACAGCAGAAAACAGGAACCGGCACTTCGGCATCTTGTTAATAGGTTAGTTCCAGAAAATGCACGAATATGACATAAAGTGTGCATATAACATGTAGATAACATCAATAATGTGGCATGGAACACAAGAAATTATCGATACGTTGGAGACGTATCAAGATCCCTTAATTCTTCATGATGTAGCCAAGTCTCCAATGCCCTCCAACAAGCACCTATTGATCAAATTTTGGATTGTTGGTCCCCAACTAAGTTGGGTCCTAAGAGGTTAGTCACAATAGGCTTGGCAACCCAAATGGTTCTTTTCTTGACACCACTTTGAGCACCAACATATTTGGCAAACACATTGCCACCTTCATCCTTACGAAGAGAATAAACATCATCAATGGAGATAGAGTTGGATGAGGTACCAATAGTGCAAAAAGAGGAGATGTGGCCCTTCTCACGGCATATGTAGCAAGTTCTTTTCTTCTCCTTCTTCTCACTAGATTTCTCCACAATGGGAGCATTGGCTTGATTCTTCTTGGGAAGTGGAATTTCTTCAACTTGAGGTTGAATATGAGTTTCAGCTTGAGGCCGCTTCCCTTTTTGCTTCTTCTTCAAAGGGCAAGATCTAACATGGTGCCCTTCAATTTTGCACTTGAAGCAAACAATCTTGGCCGGGTCTTTGACTTGTACTTGGCCCTTCTTGTTGTTGTTGTTCTTGGACTTGTTCTTGTTGTTGGATTTGAATCCAAGTCCACTCTTGTCATTGGGGGATTGTTGCACACTTAACATCGTGTCAAGTTTGCATTTCCCTTCATGACTCTTTACCAAGTCGGTCTTCAAAGAAGTGACTTGGGCCTTGAGCTCTTTGATTTCCTCTACATGGTTAGTAACAACACAAGTACTAGAGGAAGTAGAACCTTCATTGTTAGAGAAACAAGGCAAGGAAGATAATTCATCACAAGATTTAGCAATACTATGAGTGGATGAATTACAAGGACTAGCACATGGCAATATATCATTTTGAGTAGTAGTGCTAGTATCCACATGAGGCTCACAAGGTGTTGCCTTAGATATGATAGCCTCATGAGCTAACTTTAGCCTATCATGAGAGGCTAGAAGATCCTCATGGGAGCTAGAAAGCTTTCCATGATTTTCTTCCAATTTCCCATAATTGCAAGTTAGCAAATCAAGTTGAGCCCTTAGCTCAACATTCTCCTTCAAGATAGATGCTTCACAAGAAGTGGAGTTAGTAGCACAAGCATCATCACAAGACATATCAAGAAGAGAGGGTAACATAGCATGCTTTTTAAATATGAAGCTTGTAGTTGCTCATATGACTTGGTGAGGATAGAGTGTTCGCTCTCCAAGGCCTTGTGGGCCTTGTCTAGATCATCTAGATCCTTAACAAGTTTATCATGACCAACACCAACTTTGAACTTTTCATTTTGAAGCAATTTTAATTTAGCTTTAGCATGGTCTCTTTCTTTAGTGAGTTTAGCAAATATTTCATTTTGAAACACCTCAAGGGTTTGAAGTTGCTCCTCAAGAGAGGCTACAGTCTCTTGTTCTTCTTCAAGATCATTCTTTAATGATGCTACATCATCGGCATACTCTCGTTCAAGAGCACCCTTTTTATCAATGGTGTTCTCATGCATCCAAATAAGTTTTTGGCTCTCAATAGCGGTAGTCAAGATTTCAAAGAAGTGAGAGCTAGCAATTTTATCTTTGTAAAGAACCTTGAATACACTCTCACCTTTATCGCGTAGAGAGACAACCCAATCCTCTTCTTCATATTCATCCTCATCCTTATCACCACGAGGCATATTAGGTTCCATGGTAGGAGGTACCGTGGAACCCTTGGCCATAAGGCATATATGAGGACCGTGAGATAAAGATGAGGAGTTACTTGAGGCTCCTTTTAAGATCTTGTCTTGACCAATAGAATCTTTGGTTTCCTCTACATTGTTAGACACACAACAACTAGAGGAAATAGAATCATTTTTATCATGGTCACAAGACAAATCAAGCATATCGTTATGAGATTTATTCAAGAAACTTACACATGATATGCAAGGACTATCAACACAAGCATGTAAATCATTTCTAGTGCTAGATGTGTTTAAGTCCAAAGATGAAGCATTGCAATGAGATAGAGATGAAGAATCATCAATAGTAAGCTCAATATCAACATTGCAATTTTCATCACCACTCACCATATCATTACCTTGTGTCTTACCACACTTTGGTGAAGTGGATGAAGATGAGAACTCATCACGGCCGGAAGTGGAAGCAATACAATCATCCTTAATAATATTGGACACATCATATTTGTCTTTAAGCTTTGTCCATAATTCATGAGCGCTCCCAAAAGGCATGATTGAAGAAGTAACTACATTGCTCACAACAATGGAAAACACATGAGAAACAAGAGCATCGAGGCAAGAGTTTTTCTCCTCCTCAAGAGATAAATTTTGAGGATCCTTAGGAGAAGAAAAACCCATGCCAAGAAATCGCTCCATGTCCGGGGACATACGCCGTAAAATATTAAGCACATAAATTTTCCATAGATCATAATTTGTGCCATCAAATATAAACAAGTTATTATGCACTAATCCCCTAACCGACATCTTTACTCTCAAGGTGGTGAAGCCTAAGAATGAGAGACCTTGCTCTGATACCAATTGAAAGGACACGGATGTCGCCTAGAGGGGGGGTGAATAGGCGATTTAAAACTTTTACGAGATGGGCTTAACAAATGCGGAATAAAACTAGCGTTTACTTTGTCAAGCCCAAAGCCTATATACTATGGTTCACCTATGTGCACCAACAACTTATTCTAAGCAAGAGTTCACCTATGTGCACCAACAACTTATGCTAAGCAATACAAGCAAGTATGTGATAGCAAGATATATATAACTTCAAGCACGAAGGCTATCACAAGGTAAAGTGCATAAGTAAAGAGCTCGGGTATAGAGATAACCGAGGCACGCGGGAGACGATGATTTATCCCGGAGTTCACACTCTTGCGAGTGCTAATCTCCGGTGGAGAGGTGCGGTTGCTTAGTGCTCCCGAACGCCACAAGAGGCTCACCTTGAGGTGTGGTTGCTCGATGCACACCAACGCCACAAAGGCCTCACCCCCAAGATGCGGTACTCACACCACACACCTGATACGTCTCCGACGTATCGATAATTTCTTATGTTCTATGCCATATTATTGATAATACCTACATGTTTTATGCACACTTTATGTCATATTCGTGCATTTTCTGGAACTAACCTATTAACAAGATGCCGAAGTGCCAGTTCCTGTTCTACGCTGTTTTTAGTTTCGGAAATCCTAGTAACGAAATATTCTCGGAATTGGACGAAACGAAGACCCGGGTTCCTATTTTCACCGGAAGCATCCGTAACACCGGGAAGGACCGGAGGGGGGCATCGGGCCCCCGGACCATAGGCCGGCGCGGCCCAGTGCCCCGGCCGCGCCGCCATATGGTGTGGCCCCCCTTCGACCCTCCTGCGCCGCCTCTTCGCCTATATAAAGCCTCCGTCGCGAAACCCCCGATGCGAAAAACCACGATACGGAAAACCTTCCGCAGTCGCCGCCATCGCGAAGCCAAGATCCGGGGGACGGAGTCTCTGTTCCGGCACCCTCGCCGGAGCGGGGAAGTGCCCCCGAAGGCTTCTCCATCGACACCGCTGCCATCTCCACCGCCATCTTCATCACCGCTGCTGCTCCCATGAGGAGGGAGTAGTTCTCCATCGAGGCTCGGGGCTGTACCGGTAGCTATGTGGTTCATCTCTCTCCTATGTGCTTCAATACAATAATCTCATGAGCTGCCTTACATGATTGAGATTCATATGATGATGCTTGTAATCTAGATGTCATTATGCTAGTCAAGTGAGTTTTACTTATGTGATCTCCGGAGACTCCTTGTCCCACGTGTGTAAAGGTGACAGTATGTGCACCGTGTGGGTCTCTTAGGCTATATTTCACAGAATACTTATTCACTCGTTGAATGGCATAGTGAGGTGCTTATTTATATCTCTTTATGATTGCAATGTGTTTGTATCACAATTTATCTATGTGCTACTCTAGCAATGTTATTAAAGTAGTTTCATTCCTCCCGCACATGTGCAAAGGTGACGAGTGTGTGCACCGTGTTAGTACTTGGTTTATGCTACGATCATGATCTCTTGTAGATTGCGAAGTTAACTATTGCTATGATAATATTGATGTGATCTATTCCTCCTACATATGCATGAAGGTGACGGTGTGCATGCTATGCTAGTACTTGGTTTAGTCTTTTGATCTATCTTACACTAAAGGTTACTAAAATATGAGCATTATTGTGGAGCTTGTTAACTCCGGCATTGAGGGTTCGTGTAATCCTACGCAATGTGTTCATCATCCAACAAAAGTGTAGAGTATGCATTTATCTATTCCGTTATGTGATCAATGTTGAGAGTGTCCACTAGTGAAAGTCTAATCCCTAGGCCTTGTTCCTAAATATCGCTATCGTTGCTTGTTTACTGTTTTTCCTAGCGTTACTCTGCTGCATTACTACTCGCTTGTTTACTCGTCCTGGGCAAAGCACTTTTCTGGTGCCGTTGCTACTACTTATTCATACCACCTGTATTTCACTATCTCTTCGCCGAACTAGTGCACCTATTAGGTGTGTTGGGGACACAAGAGACTTCTTGCTTTGTGGTTGCGGGGTTGCATGAGAGGGATATCTTTGACCTCTTCCTCCCTGAGTTTGATAAACCTTGGGTGATCCACTTAAGGGAAACTTGCTGCTGTTCTACAAACCTCTGCTCTTGGAGGCCCAACACTGTCTACAAGAATAGAAGCACCCGTAGACATCAACACCGAACGCCACGAAGGCGCCTCACCTAAATCTCCGGTGACCCTCGCCACAAAGGCCTAGGTCACGGTTCCACTAAGGGATTTCCTTCGAGGCGGAAACCGGGCCTTACACAAAGATTGGGGCACACATCCACAACTTAATTGGAGGCTCCCAACAAATCGCCACAAAGGCCTAGAATCCGTCTAGGGTTCCAAGAACCCAAGAGTAACAACCTTCTTGCTTTCACCACCACGAATCACCGTGGAGAACTCGAACCGATGCACCAAATGCAATGGCAAGAACACCACAAAGATGCTCAAGTCCTTCTCTCTCAAATTCCAACAAAGCTACAAAAGCTATTGGGGGAATAAGAGAGGAAGAACAAAGAGGAGAACACAAAATTCTCCAAGATCTAGATCCCAAAGATTCACTCAAAGAGATGATTTGGTTTGGTCAAAGTGTGGATCAAGATCTCCTCTCTCTTTTCCCTCAAAATGGGGCAAGAATCATGGAGGGATAGAGAGATAGGACAAGCTTCTCAAGAACAACAATGGAGGAGAGAGAGAGTGGAAGAAGCAACAACCCAAGGAGGAAGAAGGGGGTATTTATACCCCCCCAAGAAAATCGAGCCGTTGCAGACTTTCGAGGGCCGGATAATCCGGCCTAAGTTGGGGTCGGATAATCCGCCCCCCGGATAATCCGGCCTCAGGGACAAAACCTGGTAAAAATCCGGCCAAAAGTCCGGCCCCTATCCAGAGCTGCTTTTTTTCTGGTCCTTAGCCGATTTCGAGGGGGCCGGATATTTCCGAAATATCCTGCCCGGATAATCCGGCCCGGATTTTCCGCCACCCTGAAAACTGGCAGAGACAGCAAACAGAAACGGGCATAACTTTTGCATCCGGACTCCGATTTTGATGATCATGGGCTTGTTTTAAAGCTAGGAACAAGCTCTACAAGATCATGCAGGAAACCATCATAGTCCAACAAGGGAGGATAGAAACAAATGATGAAAGGTTTGACCTATCTAAAAAAGACATACCGGTAAAACCTCCAATCTCGAAAATGCAACAAGTTGCCCATGCAAAAACCATTCTCAATGAACTAGAGCTTGTCATGAGAATAAACACAAACTATAAAACATCACATGGATAAGATCCAAATAAAACCAAGAAAGATGATGAACCAAACTCGAAAACGCAACAAGTGATCTATGCGAAATCCGTTTCGATGAACTAGAGCTTGTCATGAGAATAAGCACAAGCTCTAAAACATCACATGGATAAGGTCCAAATAACAACCAAGAAAGATGATGCAAGGATGCAAAGGTTTGAGCTCTCTCCGAACGATACGATCGAGTTACTCACTCGAGAGCCCTCTTGATAGTACGGCAACTAAACTATAAAACGGTCTCCAACTACACTATGAGACCGGTGAGAAAGAAACCCTATCAAGAGCAAACCTTATACTTGCGCATTCCACTTGAGCTTGATGACGACGATCTTGACCTCAACAAGATGGAACGCCTTTCTTGCTTGTGCTTGCTTGACGAAGTCTTGTGGATTGCTCCCCCATAATCCACCATGGGAGAGCTTCTTCTTCGGCGCATCTTCACATAACCATGACCACCATGTGGATTGCTCCCCTATAATCCACCATGGGAGAGCTTCTTCTTCGGCGCATCTTCACATATCCATGATCACCATATGGATGGAAAGACTCAAGCAAAGGATCTCATCGAGATGATTCATCTTGAACTTGCACTCCATTTCTCCATGGCAAGCTTCAAGCTTATGAACTCTTCGAGTTGGCTCATCTTGAACTTGCACATCATTTCTTCATTCTTCATCATGTTGATGTCTTGAAGTAACTTGAGGGCTCATTTCATCTTCATCTTCAAGACATACTTGACACTTGATATCCTTCATCAAATTCTTCTTATTGCAACCTTGAAGCCAACATATGGTTCAAGAATTGCCTATGGACAACTCCTACAAATATAACTCAATGCAAACATTAGTCCATAGGGATTGTCATTAATTACCAAAACCACACATGGGGGCTCCATGCACTTTCAGAGTGGAGGAGAGGGTAGAAATAGGCGATGGGGCGCGGCGGGAGGTGATGTAATCCTTCCCGCCCCCCTTTTCGCTCTTCGCCAATGCGCGCCGCAGCTCCCGCCATCTCCATCCTCATCTCCGTGCGTCTGCCGAAGATTCGATTTTCGCCACAAACGGCCGATCTGGGCGTTCCTCCAGGGTCTAGCCCGATGATGCTTTAAGAACCGATTCATGCAACAACGCGACTAAGCCCAGAAAACCAAACGAGCCAAAATTGATGGGCCAATGCAAGCCAAAGCGAGGCCAGTGAACCAAACGTGTCCATGGTGTTTCAGTGAGACTCCATGTCGTTATTGTGACCCACCCCAAAGTCGATGGCAGGCCATGAGTTACCCCATATATATTTTTACACTCGTTAGAAGCCATGTGCGTCTTTGATCTGGTGGAGGCGCCATGAGACATGAAGGGGTACATGATGGTTGGACAAGGCCATCGGGAAGAAAGGGCCTCACCTCGTGGAGAAACAAAGAAGATTAGGAACTCCCCAAGTGAAAAATGTGTAAGAGCCATATTACTTGTTGCTAAAGATGTGCCTAAGGGCATCTCCAGCGGCGCGACGCAAACGGTCGCTCAGCGACCGTTTTCGTCCGCTGTGATCGGAAATGCGTCTGGCGCCACCTCCAGCGGGGCGCCGCAAAGTGACCGGGCCGTCCGCGGAGACGCAAACCTGGCCCAGATATGCGTCTGGGATGCGTCTTCGCGGACGCGGAAAGTGTCCGCTCGCGCCTGGCGGACGTTTTGTCTGGCTCACCAGGCAGTGACGCAGCGTCGATGCGTCTTCTCCGCCAGTACTGGCGCCGAGGCGTCGCTTCGGCAATCGGCCGCGTAAATGGCCATGCCTCGCGTGGCGCACGGCCGTCGCCTACCTCTGCGCACGAAGTCATAGCGTTGCCACGCGTGTCGCGGCCGCCCGCCCTGCCTCTGATCTATATAAACAGGGACGCCAGCATCTCATCTCCTCCCCACAAAAACCCTAGCCGCCGCATAACCTACGCAACCGCTCAAACTCCGCCACGGCCACCATGAGCAACGCCGGCCCCAGCCAGGCTGCCGCGCCTCCACCTCCCCCGGCCTCGAGCTCCGACGAGGAGTTTGACTCCGACGACAGCACGGGCGACCTCCTCGACCCGGGCAGGGACGCCAAGACCTTGGCACTCGCGGCGCAGGAAGCAGAGGAGGAGCTGGCGGACCACGCGGCATTGGACGCCGAGATGGAGCAGCGCAGGCTGGCGGCCGCCGCGGCCGCAGAGGACTCCGACTCTGAGATATCTTGGTCTTCCGATGACCCTGATGCGCCTACGCCGGAGGAGAGGGCGACGGAGCAGAGGGCTATCATCGAGTCTTTCAAGACGCTCAATGACGACGCCGCGAGCGCGAGGCTGGAGCAGTGCCTGCAAGAGGACGCGGTGGCGCACCGAGCCATATCAGCCGCACGGGAGGCGGCAGAGAAGCAGGCGATGGAGCGACGCAACGACGGTGTCGGCCCGTCCGGAAGCAAGTAGTCTAGTCTTCTAGATCTACATTGTATAGTTTTTATGCATTAAATGTATTACTTTTTATATTTTCAAATGCGTTGCAAATCTAAAAATGGGTCGCCCCGGTAGACGCACACCCATACGCAAACAGATAGTCGGACAAAATATGTCCGCGGGGCAACGTAAACGGACGCTCGCAACCACTTTTGGACGTCCGAAATACGTCGCCCCGTTGGAGATGCCCTAAATACAATGTGAATATGGATCGGGAAGGGGCGAAAATATGGTGGAGAACATGGGTGCCATCGCACCTGATTTCAAAAAATTCGAAAAACGTCATTTAGATGTTTCAAAAAAAGTTGAAATAATTACCTCGCGTACATCTCTTCTCAGTACTTATCTGGGAAAATTTTCATAAAAAAATACGGCCGTACGTGACTCATAAAAAAAGTGAAAATGAAGTTTTGTTATACTGTGAATAGTATACGTATAATCAATATACTATGAACAGTACAATTTGTTATTTTTGTGTAGCCTACATACTTTCATATTTTAGGTTGAAAATTGACACACACATACCTACATATGTACCCCACATACATGATTTATGTCGATTTTTTGAATCAATTTTAGTATTGTTTTCGATTTTATTGCTAAAATCGGGTGCGCCAGCACCCAGGAGCCAAAAATTCGCGTCCAAGGGGGCACTATTTTTTCCCGCTGTAGCAGCAGATTTTGCTTACCTCGGATTGCAGTCTATCGTGTTTTTGTTAAACCGTCTCGCTCCGTAACTCGTAGGGCAAAACAACTGCAAGATTGACATTGCACAACGCCCACTCTCGTGAACATGCTCGTGGCGTGGGAATCTACTGGGAGAAAGTCAAAGACGATCGAGTAGGTCAATTCGTAGGCTATCTCGCGAGCGTCTCTCCTCTTTGGAGGTCGACCGGCGCATGCAGGTTGTCCGCCACGGAGCGAGACGTGGAATGGTCGAGTTGGACGGGACGCGCGAATGCATGCGAGAAGGGAGAGCGCGTTGGTGCGGTGGGTAGCACGCACCGAACCCGGCCATATGGAGGGTAGGAGCCCATGCCATCGCCGGGGCCGCGGGAACCGGAGCCCATGCGGCAACTCTTCCTACCCCACTCTGTGCCGCTAGTGTGCTTCCATCTGAATCTGCTTCCCTGGTTCATGGTTTCTCGCCATGACCCGGCCGGCACCGGCGGTGCGTCCGTGCATCGGGCGGGTGCATGTCCGAGTGGCCGACGCGGCGGCTCGTCGACCGCCGATGCAACAGGACGGAGTCACGTGCCACAACCCGCGCGCGGTCGCCCTCCGCTGGATCCAACGTCCTATCTAGCTAGCTAGTCCTCGCGCGCACTCCCACGTCCCACGTCCCACGCGGCGCCGGCCATGTCCATGTCCATGTGATGTGCCGCCCACCGCCACAGCCAGCCCCCCTGCACCTGCAGCTGTCTCGTCGCCGATCCGCCGTCAGCTCCGTCTCAGTGGGATCCCCGCAGTTCCGCCCACCCGCACCACGCACACGCACACGCCTCTCGACGCCGATGGTCAACCCGCGGAAGACGGATCCAGACCAGACGTGACACACATCTCCCGAGTCGTGGATCTTTCCTTGCGCTCGTAAGAGCATCCCAGCCGTTGGAGCTCCCCAGGCCGAAATCCGGTGTTATTTAGCGCCGGATGGATGAAGTTTTTGGCCTGGGGAGGCCCATTTTTCCAGCCGCGAGCCCATGGACGCGCACCCACCGCGTGCATAGCGACGGCGCAGTCACCGGGAAGGGCAATCGTCGGAGTTCCCTCGACGCATTGAACCGTCGCGAAGTGGACCGGAGAGCCGAAACGACTCGTCGGGAACGGTCGAAGTGGCCTCGATGCGAGAACCGCCGTAATGGAGCACGAACTCCGCGGAAGAGCAACCGCCGCTCTCTTTCGTCGAGAGACCTACATATACGGCTTCCGACGGCCGACGCCATTCATCTGTTCTCTCGTCGATCACCATCCTCCGTCAACCATGAGCGATCTCTCTTGGCCATCGGACACCGACAGCGAGGGAAGCCGCCCGGATGGCGACATTGGTGTGATAAAGCCGCATCGTCCAGCAGCGGACGATTCCCCTCCGCCGGCCGGCCGAGGACGACGACGAGGAGGACGAGGAGGAGGCCGAAGAGGCCAAGGAGCAGAGCCGAGGAAGAGGCCGAGGAAAAGGAGGAGGAAGAGGCCGAGGAAAAGGAGGAGGACGACGAAGAGGCTGAGGACACTGACGAGGATGAGGAGTCAACTTCCTCCGACGAGGAGGTGACGAGCCGGAAGCGTCGCCGCGACGACGATGAGGCGGGGCCTTTTAAGAAGAAGAAGTAGTTTAAGTTAGTTTTAAAGTTTTTATATGTAATTTTTATGTTTATTCGAATTATATTCGAAATATATATAATCTATCTATGTTGCACCACTTGAGAGTTCAAAGTTTTCGTTCGACGAGGGTATTGCCGTAGATCGGAAAGACGAGGGTTTTGCCGTAGATCGGGAAGACGAGGGTTTTGCCGTAGATCGGAGGCCATTGTCGCCGACAAGTTGGGGCCACGCGCGCTTTCGTTTCGTCCGGAGTCCCCGAGCGCTCCCCGGGGGGCTGGGGATGGCGTGGGATCGCCGGATGAATTTAGGCCCAAATCCGGACGAAAACGAGGAACCGGGGGCGCGACTGGGCCGAATTACGCCGTTCGGATGGAAAAAACGCTCGCCGGGGGCCTCGTCGGGGGGACGAGTGGAGATGCTCTAAGGAGGGAGACCGTATTTTTCTGGAAAAGAAGTACGGTATATATATTTAAATCATGAACATGTAGATGTTTTTTTTTAGGGCATCAACAACGTATTTCATTAATCGAAAATCAAGTTACATGATGAAGTAACACATGTGAAAACTAAAAGACAAATATAGATAAAATGATTATTTAGAATTTGCACGGAAAAGCCTAAATGAACCCATAGATGTTAGGAGAATAAACCTCAACTCCAACGTTCCATCGTTTATACCCAGAATTAACTAATCACTTCTTCTTTAGAGATGAGAACTAACTAGTCTCGGTCTAAAGCGTTTCGGATCGGGATTACACTCCACTCTCATTGATAGGTGGACCTTAATTGTCACAACCCTCTTCTCCAATATCTTTCCTCCCTTCCCCCACTCGCAGTCTCGTGTTCATGGCGAACATGATCAATCCTACAACTCGCCGCAACGCCCACGGGGCTCGCCAATCTAGGCTTAGCGCCGATGCCAATATCACTTCCTAGAATTCTTCAGCTACACTCAACATCGCCTTTGGTCAAAACAAGATAATGTTTCGGGGTTAATGAAGAACCAACGTCTCTGGATGATCCGAGGGAGCGAACGGGTCAAGATGAAGGCAAGTCAATTAGTAACTATTTACTTTCCATAACTACCTCCATCCCAAGGATTAAGGCCTATATATTTTTCAGAAAGTCAAGCTATGTTAAGTTTGACTAAGTTTTTATCAAAAATCATTAACATGAAAAGTACAAAATCAACATCATTAGAATAGATAATGAAATATATTTTAATATGGCATCTATAAAATATCATATTTTTTCATAAATTCTTCTAAAAATTTGATCAAATTTTACTTCGTTTGACTTTCTGAAAAATATAGGCTTTAAGCTTTGGGATGAAGGTAGTACCGTTGTACTCCCTCCGATCCATATTAATTATCACTAATATCGATGTATCTAGAAATATCTTAGTTCTAGTTACATCTATACTAATGGCAAATAATGTCAACCGCTCTAATTAGAACATGGTCATGGAATGAGCTGATCAAAACCTAAGGGAAGCAGCATCAAGTTCAACAACATATGTGCGACTGCATGTGGTTGCCCTTGTTGCAGCCCAATTGAAAAAGAATATTTTTTAGGAGGCAGAAATTAAATTCCGACTCATATTACTTAATGTTAATATAGATATATCTAGATATATTTTAGTTGTACATACATGTATTTTAACATCAAGTAATGCTATTGTGTACGTGCTAATCGGCGGATAAAAAACAAAAAGAGAGTGAGGATGGAGGTAGAGGACATATATGACATGTGGGCCAGTAAACTCACCACCGAGCGTACTGATTTACGATTTTTTATATCCAAGATTCGATTTAGACTGGAATTATTAGTTTAAAATACAATCTACAAGAATTTAGAGTCTATATTTTATTTCGCCTAACCTCTACAAGTTCAGAGTTTAAAAATAAAATAAAATTCCTCTTTTTTTTCGTGCCTGTACCCACACGTAAGTCTCTCGTCAGTATTATCAGTCGTAGAGTCCATGATGGTGACCATCGTCTTTCTTCGAGAGTCCAAGCACGTCGATCTCGCTTGTTTTCTTTCCTGCTTGCTAGTAGTACTTCATTGTGGTAACAGTTGGGTATTGTGTTCGGCGTGACAACCAGATCTTGCCTGTCTGTAAGGCCAAAGCTTTGACTCTCGATCGTCAGTTACTACTGTTCCAAAGTTAGTACTCTCTGTTCCAAAATTTCCATATAATTTTTAATTAAAGTTAAATTCTATAGAGCTTAATTATTTATAAAATAAATACATTTCTAGAAGCACGCTTACATGATGAGAAAACTGCTTTATAAATAAAATCACAACAGCCAAACCAATACAACATAATGAGAAAACCCTCTTACAAAGCAGATCAAGATAAACAACAAAGTACAAGAAAAATTAGAACTTGCCACCTGAAAACAAGGCCTTCAAAAAGGGTAACTACGCAAAGCACCGCCGTCGTCGAGACCAAGACGGTAAAGGTTTTTCATCCAGAGCCCCAAGTGGAGAATGTGACCACAACTAAGCTCCCAAAAGGGTTACCACACACGTTGGCATCACCGCCCTTGGCATTGGAACGCTGAGCTTTCGCCCGAAAAAGACCTTCATCCCACGCTCGGTATCTCATACCGTTCATTGTCCTTGAGCCAGGCCTCCCGAACGCGATCTAGGAGCTGCCTTTGCTGAAGCACCGCCAACATCAGGATCCCTCACCGCTCGCTCATTGCCATCCGCACGACCAAAAAGCAGAGCCATCACCACCGCCATGTCGCTCGTCGTAGAGTCGCCCACGCAGTTCACCTTCTGATGCCGCCACCTCGGCGTCCAAGATCTCCCATCCATGATGCAGCCGGCACCACGGTGGCATGTCCATCGGTGCGAACGACGGGGTTCGGGAAGCCAACCAGCCCACCGACAACATATCAGATAAATAAATATATTAATCTTTGCAATATCGAATGCATACATTTCATGGTAATTTCCGTAATATAAGTTTAATATTGTAAGCGTTAATTTATATATATATATATTTTTTTTCATATTTGGTAGAACTTTATAAAACTTGACGTTGACTAATAATTATGGTATGCAACATAATTTTTTAGGAGAGAGGAAGTACGTATTAATTGTCGCCATACTGCCACAGATGGATTTACCGCTATCATTTGACCACATCTGTCCCTAGTTCTCCAAAACCAAGCAAGGCAACAAGAGACAGACGGTACTCGGTTCAGCAAAGGCAAAACAACGCAGACAGACGGTACCTCGTCGTAAATTGGAAGAACCCAAAGGTGCCAATACAATAAAAAAATTAGCAGAAAAAACAAATGAGGAGCACGCCGTATCATGGCACATCATCATCATTATCTAATCATCAAATAAAACTCCTCACTGGAGCAGCAGCAGCAGCAGCGGAGGTAGTACTGTAGTAGAGTATTAATTAATCGAGCCCATCCCAGCGAAGGAGAAGAAGAAGAAGAAGGCTCTCCTTTAAGCTTCGAATCCTTCCCCTCTCCCTCCCTCCCTCCTCCCACTCTTCTTCATCGTTCCAACGGCAACGAAGGTTCCGAAACCTCCCAAGGGGATTCCCCACTCACCAGACGCTCGCTCGCTCCCGCCTCCGGAGCGATCAAGCTAGCCAGCGGCCGCGATCGAGGCGCGGGCCGGGATCCGTCCATGGAGAGGTACGAGCTGCTCAAGGACATCGGCGCCGGTAACTTCGGCGTGGCGCGGCTGATGCGGCACAAGGAGACCAAGGAGCTCGTCGCCATGAAGTACATCCCGCGGGGCCTCAAGGTGCGCCCGCCCGCCGGATTCGGCTGTGATCCGTTCCGGCATGGGACGCGGCTTTCTTTCCTTTCCGCGCCGCGATTCCCCAATCCCAACCTGCGGAGTTTTAGGTGTAGTACTGCTGACTGATTGCTGTTTCCTTTGCGGTTTGCAGATTGACGAGAATGTGGCGAGGGAGATCATAAACCACCGGTCGCTGCGGCACCCAAACATAATCCGATTCAAGGAGGTGAGCGCCTGAGCGTGCGAGGAAATGGAGGATGAACTCGATCTTTTCTTTTGCGTGTTTGGGTGCAGAGATAGAGAGAGAGTAATCGTAAATTCTTAATCGATTCGTCTGCTGCAGGTGGTTGTGACGCCGACGCACCTGGCGATTTGCATGGAGTACGCGGCCGGCGGCGAGCTGTTCGACCGGATCTGCAACGCCGGGAGGTTCAGCGAGGACGAGGTGAGAATCGGCTCGTTCGTTCATTGGCCGTGTCCATTTCTGTTGCGCCGATTCCTCTGTAACTGACCGATGGCTGCTGCCCTGTTCTTCTCTTGCTTGCAGGCCAGGTACTTCTTCCAGCAGCTCATCTGCGGCGTCAGCTACTGCCACTTCATGGTAAGATCAGTAGTAATACTCGCGCTGATCATCATCAGATGCCATAAGCTTGTTTTGTGATCCGCAGCAAATTTGCCACCGGGACTTGAAGCTGGAGAACACGCTCCTGGACGGCAGCCCGGCGCCACGCCTCAAGATCTGCGACTTCGGTTACTCAAAGGTAATAATAATTAAAAAATAATTATTAGTATTAAAGAAAAATAGTAAGTAGGATACGTTTTCTGAGGGTCAAAAGGTTGCACTTTGCTTCGCTTTGCGGCCGGAAAAGATCGGAAGATTCATTTCTCAGCCACTTCCAGAAATGCAATCGCTTTCCATTTTCTCACTTCCAGAAGCAGCAACGCTTGCCATTGTTGACCCAAGCAAGTTCGGTGCCACGCCACCGCCTTTTTCCACTACAAATAAATATAACTCGTTTTTTCCTTCTGCAGTCGTCGCTGCTGCACTCGAAGCCCAAGTCGACGGTGGGCACGCCGGCGTACATCGCGCCGGAGGTGCTCTCCCGCCGGGAATACGACGGCAAGGTCAGCCATCTCTCTCCCTCCTCCGTTTACTCTGCTCTTCTCTCTCCCTCGTGACTCTGCAGCTGGGGCCCCTCGTGCACGTGGCCTCTGCCGTCCTAGTACACGTAGTAGCGTGGCGCTCGCTTCCCGAGGCCGCCTACCAGCGTGCTTCGTAGACCCGGTGTATGAGTCAGCCCGCTCTCGTCAGCATGTGGGCCCGCGTTTTCATTCTCGTAGGCTTACGGACTAGGATCTTTGTGGGGGCAGCTATCTCTGGCCCGTGGATTCGGAATTTGTCAACTAGTCGCAGATCTGCCGGCCTGTTACCGGGCAGACGTGCGCCTCGCCCACTGGGCGCGGGGCCCAATAGGATGTGGGATTGGGCCCAACGGCCATGCTGGCTCTCAGGTTGTGTCCACTGCTTGCTGCCTGCTCCTGTGGCAGATGATTAGATTCCCTGCGAATGTGGACAGTCCTTGTCCGTTGCAGCAGTCCTCCAAATATTTTCTTTTGGAAGGGAGTGCATTTTGTTGAAAAACTCGGCCGGAAAAGCCAAAACAAAAGGAGAGCGATTGTGCAAGGATGTGTTCTTCTCAGGCGTGACGCCGATTTGGACATTCACATTCTCGCGTTTTTTTCTTTCTGGGGTGATCGAAATTCACCCATCATGCTCGGCCGATAGCGATGCTCGCTCCAACGGGCGGGTCTGCCTTTTTTTTTTTTGGCACGCCATCCAATTGCGAAAAGAGGGGTCAAATGATTTACTCCCTCCGTTTCAAAATAATTGTCGCAAATTTTGTACATACCAATGTACCTATACACTAAAATGTGTCTAGATAAATTTGTATCTAGACAAAGTTGTGGCATTTATTTTAGAATGGAGGTAGTAGCTTGATTGGAATCAAGCTGATTTAGTGGTGAGTAGGTTATTTATTTTCACGAGAAGATCAAGTGTTCGTCAGCCTTTGTGTGCCATCTCGGTTTATTTTATTGTGACCTGGAGTAAAGTTAGATTGCCTGGAGAAAGCACACGATTCTCTTTCTCGCACTTGATCTGAGAGCGATCCTGCAACTGGGGTTATTCGTAACTTCAGTTGCGTAATGCACTATCAGCGAGTGGAGAGACAGGGGGAGTAATCATGTCTACAGAAGCATGCTTTGAAGGAATGATTTTAGATCACTAGGGGAATTTAAAGGATCCGATGGAGATGGATCAGTTGAATGCATGTCTGTGACAAAGCTCCTTGAGGTAGACACACATAGCCGCGTCAGTTCAACAATTTGTTTTTTTTGTTGGACTAGACATCTTTGTTGGTTCACTGCACATACTTTATGTCCCTTTCTAAGTTACCATCATGGTTATAGTGCTACAGACTAGCTAGCAGATGTTGTCACAACGGCCCCTCCGACCCAATCCTTTTCAAGTAGCCTTGTTAGACTGAACTTCTCCTTGGCCCTTTCTGGTCCTTCAAAACTATTTCGTTATCTCGCTTCCTTTTTTTGTTGTCCGCTACTGCCATCATATCCCGTGAAGAATTTTCTGTACGACGGTTACTTCCTTTTGTTCATTCGCTGTCGAAGAGATCATACTAGACTAGTTACATTTTGTGCTTTCCGGGGCTGCAAAATTGGTCGCATTTGCTTGTCAAAAGAGAAACAGTAGGATGCGCTGGAGATTAGCATAGATAGTCTATGGATAGCATGGCAACTATTACTTTATTGTCGGTTCCCAAGCCAATCCTTTTCAAACTGCAAAGTGGCGTTGATTTTCCCAACCATATGGTGGCCACCTTTGCTGCCATCAAATTATGTGCTTTTTGGCTGTTTCCGCATTAAAATATTATAATGTGTTTGTCTTGACCTACCCGATTTCTGGTAAGATTGTTTTGAAATTCCCTGATTGCGTTATGGAACTAAATTTGGATAGAACTCATTTTATTTGATGTATCATAAAAAATGTTTTTCTGGTGTTACTTTCCAAAACAATAGATCTTTCAGGTGTGGTGGTTATTATACAGAGCTCATATCAATTTTCCCCCCCTAGGGAACAGCTTCAAGTTCATTACAGTTTTATTCATATGTAAACAAAGCTGAAATTTGTGCACTTTAAACTTTATGTATGGTGTTTTGAGCATACTAAGTATAGCGGATGGCATAAAATGCATACGTTCTCAAATGTGCTTCCCTACAAGTTGTTGTTCTTGGCTTCTTGCCTTCATTTATCTATATGGCTGTTAGCTTTTTTTTTACAGTACTATGTGGTTGTTAATTCGTTACGTGTTCTAACATATTTGCATCTGTTGATGATTCAGACAGCCGATGTCTGGTCTTGCGGAGTGACCCTTTATGTGATGCTAGTTGGCGGTTACCCTTTTGAGGATCCTGACGACCCCAAGAATTTCAGAAAGACCATTGGGGTAGCAATTTCAGAACTCTTTGCTGAGCATCCTTGAATTTGACTTATTGTCTCTGCTTATTCTTATGGCTAGTGAATTTTTTCTGATATCAGAGAATAATGTCAATCCAATACAAAATACCTGAGTACGTCCATGTATCCCAAGACTGCAAGAACCTCCTTGCCGCCATTTTCGTCGCAAACCCTGCTAAGGTACTTTTCTGCATAAACTCAGATAAACTTACAAGAGCGAATCACCGTTGGCTTATTCCTTTCCAACTTGATACAGAGAATAACAATGAGGGAGATCAGGAATCACCCCTGGTTCTTGAAGAACTTACCTAGAGAGCTCACAGAAGCTGCCCAAGCAATGTACTACAAAAGAGACAACAGCGCCCCAACTTACTCTGTCCAAACTGTCGAAGAGATCATGAAGATCGTCCAGGAAGCACAAAAACCACCTCCTTCCACCACCCCGGTGGCAGGTTTCGGATGGGTGGAGGAGGACGAGCAGGAGGATGGCAAGAAGCCAGAGGAAGAAGCAGAGGAGGACGACGAAGAAGACGAGTATGAGAAGCAGTTGAACGAAGTGCGTGCCAGCGGTGAGTTCCACATCAGCTGATCGGGCTCCGCTGGCCTGAGAAGACCGCAGACTAGAGATAATTGTCATAAATGTGATAGCAGATGATGGTCTTACCCTCATCCTTGTAGTTTGTGGTCTCGTTCTAAGTTTTTTCTCTTCATTCTTGTCTCTGATGCTGCAACGGTGTAAATTACCAAACTGGTTCCGTCGCTGTCTTTACAATGACTGATTAAGTTAGCATGCGGAAACATAATGTATGGAATAAATAATATTATTGAGATGTTGCAGTTTTCTTTCATGTCCTGGAGATTGCAGCTGCATCGTATGCTGTTTATGAATCTGCCGTATGAAATCGCGCTGGGACAAAATCGGTCACAGAAGCCACTAGGCAAAAGAAGATATAATAAGAGTTAAATGCTCAACAGTGGTGGCAACTCCTTGTTCAGATCCATGTACTACTTCTGAATATATCCAGCTGTGCAACTTCAAAATGAACCAATGACCCCACCAGGCGTATTTTCCATATTGTGCCACGTAGTGCTCCATTGCAAATGGGCAACTCTTTGTTCAGATCCATGTACTACTACTTCTGAATATATCCTGCTGGTGGTGTCATGGTGGGCGAGGTGGTTGACAGTGCTGGCGCGCATGATGGCGTGCTCCGGCTTCCCTGCTGGTGAAGGAAGCCTCGGCGGGAGGGTGCTTGGTCCGGGCGAAAGCTCTGCCCGACCTGGTCGGCGCCGGCGATGGCGACGCCTCAGGGCGCCGTTCCCCTTCTTGGAGGCATCGTCGTGGAGCTTCCACCTCTCCTGCCTTCGAGGATTCATGCCCTCCGGGTGAAAACCCAAGCTCTTGCCTCGGCCGGAGCGGGCGACGGCGGCGGTCTCGTCGCGTCCCTTCTTGGAGGCGTCGTCTTTGGAGGGCGTGAACTTCACTCGACGAGGGTGGTTTGTTTGCCGGACTGCGTTGCCTTACCGTCTGCGTTGGTGGATGCCGAGGCGGCGGCCTCGGGTAGGTGGCTGTGAGCCGGGGCGGCGGCCCCGGAAGGCGGTGCGGCAACATCTCTATGGTGCAGGGATGCGGCTTGTCACGGCTTGGGTGGCGGCCCTGGCTGCGTGGGCAGTAGGGCAGCCGGCTCGGTCGAACGCGTCCTAGAGGGGACGGTCGGACGTTATGTCGGGGCGGCGGCCCCGGATGAGTTGGTGTGATGCCCGTGGTCTGCGGCCTTTTGCCCTGTGCAGCTTGGGTTGCGGGTGGACGGTTCGTGCGGCGTCGTAGCTCGAGAGCGAGCGGTGGTACGTTGGGGCGGCGGCCCCGGAAGGTGGTGGTCTTGGTGGACGCGCAGGGCGCGACGGAGCAGCGGTATATCGGAGCGGCGGCTCCGAATGTTCGTCATCTTCGAGGGTGCTTGACCTTGGGTCGCTTGGGCGATGAGGTGACTCTCGGCGGTGGGCTTGGGCGGCAACGACAATGGCGTTGGGCATGGTTTGGTTGCGGCAAGACCGTGTTAGTCGGCTCCGTCCCGGCGTGTCCGAATGTCTTCAGGTTGGTCGCCTCTTGCTGTGAAGTCGAAGCTGCCTTTGGGTGGTGTACGATGACCTTCGAGGGGCGGTTCGACGGTGAAGGTCCTTTTCGGCGCAGGTCTTGTGCATCTCCTCTCCGCGGCTCGTCGTTAGAATCGGAGCTACCGGTCTTTTCTTGGGGAGCCATCTGTTTGGCATAGGCCAACTCGAGCTTCGCGTTTGTGTAGCTTTTGTGGGTAGCCAGGGTGGCTCGGTGTGCCTTCGTGGCGTCATGTGGGTGGGTATGGGCTTGGCCCTGCCTTTGTAGGTTTTTACCCGGTTTTCTCCTAAAAACTGGACACCTTCTGCTTAATTAATGGATGAGGCAAAGCTTTTGCCTCCGTTTCAAAAAAAAAGAATATATCCAGCTGTCCAACTTCACAATGAACCAAAGACCCCACCCCAGGCGTATTTTCCATGTTGTGTCACGTAGTGCTCTATTGCAAATGTTTATGCACACATGGTCTCATGCAACTGCGCTATTGTGATAAGAATGCTTTACATGAACAAAGAAATAAATCGATCACAACAGTGGGCGTGATGGGTATTAACAGGAAACTGAAAATAAATACCAAGTCATACCAGCACTCAAGCTTTTGCCAAATATAACATTGCATAGACCAGCATTTCACAAACAGGGTCGAATGAATCTCTTCGATGCAGAGTTTAGGGGTCTGGCCCTCCATTTTGTAAAAAAGGCCAGCGTTTTAGAGTGAACTGTTTAAGGCAACACCAACTAATCACTAGGGGAAAGCATGTCGTTGCCGTGCAACGATTTGCACGTCAAAAGACCGTGTACGCACGACAAAGGCTTTGCCGTATGACGCAGTGCCTTTGACAACAAAGCTTTCTTTGCCGTGCGCCTCGCCTATCCTGCGCGGCAAAGGCTTTGCCGTGCGCTTGATTCGCTGCCGTGCGTCCCTAGCGCTGCCGTGCGCCCCAGAACTTTGCCATGCGGGCAGACGCTGCCGCGCGTGCAGTCGTTGCCATGCGCCGGCCCTCTGCCGTGGTGCTCGGCTTTGCCATGCGATCACCCTCCAACACGCATGACAAAGACACCTTCAGGCACGCCCACTGCATTGCCAGGAGCATAAGCTTGCGCCACGTGGCCCCTTTGCCGTGTGTATGCACACGGAAAAGTGTCCAAATGTCCTTTGTCGTGTGTTTGGCAAAGGTACCTCCATTTTTTTTTTGCTGTTTTTCATTATTCCTTGCATACAATTCAATATATATGATTCATAACAACAATAATCCATAACAACAATATATGTAGCACTTCAACAACATATAACAACTGCATAGAGTAATTTTCCAATTAAATGACTAAATTTCTTTGGTGGATTATTATCTAATGAAAGCCATGTTATTCCCCTTTTTGAAAAAGAAGATTATCCCAGCCTCCACAACATACAACCATATATCATTAATTATTCAACAACGTAAAAAGAAACTAAGCATCAATGCCGAAAAAATAGGCTAAGAAAAATCCAGGGTCATTGCTCCACCATAATACCTCCACAAACCTCTCAAAAAATCCTATGACAAATGACTGAGCAATTGAAAGTAAATTACTCATAGAAAAAGCCTTCAAAAGGGATCATGGTGGTGCACCAGTGTTGATAGGGCCAAGAAAAGGTCGAAGGTAGAGATTATTAGCCGTCAACAAAACTTGGTGAGTGACGCTTTGGCAAATTTGGGGCGGACGGATTCAACTTCTAATGTTTGGATTCGTTCGGGTCCACATGATATACCTAGGCTTTGTATTAGGATTGTAACGTTGATGGGTGATTAATATAAGTTTTTGTTTCGCGAAAAAAAAGCCGAGCTTTGAGCCAACACCTTCGACAAGTGCACACGTTATTATAGCTTAAAGTGAATGGTCATTGTTGTCTGAACTAACATCAATATTGCCAGCGGAGTCGTTAATAAGTGGGTTGCACACAAACACATCACATGTACCCACAACGTCGGGGGCGATGCGCCTCAACGATTTGTCAATTGACCACTCCTAACTCAGTTGTCGACTCTAAGAATAAACCAGTGCGAAGTTGCTATAGAAACGGAAGCCTAACAAAAGTAGAGGGTAAAAAATAGATTGTATCGATAAGGTTTTGACTATGTGCTTAATTTTAATCGGCCCTCATCCCTTACATACATATGGGACGGCTGGTCTTGCTGATCTAGACTTAAGCATCTAGTTTGGACTCCATGCTGGAGCCGCCTCATCCTTCCGCATCGGAGAATAATCCGCGTTGTATTCATTCTTTATTTCACTTAGTCATGGGATTTGGCAATAAGCTGGCTCACATTTGGCGTTGCTTGGCGCAGGGGCGGAGCTGCATAGTTTCACCCTGATGCACATGCATGCATCAGGGTCAACAATTGTTTTTACTAGTCCTTGTAAGCTCAATCAGAAGAGTGCATCAGCTTAGGCGAAAAAATGTGCATCAGAGAGGCAAAAATTTAACTAGCAAAGGCCAAAAGCTTGAACCTGCATCAGGGTAATATTTCCTCTAGCTCCGCCCCTGGCTTGGCGTGGCTTTTGGGATCCTCACGTCGCTTCTTCACGCCTAAGTTGGCCCACCGTGCACTACTAGGAAAGGCATACCGCCTACGCACCAAACTAGTACACTGGCAGTAACATCATATATGTACGGCGCACCCCTATAGTACGCCGGTGCTTTTTTTCATAAAAAATAGACACCATGACCCGTGTGCACTTTTACAACAAGAACCCTGAGTTCAAAACAAAAAAGCACTCGAGTCCTCGATGTCAACGAGCTCGCTACCACCCTCTCGGCCTTGTCATCGCCATGCATGAGGAGGCTATCGTCGGACCTATCGTTGCCATGCAGGAGGAGACCGTCGTCGCCGTGCAAGAGGAGCATGCCATCGTCGGCCCTATTGTCGTTGTGTAGGAGGAGGCCGTCGTCGGAACTGTCATTGCCGCGTAGGAGGAGGCCCTCTCAGCACTGTTGGCGTTGTGCAGGAGGTGGCCGACGGGGACGAAGATGAGCTCGAGGGAGAGGAAGGGGTGCCGGAGGGAGGGAGAGAAGGGAGGAGAGGGAAGAAGGTGGAGAAGGGGAAGAGGGGGATGGAGAAGGGGATAGGACAATGAAGAAGGTGGAGAAGGGGAAGAGGGGGATGGAGAAGGGGATAGAAGAATGAAGAAGGTGGAGAAGGGGAATAGGAGGGAGAAGGGAAAGAGGAGGAAGAAGGTGGAGAAGAGGAGGAAAAAGTGAGAAATGATAGAGAGAGAAGAGACACGGCTGGTTTTCAGATTAGAGCGGGGTCCGAAAAAATTTCATCGAAATCTAAATCCCCCCAAAACTCTATTTCTCTTTTGAGTTTGAGGATTCTGAAAAATTGGTAAACTGTCGTAGGCGTTGAATTATGATATAAAGTTTTTTAGATGCTTTCTTCATATATAAAACTTTTCATCGAGTGTCGTATGCAAAATCCGCAACCGTTTTACCGAAACATGGCACTATTTTGCAAAATTTGTGGAAATCCATGTTTGTTGTTTCCCTAAAAATTAGATTACGTAACATAACTACATCCTTCCCAAAGTTTAAGGCATATTTTTTTTTAAAAGTCAATCAAATTATTTAGAAGAATATATCAACAAATATAATAATTTGTAGATACCGTACGAAAATATATTTCATTATCTATCTAATGATATTAATTTTATATTTTGCATGGTAATGATTTTTGTAAAAACTTAGTTAAACTTGACATAGTTTGACTTTCTAAAAATAATATAAGCCATAAACTTTGGGATGAAGATAGTACATCTCAATGTATTTTAAAATTTAATGTTTTTATCATTTTATTTTATTTTATTATCCAAAACTGAAAAAAGCGAAGGGGACGATGGTGCAAATTCTGCCTACACATACCATAGGGGTACCAATATAGTGGGCCTTAATATAGTGGTACGCCGGTGGTAGTTAGCCGGCAGTATTGGGGCGGATGTGACCTGGGCCGGACGTGGGCGATCTCTACCACGACACCCCAAAATTTAGCGCGCTGACGGTAACACTTGGACTATAGGCTATTTCCTAGCAATGGTGCACCCCCTTCTAAATTCAACCGAGAACCAGACGCTTCCATCCAGATTCTTAGTTTTTAACACATCATCTTTGCTCAGCCGTGAATACATAATTGTATCCACACCCCAGCCACAACTTGGCAGGTAGGATATGAGTACCACTCGTGGGTAAAAAAATGTATCCATACCTTACCATATGGGTATGGTACCGGGTACACGCGTACCTTAAACAAAGCCCTAAGAGCATCTCCAGCCGCGTCCTTCAAAGCGTACCCCAAAGAAATTTGGAGCGCGCCGGACCAAAAATCTATTCCAACCGCTTCCCCCAAAGCCCATTTTTGTCCGGCGCGACCCTATACGGTGTCCGGCGCCCCGAACCCGTCCCCGTCCCACAGGGGACGGTCCGGGGACGCCGGACACACCGAAAAGCGAGGCGGGGAGTGGCGGGGCTGACTCGTCAGCGGCACAATAAATTTTAACCTAACCGTCGCCAACCTCGCGAATGAAGTTATTGGCTTTGCAGCGACGGTGCAGTTCCCGCGGCGACGGTGCAGTTCCCGCGGCGACGGTGCAGTTCCCGCAGAGGCGCAGCGACGTGTCCCGTCGCGCCTAGCTCTGCGTGCCGGCGTTAATGCGCGCCACCGCTCCTCCGCCTCCCTCTGGCCTATAAAAGGGCCGCCTCTCATCGTCCCTCTCACACACAAACCCTAGCGCCTCTCTCCCAAACCCTAGCCGCCACCATCTCAACAAGACTCGACGCTATGTCTGGTAGAGGCGGAGGCCGACCTCGCGGTCGTGGTCGTGGTCGTGGTCGTGGCCGCGGCAGAGCTGAATGATGACCCACAAGTATAGGGGGTGTATCGCAGTACTTTCGATAAATAAGAGTGTCGAACCCAACGAGGAGCAGAAGGTGTTGACAAGCAGTTTCGATGAAGGATTCACTGTAAATGCTCACAGACAAGTATTCAGGGGGTTTTAGTATAGCAGATGAATAAAGTACAAGTAAGTAAAGTGCGAGAGTAATAATTGCAGCGAGTGGCCCAATCCTTTTTAGCATAAAGGACAAGCCGATTTGTTTACTTATAATGACCAAACGTTCTTGAGGACACACGGGAATTTAGTCTAGTGCTTTCGCTTCATATAGCTGATTAATCTTCATTGTTTTGATAAGTGTTGTGTGAGTGAACCTATGCTAATGCACCGTCCTTCCTAGGACTAATACATACTTGTGATTATACCCCTTGCAAGCGTCCGCAAATACAAGAAATTAATTAAGATAAATCTAACCACAGCCTTAAACTCTGAGATCCTCGCTATCCCTCCCGCATCGATATACCAACGGGGGTTCAGGTTTCGTCACTCCGGCAACCCCGCAATTAGCAAACGAATACAAGATGTATTCCCCTAGGCCCATAAATGGTGAAGTATCATGTAGTCGACGTTCACATGACACCACTAGAAGAATAACACCACAACTTAAATATCATAACATTGAATACTAACCAACATAATTCACTACTAACATTTAGACTTCACCCATGTCCTCAAGAACTAAACGAACTACTCACGAGACATCATATGGAACATGATCAGAGGTGATATGATGATGAATAACAATCTGAACATAAACCTTGGTTCAATGGTTTCACTCAATAGCATCAATAACAAGTAGAAATCAATACCGGGAGAGTTTCCCCTATCAAACAATCAAGATCCAACCCTAATTGTTACAGCGGTGACGAGGTGCAGCGGTGGAGATGGCGGTGATGATGGTGGAGATGATGGTGATGATGATCCCAATGATGTCCAGCTCGATGACGATGACGATGGCGTCGATTTCCCCCTCCGGGAGGGAATTTCCCCGGCGGATTTCAGCCTGCCGGAGAGCACTTTTCTCTCTGGTGTTTTCCGCCCCGCAGAGGCGGTTGTGACTCTTCGCGACTATCCTCTGGAGCTTAGGTTTTCGGGACGAAGATGTACGCGAAGGAGAGGAGGCCAGAGGGGGCTGTGGGCTGATACGTCTTCGACGTATCGATAATTTCTTATGTTCCATGCCACATTATTGATGATATCTACATGTTTTATACACATTATATGTCGTATTTATGCATTTTCCGGCACTAACCTATTAACAAGATGCCGAAGAGCCGATTCTTTGTTTTCTCGCTGTTTTTGGTTTCAGAAATCCTAGTAAGGAAATATTCTCGGAATTGGACGAAATCAATGCCCAGGGTCCTATTTTTGCACGAAGCTTCCAGAAGACCGAGGGGGAAAGGAAGTGGGGCCACGAGGCGCCGCCACACTAGGGCGGCGCGGCCCAGGCCTTGGCCGCGCGGCCCTAGCGTGTGGGGCCCTCGTGTGGCCCCCTGCGTTGCCCTTCCGCCTACTTAAAGCCTCCGTCGCGAAACCCCCGTACCGAGAGCCACGATACGGAAAACCTTATCGAGACGCCGCCGCCGCCAATCCCATCTCGGGGGATTCAGGAGATCGCCTCCGGCACCCTGCCGGAGAGGGGAATCATCTCCCGGAGGACTCTTCATCGCCATGATCGCCTTCGGAGTGATGAGTGAGTAGTTCACCCCTGGACTATGGGTCCATAGCAGTGGCTAGATGGTCGTCTTCTCCTTATGTGCTTCATTGTTGGATCTTGTGAGCTGCCTAACATGATCAAGATCATCTATCTGTAATTCTATATGTTGTGTTTGTCGGGATCCGATGGATAGAGAATACTATGTTATGGTGATTATCAATCTATTACCTATGTGTTTTTTATGATCTTGCATGCTCTCCGTTATTAGTAGAGGCTCGGCCAAGTTTTTACTCTTAACTCCAAGAGGGAGTATTTATGCTCGATAGTGGGTTCATGCCTCCATTAAATCGGGACAGTGACAGAAAGTTCTAAGGTTGTGGATGTGCTGTTGCCACTAGGGATAAAACATTGATGCTATGTCCAAGGATGTAGTTATTGATTACATTACGCACCATACTTAATGCAATTGTCTGTTGTTTGCAACTTAATACTGGAAGGGGTTCGGATGATAACCCGAAGGTGGACTTTTTAGGCATAGATGCATGCTCGGATAGCGGTCTATGTACTTTGTCGTAATGCCCAATTAAATCTCACAATACTCATCGTATCATGTACGTGCATTGTCATGCCCTCTCTATTTGTCAATTGCCCGACTGTAATTTGTTCACCCAACATGCTATTTATCTTATGGGAGAGACACCTCTAGTGAACTGTGGACCCCGGTCCTATTCTTTTACATTGAATACAATCTGCTGCAATACTTGTTTTACTGTTTTCTGCAAACAATCATCATCCACACTATACATCTAATCCTTTGTTACAGCAAGCCGGTGAGATTGACAACCTCACTGTTTCGTTGGGGCAAAGTACTTTGGTTGTGTTGTGCAGGTTCCACGTTGGCGCCGGAATCCCTGGTGTTGCGCCGCACTACATCCCGCCACCAACAACCTTCAACGTGCTTCTTGGCTCCTCCTGGTTCGATAAACCTTGGTTTCTTTCTGAGGGAAAACTTGCTACTGTCTGCATCACACCTTCCTCTTGGGGTTCCCAACGGACGTGTGCTGTACACGCCATCAAGCATTTTTTCTGGCGCCGTTGCCGGGGAGATCAAGACACGCTGCAAGGGGAGTCTCCACAATCCAATCTCTTTACTTTGTTTTTGTCTTGCTTTATTTTATTTACTACTTTGTTTGCTGCACTTAAACAAAACACAAAAAAATTAGTTGCTAGCTTTACTTTATTTATTGTCTTGTTCTCTATATCAAAAACACAAAAAAATTAGTTACTTGCATTTACTTTATCTAGTTTGCTTTATTTACTACTGCTAAAATGAATACTCCTGAAAACACTAAGTTGTGTGACTTCACAACCACAAATAATAATGATTTCCTATGCACACCTATTGCTCCACCTGCTAATACGACAGAATTCTTTGAAATTAAACCCGCTTTACTCGAATCTTGTTATGAGAGAGCAATTTTCTCGGTGTTAGTTCTGATGATGCTGCTTGCCCATCTTAATAATTTTGTTGAATTGTGTGAAATGCAAAAGTATAAAGATGTAGATGGTGATATTATAAAATTGAAATTGTTTCCTTTCTCATTAAGAGGAAGAGCTAAAGATTGGTTGCTATCTTTGCCTAAGAATAGTATTGATTCATGGACTAAATGTAAGGATGCTTTTATTGGTAGATATTATCCTCCCGCTAAAATTATATCTTTGAGAAGTAGCATAATGAATTTTAAACAATTGGATAATGAGCATGTTGCACAAGCTTGGGAAAGAATGAAATCTTTGGTTAAAAATTGCCCAACCCATGGATCGACTACTTGGATGATCATCCAAACCTTTTATGCAGGATCGAACTTTTCTTCGCGGAACCTATTGGATTCAGCTGCTGGAGGTACCTTTATGTCCATCACTCTTGGTGAAGCAACAAAGCTTCTTGATAATATGATGATTAATTACTCCGAATGGCACACGGAAAGAGCTCCACAAGGTAAGAAGGTAAATTCCGTCGAAGAAACCTCTTCCTTGAGTGATAAGATTGATGCTATTATGTCTATGCTTGTGAATGGTAGGACTAAGGTTGATCCTAATAATGTTCCGTTAGCTTCATTGGTTGCTCAAGAAGAAAATGTTGATGTGAATTTCATTAAAAATAATAATTTCAACAACAATGCTTATAGGAACAATTCTGGTAATAACTATAGGCCATATCCTTCTGCTAATGGTAATGGTTATGGTAATTCTTATGGGAATTCTTACAACAATAATAGGAGTGTACCCCCTGGTCTGGAAGCCATGCTTAAAGAATTTATTAGTACACAAACTGCTTTTAACAAATCTGTTGAGGAAAAGCTTGATAAAATTGATATTCTTGCTTCTAAGGTTGATAGACTTGCCTCGATGTTGATCTTTTAAAATTGAAAGTTATGCCTAATAAGGACATTGATAATAAGATTACTACTACAGCAAATGCCATCCAAGTTAGAATTAATGAGAATATAAGATTAATGGCTGAATTGCGTGCTAGGTGGGATAGAGAAGAAAATGAAAAACTAGCTAAAGAGAATAATATAGCTAAAGTTTGGACTATTACCACCACTAGTAATGATAATGATTCACATGTTGCTACACCTCCTACTATCAATGGTAAAATAATTGGTGTTGGCAATGTTTCTACTCCTAGTGCAAAGCGTACAAAACTGCCTGAAATTACTAAAACTGCTGAAACTGCTTGTGATAAAACTGCTAAAAAATTTTCCAACATTGGGGGTGATGATCCCATTGCTGTAGATCATAATGGTTTGAATTTTGATGATTGCCACATCTCTGAAGTTATAAAGTTCTTACAAAAACTTGCTAAGAGTCCTAATGCTAGTGCTATAAACTTGGCTTTCACAAAACACATTACAAATGCTCTCATAAAAGCTAGAGAAGAGAAATTAGAACGTGAATCTTCTATTCCTAGAAAGTTAGAAGATGGTTGGGAGCCCATAATTAAGATGAAGGTCAATGACTTTGTTTGTAATGCTTTATGTGATCTTGGTGCAAGTATTTCCGTTATGCCTAAGAAAATTTATGATATGCTTGACTTGCCACCATTGAAAAATTGTTATTTGGATGTTAATCTTGTTGATAATGCTATAAAGAAACCTTTGGGGAGAGTTGATAATGTTCGCATTACCGTTAACAATAACCTTGTCCCCGTTGATTTTGTTGTCTTGGATATTGAATGCAATGCATCTTGCCCCATTATATTGGGAAGACCTTTTCTTCGAACTGCTGGTGCTATCATTGATATGAAGGAAGGTAATATTAAATATCAATTTCCTCTCAAGAAAGGTATGGAACACTTCCCTAGAAAGAGAATGAAGTTACATTTTGATTCTATTATTAGAACAAGTTATGATGTTGATACTTCGTCTCTTGATAACACTTGATACACACTTTCTGCGCCTAGCTGAAAGGCGTTAAAGAAAAGCGCTTATGGGAGACAACCCATGTTTTTACTACAGTATTTTGTTTTATATTTGAGTCTTGGAAGTTGTTTACTACTGTAGCAACCTCTCCTTATCTTAGTTTTGTGCATTGTTGTGCCAAGTAAAGTCTTTGATAGTAAGGATCATACTAGATTTGGATTACTGCGCAGAAACAGATTTCTTTGCTGTCACGAATCTGGGCCTAATTCTCTGTAGGTAACTCAGAAAATTATGCCAATTTACGTGAGTGATCCTCAGATATGTACGCAACTTTCATTCAATTTGGGCATTTTCATCTGAGCAAGTCTGGTGCCACTTTAAAATTCGTCTTTACGAACTGTTCTGTTTTGACAGATTCTGCCTTTTATTTCGCATTGCCTCTTTTGCTATGTTGGATGAATTTCTTTGATCCATTAATGTCCAGTAGCTTTGTGCAATGTCCAGAAGTGTTAAGAATGATTGTTTCACCTCTGAACATGTGGATTTTTATTGTGCACTAACCCTCTAATGAGTTTGCTTGAAGTTTGGTGTGAAGGAAGTTTTCAAGGGTCAAGAGAGGAGAATGATATACTATGATCAAGAGGAGTGAAAGCTCTAAGCTTGGGGATGCCCCGGTGGTTCACCCCTGCATATTTTAAGAATACTCAAGCGTCTAAGCTTGGGGATGCCCAAGGCATCCCCTTCTTCATCGACAACATCATCAGGTTCCTCCCCTGAAACTATATTTTTATTCAGTCACATCTTATATACTTTGCTTGGAGCGTCTGTTTGTTTTTGTTTTTGTTTTTTGTTTGAATAAAATGGATCCTAGCATTCATTGTGTGGGAGAGAGGGACGCTCCGCTGTTGCATATGGACAAATATGTCCTTAGGCTTTACTCATAGTATTCATGGCGAAGGTTGAATCTTCTTCGTTAAATTGTTATATGGTTGGAATCGGGAAATGCTACATGTAGTAATTCTAAAATGTCTTGAATAATTTGATACTTGGTAATTGTTGTGCTCATGTTTAAGCTCTTGCATCATATACTTTGCACCCATTAATGAAGAAAGACATAGAGCTTGCTAAAATTTGGTTTGCATATTTGGTCTCTCTAAAGTCTAGATAATTTCTAGTATTGAGTTTTGAACAACAAGGAAGACGGTGTAGAGTCTTATAATGTTTACAATATGTCTTTTATGTGAGTTTTGCTGCACCGGTTCATCCTTGTGTTTGTTTCAAATAAACCTTGCTAGCCTAAACCTTGTATCGAGAGGGAATACTTCTCATGCATCCAAAATCCTTGAGCCAACCACTATGCCATTTGTGTCCACCATACCTACCTACTACATGGTATTTCTCCGCCATTCCAAAGTAAATTGCTTGAGTGCTACCTTTAAATTTCCATCATTCGCCTTTGCAATATATATCTCATGGGACAAAATAGCCTTAAAAACTATTGTGGTATTGAATATGTACTTATGCACTTTATCTCTTATTAAGTTGTTTGTTGTGCGATAACCATGTTCCTGGGGACGCCATCAACTCTTTGTTGAATATCATGTGAGTTGCTATGTATGTTCGTCTTGTCTGAAGTAAGGGCGGTTTTCACAATCAAATGGTTTGAGTATGCATACTGTTAGAGAAGAACATTGGGCCGCTAACTAAAGCCATGAATCATGGTGGAAGTTTCAGTTTGGACATAAAACCT